>NC_057795.1:42493336-42838424 GCF_018294505.1 Triticum aestivum
TTACCTAAAAGCAAAAGGAACTAAAAAATAAAGCAAAAAACAAAAGAAAATAAATAATGCAAAAAACTGGGAGAAAACTGGGAAAAATAAAAAAATGCCACCTACTTGGCCACCACGACCTGAATACGACTAGAAACCCTACCATGGGCCAGGTTTGAGGCCCGTAGAAGGCCAAGTAGGCCCATCAGGCATAAAAGTGACGATTAGGCCCGTAAGCCTGCACTAGAGAGGAGCTTAAGAGGGGTGCGACAGTGGGGCTTATAAACCACTGCTCGCCCCTCTCAACTAGCGAGGTGGGACTAAAGTTTTGGCCACGGGCAGTACGAGTCCTTTGGTCCTGGTTGGTGCCACCAACCGGGACCAAAGGGGGCATTGGTACCGGTTCATCACACCAACCCAAAAACCATATCTTTTGTTGGTATGCGCTTGCGGGCATAAAAACTTGTGGTGCGACCTTCCATATTTTTCAGGACAACTTCTCTGGTCGCACAGCTGATGCAGACTTAATATTGAGTTAACCAATTCATGCCTAGAATGATGTCCAATTTGTTGGAATCGATGATTATCAACGAGGTTGGAAACTTGATGCCCTTGATGTCAATTTCCAAATTTCTGCAGACGAGATTGCTTCTGAGTAGGGATCCCGGGGATTGTACCAGCATGTGCTTTCCCAAAATCGAGCAAGGAAAATTGTTTTAGGAAGCAAAACTCCATGATATGAAAGAGTGGGAAGCCCCAGAGTCAAATAAAATTACGGCAGGTATGTCATTAACAAGAAACATACCAATGACGACTTCTGGGTCCTCTTGAGCTTCGTCTGCGGAGATGTGATGAATTTGCCCTTGAATCGTATCTGGGGCGGAATACGGCTCCATGTAGTTGACTTGCGGCTGGAAAGGAGCTACGTGCTTGTTGTTCTTTGGACACTGTCTGGCGTAGTGTTCGGTTTGACCACAGCTAAAACATGAATTGTTTCGCTAACAGTCTTCGCGCACCGGGCTGGTCACGACATTCTTGACTTGTGTAGTAATCTTGTTGACATTCTGCTGCCAATTTGGTTTGTACTCCACCTGAGTCTATTGCCAAGTACGAGCCTTTTGCACTGTTTGCATATCCTTCTTTGGCTCGAATTTGCGTTTGTGGTGGTTAACAGCTGGCTTGTGGTCGTGTAGGAGCTTGTGTTCCCTTTTCGCGATGAGGGCCTTGTTAACCAGCGTCAGGAAGTCTGGGAAATCAAACATTCTAAGAGTGCACCTGAGATGCTGATTCAGGCCTCCAAGGAACCGGTCGATCTTCCACTCTGCTGTGGCAACATCATGGAGAGAATAGCGGGCCAAATGGTTGAACTTGTTCAGGTACTCGTTGACGGTCATGTTACCTTGAGTGAGAGCGAGGAATTCGCGCTACTTGATTTTCATAACTCTGGTGGGAATATGATACTTGCGGAATTGTTCCTTGAATTTTTCCCAAGTAATATCCTCGTCTCCTGGCCATATTGCCTTGGCATTATCCCACCATATCGCGGCAGCTCCTTCAAGATAATGTGTTGCGAAGGGAACCTTGTCTCCTTCTTCAGTGCGAGCAATCTCCAGTTTCCTCTCCATAGTCCTTAGCCAGTCGTTGGCGTCCAAAGGATGAGTAGCGTGGTTGAAACTGGGAGGCTTGGTTCGCTGAAAATCTGACAGTTTGGAGTGATGGCCATTATGGTTTCCATTTTACCCAACCATAGCTTGCACACTCTTCAGGATTTCCAACAGTTTGTTGCTCCTTCTTTCTTCAAACATTCGTAGGATCTGATCGGTGGAAGGCGGATGTGGCGGTGGCGGCGGAGGTGGCTGGTACGGCTCGGGGGAATGTCCTGCCTGTCTTGCGGAACAACGTACAGGGACATCCTCACAAGCTTGGCTGCAGCTTTCATGCATCATCCTATTTTTGTTTTCCCCAATACATAGCAACCATGATGAGAAAATTCCAAAATGGGGGAAAAGCCAATGACAAATCCCGAAAGAAAACAACAAATGGAAACCAAGGCGAATAAAAAGTTCCAACATAATTATACATAGTCCCAACATGAAAGCAACATCACAGCGGGTCTACTACCCTCGTACATGAAACTACGCATCATGACAAGTGCGATTACAGCCATACATCATGCTCATGACTACAGCGATATGCTAACGGTCTACTACTCGGTCGGTGCTGCTGCAGGCTCTTCTCCTGAGCCGGACCCTGATCCTGAACTAATAATAGAGACCTCCGGGTCAAGAGGGACGCGACGACGCTGCCTTGAGGGCTCTCCCTTAGGGGCAGGCAGGGGATGGGATCTAAGCATACGAGCAGCAGGAGTGGCGACAAGGGAAGACCATGCAGCAGGATCGCTGCGAGGGTTCACCGTCAGAGGGTTAACAGTACCCTGCGAGGTCGTCGGTGGAATGGAGGTGGAAGAAACCAGAGCAGAAGTATAGATGATAGCGGGAAGAGGGTTCCTCATACGAGCAGCTGCGAGAGCGGTGCGAGCACGTGAAAGCTCCCGAGCTAACTTGTAGTTCAGGAGATAACTAGCGGTGATGTAGCGCGAAAGGTGGCTAGTGGGACGGTCGCATGCCGGATTAAACAAAGGGAAACGGATACGCCCATTCTCGTGCAGAGATGGGTAGAAGAAGAGACCAGGGTGGGTATGCATGCGGACCTCATTGTAGCGCAAGTCTACAAGAGCCTCGAGAGCAGCAAACTGAACCGCCTGGGATGGCGTAGAAGCAAGACCACCCTTAGTCTAACGAGTGTAAGCACCGGAAGGTGAACTGTGGTGCAGAGTGACCTCAGCATAATACGCATGCAATGCACCGGCTATATGCTCGCGATACACCCGATACTCTGGATCATCACCCTCTAGGTAGAGTCGTCGCCACACGTTCTGAAGCATATGCGGTGATGTGTACAAAGCTGGCTTAGGATGGTACAAGATCGGTACTGGTGCCTTCTACACTCACAAATCATTCGGTTAATAAACATGCATGCAATGTAACAATCGCCACTCAAATGAAGCTATCTACTGTCTCACTAACGCACTAACGGCCTAGCGTGTCCTACAATCAGCGCGGCTCCGATACCAAGCGTTGTGGCACCCCGGCTCAGAGCAACCGGTTTACGTTGCATTGCCAGCCCAGAGATCAAGTCTTCTGGCAATACACAACAACATGGTACAGAAACAACCGCTTTATTGATGCTGACAGATTACATAGGTCTGATATTACATCGAGATTCGAGGCCAAGAAGCACACACGGTGCTGCTGGACAGTATGTACATTATTTAATGAACATGATGGGGCCTCGATCACACGAGCTACGCGGCAGCGGAAGAACGACGAAGTGGAACTCCATAGCACAGGGACACTAACGTGAACATGGCCTAGACATGAGATACGCTCCGATGCGAACTGACTTGCCTGAAAACTGGCATAACACGCTAGGTCAGTACATTGAATGTACTTTCAAGCTCACAACAAACATAAGCACGATGACAAACAATATCATGATATTTAACCAAATTAACACAATGCAAAACTACTGCCGAAGGAAAACAAACATTTCATGCAATGAGTCCCATGGACTCGCTTACCAGACGGTTATCCTGTAACCAAACAGTGACCATTCCTGGGTCACACCTGAAACCAAGCAAAGATGAACACCTTGAGTGTTCATGCTTCGCCACGAACCAATACATCAAAGTCATCACTTAGTTTGCAAGATTTATTAGAAAAGTTGATCCATGGTGTGACTTACTCCCGAGTTATGCCCATAACCGAGGACGCGGCTATCGATAGATTGATTACACTCTACAGAGGTAGCACACTTTACCCACACCACGGAATACCTGGCCTCACATTCCCATTTGGGTGGACCAAAGCATTCCGATGAAACCCTCCCTTTGTCATGCACTCCCCCCAGCCACTCCGACCAACTCCCCCGTAGGGCTAGGTCTTCGGTGGCCCCGTGTCTACCAAAGACACCAACGGCCACCGTCGTGGCAAAACGGTCCCAAACGGGGACAAGGTACCATAAAAACAAAAACGAGCACACAAGGTTATGTCTGCCTACCAGGCCAGGGTATGCACGCCCATAAACTTCCCTCGCGGGAGGCGCCGGTGAGGGACACAACAAAGGACCGAATCAAGACCTTCCCATAAGGTAAATGTGGTCGCGCTGAATTAAAAACCCGATTTAGTGGCACCATGATATGATCAACATCATATTCAAGTTGAACTTAATCAAGTTTATCTTTTATAAAAAAACTTTTTATCATCAACATGATATACCCCAAAGAGGATCATACAACTATTCGTCATGCAAAGCAAACAACTCATATTCATGGATCAAACTTAACAACATATACATCTTGCAATACTTAGAACCAAAACATCTCTAGTTATAACTCATTTTTATTTATCAAGCAATATTTTTATTTAATGAAACTAGCACTAGTAAAATAACTATCATTAATTTCCATAGCAATATGCATAGTGCAAAATATTACTCTACTTAGCCAAACAAGTTCATGCATTCAACCAGTAACTAAAACAAGCATATCAAGCATGGTAAAGTAACTAGAAATTAACCAAAGTTATTTATCAAATTTTAATTGCAAATAAGAAATCATATCCAAGTAGAAAATCATAGATATTGAAATGACACCATCCAAATGCTGGTGTGGCTTGCCTTAGTGTAGAGGATGATCACACCCCTCCTGGTTTGCTTCAAGACAAGCTTCTCCTTTTGAAAAAGAAATTAAAGCACAAAAATAATTGTCAAAACACAATCTGAAAATCACCAGAAATTCTAGACAGCAAGGACAAATCCACTTTCTGGTGTGCTGCTAGAGCTTTCTGCAACAAAGACAATGCAAAAAGAATCAAATCATTTGGACTTATGGTTTAGAAATGGTGGCTGGTCAAAGTTCGGTCAAATTTCTGAAATAATATTTGAATTAAACAGAAATCCTGGGGGCGTGACGTCGAAAGCGTAAAAACGAAATACGCCTCCACTCGTACCGCTTCGGCCGCGAGTGTTGAGACCGACAGTTGGGTCCCGTGCGTCAGGAGAGAGAGAGGCGGGCCTTCACCGGAGCTCATGCCGGGGACGAGGGGGTTTGGGGCTAGGCTAGAGGGATAGGGTTGAAGCGGGGCTCGAGGCGCACCTGCCCGTACCCGTGGCTTGACGAGAGGTGGACGGAGCTGCTCGCAGTTGAGCTCGCAGGCTACTATGGCGGACGGGGTTTCACCGGAGAGGTTGAAGACGACGGCTAGAGGCGGCTCTGAGGGCTCAGTGGTGTCCAGGAAGCACCAGCAGATCCCCAATGCCCCGCCCAAGCAGCTGCTTGAGATCGAGAGGCACCGAAGCACGGCGGCTGGACTGCGGGGATCGCCGCAGTCCTCTGGTCGGGGCGACGGCCACAGGCCTGCCCGACCGAGCTTCTGCTCATCTACGTGTTCGTGGAGGTGGTATGGAGTGGTGCTTGGCTAGGATTCGAGGTGGGGAGCGCTATATATAGCTGGAGCGAGGGGGGACGTGTCGCCGCCGGAGCTCTCTGGACACACGGTGAGCGGTGATGAGAAGCTCCAACGCGAGGGGGCAAACGCTTAGCGTCAACGCGGGAGCTTGCCCACGCTCGCGGGCGAGCACAGGAGGCGGTTGGGGAAGCGGACAAGTGCACGCGCACACTGTGGCGTTTTGGCCGTGACGCGCCCGTGCTTGCTGCGGCGCCTCCGGCGTCGACGAGCGCCAGGAAGCGGTCAAAGGTGATGGTTCGGGGCTTGTGGCGTGGTGTGGCAGTCAGCGGCGAGCGCTGGAACGAGCACGCGCGAAACTGAGACGCTGCCAGGCGCCGTGTCCACGCACGGTCACCAAGCTGGCATGGTCAAAATGACGCCCAGGAGCGGCCAAACCTTATCTACGCGCTCGACCGTGCAGTGTTTAGTCTAGGAGAGGTGATGTTTCATGCCCAGGCCGACCAGACTTGACTCCACTAAGCTAACAAGTTTCTGTCCAGAAACTTGGTCGCCAAGTTTGGCCACCTTCTAGAAGGCCATTAGGGCTGATCTCCTGGGGTTTAGGGTTACTTAGGAGGGTGTTTAAGCTCAAGAAATATCAAGGCTAAAAGCTCAAGAAAAAATGCACTTGCTGAACAAAGTGCATTTCTGGTCCAGAAGTGAAAATAGTTTCTACATCAAAAATATTACAAAAATTGATGCAATATTTTTGCATAGGAAGGTGTGCCAAGGTGCTAAGAATATTTAGGAATTATCTCAAATTTTTCTGAGCAAGAAAAATTGAGGTTGCTTTGGAGCACAAGTTTCTGAAATGAGTTTCAGAGAGAGAAATGAATATTTTTCTTTTATGAAAAATATTCATTTGATTATTTTGAGGATTGATGAGAGGAATAAAGAAGATAGGTCACTTGGGTGAAAGTCAAGGATATGCCCAAGTGCCAAGTCCATTTGAAATGATTCAAACTCCACTTCAAATCAGGGCAAAACCACGATAAAAACCAAGTCCAGAAAAGAGAGAGAAGGCAAGTCCGAAAAAAGAGAGAAGGCAAAATAGAGGCTGTCACATTTAAGAGTCTTGCTCCACAAGAGGGTCATGGAATCAATATCAAAGAATGTGGCAAAACCCATGAGTGCTAGTTGACAAATGGAAAGTAAATTGTATGCAAGGGACTCAACAAGCATGACTTTTCTCGATCGTGAGATCATGAGAAATGACAATCTTGCCAAGACCCAATACCTTGGAGGACAAGACATCAGCCCACTCGACATTGGTGGGCATAGATGGAATCTTTTGCACGTCCACCACCATGATCCCCCACCTCAAGCAAACATCTACAAGAGGTCAATGCTTGGTTTTAGGTACCCATTTTTTAATGGGTCCTTTGATGTTAGTAACAAGGGTCTTAGGAACCCAAATATACCATTCAAAGTACTCATAAGGAGAACCAACAAATTTAGCATAAACATGCCCATCACTAGCATGACACAACACATAAGAAGGGTTAAACTCCCCGGCTTTGTTGGAAGTGTTGGGGAACGTAGTAATTTCAAAAATATTCCATGCACACGCAAGATCATGGTGATGCATAGCAACGAGAGGGGAGAGTGTTGTCCACGTACCCTCACAGACCGAAAGCAGAAACGTTAGCACACCGCGGTTGATGTAGTCGTACGTCTTCACGATCCGACCGATCCAAGTACCGAACGTAGGGCACCTCCGAGTTCAGCACACGTTCAGCTCGATGACGTCCCATGAACTCCGATCCAGCAGAGCTTTGCGAGAGAGTTCCGTCAGCACGACGGCGTGATGACGGTGTTGATGATGCTACCGACGTAGGGCTTCGTCTAAGCACCGCTACGATATTACCGAGGTGGAATATGGTGGAGGGGGGCACCGCACACAGCTAAGAGATCAATGACGATTGTTGTGTCTAGAGGTGCCCTCCTGCCCCCGTATATAAAGGAGCAAGGGAGGAGGAGGCCAGCCTAGGAGGAGGGCGAGCCAAGGGTGGGGAGTCCTACTAGGACTCCCAAGCCCTAGTAGGATTCCCCTTTCCTTTCCGTAGTAGGAGAGAAGGAAAGAGGGGGAGAGGGAGAAGGAAAATGGGGCTGCATCAGAAAATCCTATTCGCCGCTCGCTGCGGCAAACTGTCGAGCGATCGCACAGGGGCAGCACAGCGAGCGACAGAAATAGGCCGGCCCACACATAATGCGTCCAAACCGGTTTGGGAACCTTCCAGAAGGTTCCCTAAACCGGGTTTTTTACGTGTATCGTTTTTTCCTGGTTCTTTTTCGGCTTTCTATCGTTTTCTTATTTCTCTTTTTTTCGTTTCTGTTTCTTTTTCATTTTTTCGTTTTTTGTTTCTTGTTTCACTTTCTTTTTCAAGTTTATTTTTCTTTTTCAGAATATGTTCATAGTTTTACAAAATGTTTATGATTTTCCTTTTTATTTCCTTTTCTTTTCTTCTCTTCATTTAAAAAAATCAAAAAATTAAATTTTGTTCGTGTTACCAAAAAATGTTCTCAAAATTCAAAATTTGTTCTCGTTACACAACAAAGTACAAAACTTCTGAAATTCAGAAAATGTACTGAATTTCAATTTTTTGTTCACATATTCAAAAAATGTTCGCGCTTCCAAATTTGTTCGGGATTTTTCAAAATTTCTCTCCGTTTCAAAATGTGTTCTCAAGATTCAAAAAATGTTCGTGCTTTAGAAAATTGTTTGGACTTCCAAATTTGTTCGGAATTTTTCAAAATTTCTCTCCATTTCAAAATATGTTCTCAAGATTCAAAAAATGTTTGTGCTTTAAAAAATTGTTTGTGCTTCCAAATTTGTTCAGGATTTCTTAAAATTGTTCACCGTTTCAAAATTTGTTCTCAAGATTCAAAAAATGTTTGGGAATTGAAAAAAATGTTCCAGCTTTCCAAATTTGTTCACAAATTTCTTTTTTCAAGTTTATTTTACTTTTTCAAAAAGTGTCCAGAATTTTAAAAAATGATTACATTTTTCAAATTTTTGTTAAAAATATATGAAACTCTTTCCTGTTTTCAAATTTCGTTTCAAATGTACAAAATTTGAAAAAGATGAGAATCTCAATAATTGTTTGCATTTTCAAAATTTGTTTAAAAATGCAAAAAATGATCCATTTCGCAATTTTGGTTCATTTTTCAAAAATTGATCGGAATCTTACAATTGTTCTGAAAATTTGTTCAGAATGTTAATTTTTGTTTTCATTTTTTTCAAATTTTGTTCATGTTGTTCGTGTTTTCGGAAGTTTGGAGTTGAAGAATTGTTCGGAGTGTTAATTTTTTTCTCATTTTTGTTCCTATTTTAAAAATTGTTCAGAATCTTATTTTTGTTCTTAAAATTTGTTCAGAATGTTAATTTTTGTTCACATTTTTTAAACTTTTGTCATGTTATTTGTGTTTTCAAAAGTTTGGAGTTTAAAATTTGTTTTGAATGTTAATTTTTGTTCTCATTTTTATAAATTTTGTTCATTTTTACTGAAAATGTTCCTGTTTTCGAATTTTGTTCATAAATTTCAAAATTTGTTCGCTCATTTGAAAAAATGTTCCGTAATTCGAAAAATGTTCACCTTCTTAAAAACTATGTTCACACACCAAAAACTACTTTTTGTAAAAAAAATCACGTTTGTTTTAAAAAAAATAAGAAATTTTAAATAATGTTCACATGTTTAAATTTTGTCATAAATTAAAAAATGTATCGGAATTACCACATTGGCTATGGACTAGCTTCCCTGGCGTGAGGAGAAGAGTTCGATCAGTTGCCCACAAATTTCATTTTTATGGAATTTAGCGAACTTGTTTTATTTTTACGGCTCCATATAGTTCTTTAAGGGGCGCGTTGCAATCCTATCAGGGTAGCGCGTGTGCCGCAGTGGCTTGCGCATCGTGGGCATCTATTTATGGTCGCGAGTTCGATTCCTATGTAGCTTATCCTTTTTCGGCGAGTTTTTATTCCGCCAAGAGCAGCAAATGGGCCGGCCCAGGTGACCCGTTTCCTGTGCGAAGCTGCAGCATTTTGCCGCAGTAAGCGGCACATAGGAGGTCCCGGCTGCACCCTTTGTCCAATTCGACCAGAGGGGGGGTGCACGCCTCCTTCCTTTTGGCCTCTCTCCTCGATTCCCGTATGGCCCAATAAGGCCCATATACTCCCCGGCGAATTCTCGTAACTCTCCGGTACTCCGAAAAATACCCGAATCACTCGGAACCTTTCTGAAGTCCGAATATAGTCGTCCAATATATCGATCTTTACGTCTCGACCATTTCGAGACTCCTCATCATGTCCCTGATCTCATCCGGGACTCCAAACTACCTTCGGTACATCAAAACACATAAACTCATAATACCGATCGTCACCGAACTTTAAGCGTGCAGACCGTACGGGTTCGAGAAGTATGTAGACATGACCGAGACATATCTCCGGTCAATAACCAATAGCGGAACCTAGATGCTCATATTGGCTCCCACATATTCTACGAAGATCTTTATCAGTCAAACCGCATAACAACATACGTTGTTCCCTTTGTCATCGGTATGTTACTTGCCCGAGATTCGATCGTCGGTATCTCAATACCTAGTTCAATCTCATTACCGGCAAGTCTCTTTACTCGTTATGTAATGCATCATTTCACAACTAACTCATTAGTCACATTGCTTGCAAGGCTTATAGTGATGTGCATTACCGAGAGGGCCCAGAGATACCTCTCCGACAATCGGAGTGACAAATCCTAATCTCAAAATACGCCAACTCAACAAGTACCTTCGGAGACACCTGTAGAGCACCTTTATAATCACCCAATTACATTGTGACATTTGGTAGCACACAAAGTGTTCCTCCGGTAAACGGGAGTTGCATAATCTCATAGTCATATGAACATGTGTATAAGTTATGAAGAAGGCAATAGCAACATACTAAACGATCAAGTGCTAAGCTAACGAAATGGGTCAAGTCAATCACATCATTCTCCTAATGATGCGATCCCGTTAATGAAATGACAACGCATGTCTATGGCTAGGAAACTTAACCATCTTTGATTCAACGAGCTAGTCAAATAGAGGCATACTAGTGACACTATGTTTGTCTATGTATTCACACATGTATTATGTTTTCGGTTAATACAATTCTAGCATGAATAATAAACATTTATCGTGAAATATGGAAATAAAATAATAACTTTATTATTGCCTCTAGGGCATATTTCCTTCAGTCTCCCAATTGCACTAGAGTCAATAATCTAGTTTACATCGCCATGTGATTTAACACCAATATTCACATTTGTTTGTGATTAATACCCATAGTTCACATCATCATGTGATGAACACCCAAAGGGTTTACTAGAGTCAATAATCTAGTCCACATCGCTATGTGATTAACACCCAAAGAGTACTATGGTATGATCATGTTTTGCTCGTGAGAGAAGTTTAGTCAATGGGTTTGTCACATTCAGAGCCGTATGTATTTTGCAGATATTCTATGTCTGCAATGCTCTGCACGGAGCTACTCTAGCTAATTGCTCCCACTTTCAATATGTATCTAGATTGAGACTTAGAGTCATCTGGATCAGTGTAAAAGCTTGCACCGATGTAACTCTTTACAACGGGCTCTTTTATCACCTGCATAATCGAGAAATATTTCCTTAGTCCTTACTAATGATATTCTTGACTGTTGTCTAGTGATCTACTTCTAGATCAAAAATTGTACTCCCTTGCCAAACTCAGAGTAAGGTATACAATAGATCTAGTACACAGCATAGCATACTTTATAGAACCTATGACTGAGGCATAGGGAATGACTTTTCATTCTTTTTCTATTTTCTACCATGGTTGGGTTTTGAGTCTTACTCAACTTCACACCTTGCAACATAGGCAAGAACTCCTTCTTTGACTATTCCATTTTGAACTATTTCAAAATCTTATCAAGGTATGAGCTCATTGAAAAATCTTATCAAGCGTCTTGATCTATCTCTATAGATCTTGATGCTCAATGTGTAAGAAGCTTCACCGAGGTCTCTCTTTGAAAAACTCTTATTCAATTATCCTTTTATGCTATCCAGAATTGCAATATCATTTCCAATTAACAATATGTCATCTACATATAGTTTTAGAAATGTTACAGAGCTCCCACTCACTTTCTTGTAAATATAGGCTTCTCCAAAAGTCTGTATAAAACCATATGCTTTGATCAACTCATCAAAGCGTATATTCCAACTCCGAGATGCTTGCACCAGTCCATAGATGGATCGCTGGAGCTTGCACAATTTATTAGCATCTTTAGGATTGACAAAATCTTCTGGTTGCATCATATACAACTCTTCTTTAATAAATCCATTAAGGAATGCAGTTTTTGACATCCATTTGTCAGATTTCATAAAATGTGGCAATTGCTAACATGATTCGGACAGACTTAAGCATCAATACGAGTGAGAAAATCTCATCGTACTCAACACCTTGAACTTGTCGAAAAACTTTTTTGCGACAAGTCAAGCTTTGTAGATAGTAACACTACTATCAGTGTCCGTCTTCCTCTTGAAGATCCATTTATTTTCTATGGCTTGCCGATCATCAGGCAAGTCCACCAAAGTCCACACTTTGTTCTCATACATGGATCTCATCTCAGATTTATGGCCTTCAAGCCATTTCACGAAATCTGGGCTCGTCATCACTTCCTCATAGTTCGTAGGTTCATCATGATCTAGTAACATGACTTCCAGAACAAGATTACCGTACCACTCTGGTGCGGATCTTACCCTGATTGACCTACGAGGTTTGGTAGTAACTTGATCTGAAGTTTCATGATCAATATCATTAGCTTCCTCACTAATTGGTGTAGGCGTCACAGGAACCGGTTTCTGTGATGAACTACTTTCCGATTCGGGAGAAGGTACAATTACCTTATCAAGCTCTACTTTCCTCCCACTCACTTCTTTCGAGAGAAACTTCTTCTCTAGAAAGGATCGATCTTAGCAACGAATATTTTGCCTTCGGATCTGTGATAGAAGCTGTACCCAACAGTTTCCTTTGGGTATTCTATGAAGATGCACTTCTCCGATTTGGGTTCGAGCTTATCAGGTTGAAACTTTTCACATAAGCATCGCAGCCCCAAACTTTAAGAAACGGCAACTTTGGTTTCTTGCCAAACCACAGTTAATAAGGCGTCGTCTCAATGGATTTTGATGGTGCCCTATTTAAAGTGAATGCAGCTGTCTCTAATGCATAACCCCAAAATGGTAGTGGTAAATCGGTAAGATACATCATAGATCGCACCATATCCAATAAAGTGCAGTTATGACGTTCGGACACACCATTACGATGTGATGTTCCATGTGGCGTGAGCTGTGAAACTATTCCACATTGTTTTTAAATGAAGGCCAAACTCATAACTCAAATATTCTCTTCTACAATCAGATCATAGAAACTTTATTTTCTTGTTACGATGATTCTCCACTTCACTCTAAAATTCTTTGAACTTTTCAAATGTTTCAGACTTGTGCTTCATTAGGTAGATATACTCATATCTTCTCAAATCATCTGTGAAGGTCAGAAAATAACGATACCCGCCACGAACATCAACACTGATTGGACAGCATACATTGGTATGTATTATTTCTAATAAGTCAGTAGCTCATTCCATTGTTCCGGAGAATGGAGTTTTAGTCACCTTGCCCAAAAGGCACGGTTCGCAAGCATCAAATGATTCATAACCAAGTGATTCCAAAAATCCATCTTTATGGAGTTTCTTCATGCGCTTTACACCGATATGACCCAAACAGCTGTGCCACAAATAAGTTGCACTATCATTATCAACTTTGCATCTTTTGGCATCAATATTATGAATATGTGTATCACTACGATCGAGATCCAACAAACTATTTTCATTGGGTGTATGACCATCGAAGGTTTTATTCATGTCAACAGAACAACAATTATCCTCTGATTTTAAATGAATAACCGTATTGCAATAAACATGATCAAATCATATTCATGCTCAACACAAATGCCAAATAACATTTATTTAGGTTCAGCACTAATCCTGATAGTATAGGGAGTGTGTGATGATGATCATATCAATCTTGAAACCACTTCCAACACACATCGTCACTTCACCCTCAACTAGTCTCTGTTTATTCTGTAACTCCTGTTTCGAGTTACTATTTTTTAGCAACCGAACAAGTATCAAATACCCAGGGGCTACTATAAACACTATTAAGGTACACATCAATAACCTGTATATCAAATATACCCTTGTTCACTCTGCCATCCTTCTTATCCACAAAATATTCAGGGAATTTCCGCTTCCAGTGACCATTTCCTTTGCAGTAGAAACACTCAATTTCAGGCTTTTGGTCCAGTTTTGGGCTTCTTCGCGGGAGTGACAACTTGCTTGTCATTCTACTTGAAGTTTCCCTTTCTTTCCCTTTGCCCTTTTCTTGAAACTAGTGGTCTTGTCAATCATCAACACTTGATGCCCTTTCTTGATTTCTACCTTCATTGATTTCATCATTATTAAAAGCTCAGGAATCGTTTTCGTCATCCCTTGCATACTATAGTTCATCACGAAGTTCTTCTAACTTGGTGATGGTGACTAGAGAACTCTGTCAATCACTATCTTATCTGGAAGATTAACTCCCACTTGATTCAAGCGATTGTAGTACCCAGACAATCTAAGCACATGCTCACTAGTTGAGCAATTCTCCTCCATCTTCTGGCTATAGAACATGTTGGAGACTTCATATCTCTCAACTCGGGTATTTGCTTGAAATATTAACTTCAACTCCTCGAACATGTCATATGGTCCATGACGTTCAAAACGTCTTTGAAGTCCCGATTCTAAGCCGTTAAGCATGGTACACTAAACTATCAAGTAGTCATCATTTTGAGCTAGCCAAACGTTCATAACATCTGCATCTGCTCCTGCAATAGGTTTGTCACCTAGCGGTGCATCAAGGACATAATTCTTCTGTGCAGCAATGAGGATAATCCATAGATCACGGATCCAATCCGCATCATTGCTACTACCATCTTTCAACTTAGTTTTCTATAGGAACACATATAAAACATAGGGAAGCAACAACGTGAGCTATTGATCTACAACATAATTTGCAAAATACTACCAGGACTAAGTTCATGATAAATTAAAGTTCAATTAATCATAGTACTTAAGAACTCCCACTTAGATAGACATCCCTCTAATCATCTAAGTGATCACGTGATCCAAATCAACTAAACCATGTCCGATCAACACGTGAGATGGACTAGTTTTCAATGGTGAACATCACTATGTTGATCATATCTACTATATGATTCACGCTCGACCTTTCGATCTCCAGTGTTCCAAGGCCATATATGTATATGCTAGGCTCGTCAAGTTTAACCTGAGTATTCCGCGTGTTGTATTTGAACGTAGAGCTATCACACCCGATCATCATGTGGTGTATCAGCACGAAGAACTTTCGCAACGGTGCATACTCAGGGAGAACACTTACACCTTTAAATTTAGTGAGAGATCATCTTATAAGGCTACCGTCAAACAAAGCAAAATAAGATGCATTAAAGGATAAACATCACATGCAATCAATATAAGTGCTATGATATGGCCATCATCATCTTGTGCTTGTGATCTCCATCTCCTAAGCACCGTCATGATCACCATCATCACCAGCGCGACACTTTGATCTCCATCGTAGCATCGTTGTCGTTTCGCCACCTATTGCTTCTACGACTATCGCTACCGCTTAGTGATAAAGTAAAACAATTACAGGGCGATTGCATTGCATACAATAAAGCGACAACCATATGGCCTGCCAGTTGCCGATAACTCGGTTACAAAACATGATAATCTCATACAATAAAATATAGCATCACGTCCTGACCATATCACATCACAACATGCCCTGCAAAAACAAGTTAGACGTCCTCTACTTTGTTGTTGCAAGTTTTCCATGGCTGCTACGGGCTGAGCAAGAACTGTTCTTACCTACGCATCAAAACCACAACGATAGTTCGTCAAGTTAGTGTTGTTTTAACCTTCTCAAGGACCGGGCGTAGCCACACTCGGTTCAACTAAAGTTGGAGAAACTAACACCCGCCAGCCACCTATGTGCAAAGCACGTCGGTAGAACCAGTCTGGCATAAGCGTATGCATAATGTCGGTCTGGGCCGCTTCATCCAACAATACCGCCGAACCAAAGTATGACATGCTGGTAAGTAGTATGACTTGTATCACCCACAACTCACTTGTGTTCCACTCGTGCATATAACATCTACGCATAAAACCAGGCTCCGATACCATGTTGGAAAACGTAGTAATTACAAAAAAATTCCTACGCACACGCAAGATCATGGTGATGCATAGCAACGAGAGGGTAGAGTGTTGTCCACGTACCCTCGTAGACCGAAAGCGGAAGCGTTAGAGAAATGCGGTTGATGTAGTCGTACGTCTTCACGATCTGACCGATCCAAGTACCAAACGTATAGAACCTCCGAGTTCAGCACACGTTCAGCTCGATGACGTCCCACGAACTCCGATCCAGCAGAGCTTTGCGAGAGAGTTCCATTAGCACAACGGCGTGATGACGGTGTTGATGATGCTACCGACGCAGGGCTTCGCCTAAGCACCGCTATGATATTACCGAGGTGGAATGTGATGGAGGGGGGCACCGCACACGGCTAAGAGATCAATGATCAATTGTTGTGTCTAGAGGTGCCCCCTGCCCCCGTATATAAAGGAGCAAGGGGGGAGGCGGCCGGCCTAGGAGGAGGGCGCGCCAAGGGTGGGGAGTCCTACTAGGACTCCCAAGCCCTGGTAGGATGCCCCTTTCCTTTCCGGAGTAGGAGGGAAGGAAAGAGGGGGAGAGGGAGAAGGAAAAGGGGGCTGCACCCCTTGTCCAATTCGGATCAGAGGGGGGGCGCACGCCTCCTTCCTTTTGGCCTCTCTCATCTATTCCCGTATGGCCCAATAAGGCACATATACTCCCTGGCGAATTCCCGTAACTCTCCGGTACTCCGAAAAATACCCGAATCACTCGGAACCTTTCCGAAGTCCGAATATAGTCATCCAATATATCGATCTTTACGTCTCGAACATTTCAAGACTCCTCGTCATGTCCCCGATCTCATCCGGGACTCCGAACTACCTTCGGTACATCAAAACACATAAACTCATAATACCGATTGTCACCGAACTTTAAGCATGCGAACCCTGCGGGTTCGAGAACTATGTAGACATGAACGAGACATATCTCCGGTCAATAACCAATAGCGGAACCTGGATGCTCATATTGGCTTCTGATGGGGTTATGTACCTAGGGTAGGGTCATGGACCTGATCTAAGTACCTTACCCAAGGACACCCTTAGAAGAAGTCGCCTTCCAGTCGACCAACGAGAGACACACTCGACTGACTTGAAGGACTCGACCACGAAGACTCACTCGACCACCAGAAGGTCAAGAGGCACTCTGCACTGCAACGGCCTGTAATCAAGTAGACTTTATGATAGTAAAGGCACTTTATGTGGGGCGTTACCAGTAACGCCCCAGACTTAACTCACCTTAAACCCTCTCCTACGTGGGCTGGCTGGGGTCCTGGCGCACTCTATATAAGCCACCCCCCTCCACAGGCAGAAGGGTTCGGCACCTTGTAACTCAGATACTCATAATCCACTTGACCGCCTCCGGGCTCCGAGACGTAGGGATGTTACTTCCTCCGAGAAGGGCCTGAACTCGTACATCCCTTGTGCTTACAACCTCTCCATAGCTAGGACCTTGCCTCTCAATACCTACCCCCCACTCTACTGTCAGGCTTAGAACCACGACAGTTGGCGCCCACCGTGGGGCAGGTGTTTTAGCGATTTTGTGGAGAAGTTGCGTTTCTTCCGAGTACTTTCATCATGGTGTCTGCTGGAGTTTTGGTCGAGGGTCAAGAGATCCGTCTCGGCACTCTCTCCTTCATCACCGACGACTCCGCATGGCTCCAGGAGGCTCCACTCGACGTGGATGCGCTCCCCGTCCGCGGTGCGACGCATTTTCGCGCATGTGTACGTGGCGTTCTGCTGCGGCAACCGTCGACCCAGTATCGGTCGGCTCCTTTATCGTCCACCCTCCCGGTCTCCCGCCAGCGCAAGCGCTCAGGTCGGTCGAGGCTTCAGCGATGGGTGAGGCACGCGGTGGCTCGCCAATCGGCCACCATCCAAGTTGCGGCAATCGAGCCCGACGAACCTCTCTACGGCTTGTTCGGTCAGTCGACTGGCTCCGTAGAAACTGCATCCGAGTGCGGTAGCAGTGATCCAGCGGCGGAAATCTTGATGGTCGACGGGCCCCACAGTCCCCCTGGCTTCGCCCGTGGAGGTGGAGCAGGTGACGGCGGCGACCCTACACGAGGCTACGAAGAGTACCAGCCCGAGCCACTCGACTCTCTGCAAAGAGAGGAACTTCGCCGCAGGAACGAGGATCCCCTGCGTATTCCCATCGCAGGAGAAACCCCCGAGGCTCGTGCCTTGGAGGAGGCGCGTCTGGCCAATTTGGCCGAGCGCACTCGACTGGAGAACCTTCAGCGAGCACTCGACGAGCGCGCGCGGCAACAAGTTCCCGACACCAGTCGACGCCAACTCTTCCCGCCAACTTAGGTATATCGAACCCCAATTCAGAATTTAGCAGCTGCGACCCGTATAGCAGAGTCCATCCAGCCTTCGCAGTCGGAAGCTGGCAGAGGTTTGTTGCAGATCAGGGATCTACTCCGGGCAGCAGGAGATCAGAATTCAGTCGTGTCTCAGTCGCGCAACAGAATTCACAGTCGATCCGTCACTGTGAATACGGTTCAGTCGGCGCACAGCCCCAGATCGCCTCCGCGGCGTGAAGGGCGCGGGAATCGACGAGATCAATATGACGACAGACTCGACCGAGATGACAGGCGTCAAGTGCCCTATTCCCCTCCGAGGGGTGGGTCTTACGCTCCTCGGCAGCCAGATGATAGGCGTCAGTACAGTACAGGGCGTAGGGTTCCAGTCGACCCCAGAGAACCAGGCTTCGACGCGCGATCCATTATCGTGCAAGGGTTGGTCGACCGGAACAGAGCCCATCGAGGTGCACTCGACAGAGATGTACCCACAAGCAGTCGAGTGCATGTTTCTGGCCCTGAATGTTTCACAAGGAGGACAGTGAGGAAGGATATCCGCATATCAACTCCACTCTGATGATCTTTGCAGATGTGGAAAGCAGAAGTCGACTGAAAGTGATTAACCGAGAGGTGAACATGGTTGCCCCCGCAAAAGCAAATTATCTGAAGTGGTCTCAAACACCCATCACATTCGACCAATCTGATCACCCGACTCATATTGCCACCCCTGGGAGGCAAGCTTTGGTGGTCGATCTAGTTGTCGAAGGCACTCGACTGACAAAGGTGCTAATGGATGGTGGAAGTGGGCTGAACTTATTGTATGCAGACACATTGAAAGGTATGGGCATTCCGATGTCCCGACTGAGCACTAGTAACATGAGCTTTCATGGAGTTATACCAGGGAAGAAGGCCGAGTCACTCGGCCAGATAGCTTTGGACGTGGTGTTTGGCGATTCAAAGCATTTTCGCAAAGAAAAGTTGACGTTTGAGGTCGTGGATTTTCAGAGTGCATATCATGCCATTTTGGGGAGACCAGCTTACGCGCGGTTCATGGCTCGACCATGCTACGTATACCTCAAATTGAAGATGCCCGGTCCCAAAGGAGTGATCACTGTCACCGGTGATAGGAAAAAGGCAGAAGAGTGCTTTTAGAAGGGCTCCAAGATTGCCGATTCCTAGGTGACAGCAGTCGAGTTCGAAGAATACAAGCAAAACGCAGATCCGAGTGACTTGCTGCGATCCAAGAAGCCCGCCACAGAGTCTGCATTCCAGTCGTCCGGTGAGACGAAGCCTGTTCACATTCACCCGACCGACCCCGAAGCAGCTCCGACCCGCATCTCCACGACACTCGACCCAAAATAGGAAGAAGCGCTCATCCAGTTCCTCCGTGAGAACTGGGACATTTTTGCATGGAAGCCCGCTGACATGCCAGGTGTTCCCAGGGGACTGGTTGAGCATCGCCTAAGAGTCGACTCATCTGCAAAACCAGTCAAAGAGCATCTTCGGCGGTCCGCCGTCCAGAAGAGAAAAGCCATTGGCGAAGAAGTGGCTCGACTGTTGGCGGCAGGATTTATCCGAGAGATATACCACTCCGAGTGGCTCGCTAATGTCGTCATGGTTCCTAAGAAGGACAAGTCACTCCGAATGTGCATTGATTTCAAGCACATCAACCGGGCCTGCCCGAAAGATCATTTTCCTCTCCCTCGCATAGATCAAATTGTTGACTCGACCGCGGGATGTGAGAGGTTATCTTTTTTAGATGCCTACTCCGGATACCACCAGATCCGTCTGTATGGGCCCGACGAGGTAAAAACAGCTTTCATCACTCCATTCGGGTGCTTCTGCTATATCACCATGCCATTCGGCCTCAAGAATGCCGGAGCCACATTTATGCGAATGATTCAGAAGTGTCTACTCACTCAAATCAGTCGGAATGTGGAAGCTTATATGGATGATATCGTTGTCAAGTCGCGAAAAGGTTCCGACCTGCTCACTGACCTCGCCGAAACATTTGCCAACCTCAGAAGGTATGATATCAAGCTCAATCCATCAAAGTGCACATTTGGAGTTCCTGGTGGCAAGTTACTCGGTTTTCTCGTTTCCGAACGGGGAATCGACGCTAACCCAGAGAAGATGGGCACTATTCTCCGAATGAAACGCCCTGTGCGAGTGCATGATGTCCAGAAGCTTACTGGATGCTTGGCCGCATTAAGTCGATTCATCTCACGACTCGGTGAAAAGGCATTACCTCTTTACCGACTGATGAAGAAGACAGACAAGTTCGAGTGGACTCCAGAGGCTGATGCAGTGTTTGCCGAGCTAAAAGCTCTGCTCTCCACCCAGCCGGTGCTTGCTGCTCCAATCAGCAAAGAACCTCTGTTGCTCTATATCGCAGCCACAGGACAAATTGTTAGTACTGTGCTAACGGTCGAGCGGGAAGAAGAAGGAAAAGCTCTCAAAGTTCAGCGCCCAGTGTATTATTTGTCTGAAGTCTTGACTCCATCCAAGCAGAGATATCCTCATTATCAGAAGCTTGTGTATGGAATATACATGACCACAAAGAAGGTTGCTCATTATTTCTCTGATCATTCCATCACAGTCATCAGCGACGCTCCACTATCAGAGATTTTGCACAACAGAGATGCAACTGGTCGAGTGGCCAAATGGGCGATTGAACTTCTTCCCCTTGATATCAAGTTTGAGGCAAAGAAAGCCATTAAGTCCCAGGCAATAGCAGATTTCCTTGCCGAGTGGATTGAACAGCAGCAGCCGACTGAAGTTCACTCGGAGCATTGGACCATGTTTTTTGATGGCTCTAAGATGTTGAATGGTTCCGGTGCTGGGGTTGTCCTGGTTTCCCCTAGAGGAGATAAGCTCAGATATGTGCTCCAGATTCACTTTGATTCCTCCAACAATGAGGCAGAATATGAAGCCCTCTTATATGGGTTGCGCATGGCCATTTCACTCGGCGTCCATCGCCTGATGGTCTATGGCGACTCGGATTTAGTGGTCAATCAGGTGATGAAAGGGTGGGACGTGAGAAGCCCAGCCATGACTGGATACTGCAGTGCAGTGAGGAAGCTGGAAAAGAAGTTCGAGGGGTTGGAGCTCCATCATATACCCCGACTGAAAAATCAAGCAGCTGATGATCTAGCAAAGATAGGTTCCAAGAGAGAAGCCATTCCGAGTGGTGTGTTCTTGGAGCATATACACACTCCGTCAGTCAAAGAGGATCCTTTCACCGAAGAAACTCCACAGCCCAAGAGTGCCACAGATCCGACTGAAGTTGAAGTCCCAGCGGTGGTCGACTTGATCATGGAGGTTTTGGTGGTCATTCCCGACTGGACGATTCCGTATGTCGCATATATCCTGAGGAAAGAGCTCCCGGAGAATGAGGAAGAGGCTCGACAGATCGTCCGCCGATCTAAGGCCTTTACCGTAATCAAAGGACAATTATACAGAGAAAGCGCGACTGGAGTTGGTCAGAAGTGCATAACACCAGAAGAAGGTCGACTCATCCTCAATGATATTCACTCGGGGACCTGTGGTCATCATGCGTCCTCTCGGACCATCGTGGCCAAAGCATACCGAGCCGGATTTTACTGGCCAAAGGCGAATGAGATGGCAAAAGAGATAGTGGATAAGTGCGAGGGACGTCAATTCTACTCGAATATGTCACACAAGCCTGCGTCGGCTCTGAAGACCATTCCACTCGTCTGGCCTTTCGCAGTATGGGGATTGGACATGGTCGGTCCTTTGAGAACAGGACGAAGTGGCTTCACGCATGTACTGGTGGCAGTCGACAAGTTCACCAAGTGGATCGAGGCTAAACCAATCAAGAGCCTTGACACCGGTACTGCTGTAAGCTAGGGAACTAATATTCAGATATGGAGTCCCACACAGCATCATTACGGATAATGGGTCGAACTTTGACTCAGAGGAATTCAGAGCTTTCTGCAACTCCCAGGGCACGCGGGTCGACTACGCTTCAGTCGCCCATCCACAGTCGAATGGACAAGCAGAGCGAACTAATGGACTGATTCTTAAGGGATTGAAGCCTCGACTGATGCGTGATCTCAAACACGCGGCTGGAGCTTGGGTCGACGAACTTCCCTCAGTACTCTGGGGACTGCGGACCACACCTAATCGGTCGACCGGAAGAACTCCATTCTTCTTGGTCTACAGAGCTGAAGCAGTCTTGCCGAGTGATCTTCTCCACAATGCTCCTCGAGTTGAAATCTACAACGAAGCAGAGGCTGAACAAGCGCGGCAAGACGCAGTCGACCTTTTAGAGGAAGAAAGGGAGATGGCTCTGATCCGGTCGACCATTTACCAACAAGATTTGCGTCGTTTTCACGCCAGAAATGTGAGAGGTCGAGCCTTCCAGGAAGGAGATTTGGTTCTCCGAGTGGATCAGCACAAACCACACAAGCTTGCTCCTTCTTGGGAAGGTCCCTTCATCGTCACCAAGGTTCTCCACAACGGGGCGTACCGTCTTTACAACGTCGAGCATAATATCGACGAGCCCCGAGCTTCGAACGCGGAGCTACTCCGCCCATTTTACACTTAAGTTTTATCACTCGGATGAGTTGCAATAAAGTACTTCTGTAGTTCATGGACCTCAAAATAATAGTGTCATAGTCCCTCCATAATTTCTGTCGCTTTTTATTTTTGTCCAGTAAAATTCCCCCTCAGTGGGTGACTTAGCTGCGAATCCGTTTCGCCTAAGTTTGTAAAAATCCTACCGAGTGGCGAGCCAGACTCCCACTCGGAGGCTTAGCTGCGAATCTGTTTCGCCTAAGTTATCAAAGTCCTACCGAGTGGCGAGCCAGACTCCCACTCGGAGGCTTAGCTGCGAATCTGTTTCGCCTAAGTTATCAAAATCCTACCGAGTGGTAAGCCAGCCTTCCACTCGGGGGCTTAGCTGCAGCCCTGTGCTCGCCTAAGTTATAAAAATCCTACCGAGTGGTAAGCCAGCCTTCCACTCGGGGGCTTAGCTGCAGCCCTGTGCTCGCCTAAGTTATAAAAATCCTACCGAGTGGCAAGCCAGCCTTCCACTCGGGGGCTTAGCTGCAGCCCTGTGCTCGCCTAAGTTACAAAAATCCTACCGAGTGAAGAGCAACCCTCTCACTCGGAGGCTTAGCTGCAGTCCAAGCACTCGCCTAAGTTATCAAAATCCTACCGAGTGTAGAGCAACCCTCTCACTCGGGGGCTTAGCTGCAGTCCAAGCACTCGCCTAAGTTATCAAAATCCTACTGAGTGAGGAGCAACCCTCTCACTCGGAGGCTTAGCTGCGGTCCAAACACTCGCCTAAGTTACAAAAATCCTACCGAGTGTAGAGCAACCCTCTCACTCGGGGGCTTAGCTGCAGTCCAAGCACTCGCCTAAGTTACAAAAATCCTACCGAGTGAGGAGCAACCCTCTCACTCGGGGGCTTAGCTGCAGCCCTGTGCTCGCCTAAGTTACAAAAATCCTACCGAGTGAGGAGCAACCCCCCCCCCCCCACTCGGAGGCTTAGCTGCGAATCCGTTTCGCCTAAGTTATCAAAATCCTACCGAGTGTAGAGCAACCCTCTCACTCGGAGGCTTAGCTGCAGTCCAAGCACTCGCCTAAGTTATCAAAATCCTACCGAGTGTAGAGCAACCCTCTCACTCGGAGGCTTAGCTGCAGTCCAAGCACTCGCCTAAGTTATCAAAATCCTGCCGAGTGAAGAGTAAACCTCTCACTCGGGGGCTTAGCTGCAGCCCAGTGCTCACCTAAGTGGACTGAAGAATAAGTCGATTGCAGTAAAGGCGCCCTGCTTTGAACCTGCAAAAGACATTTCGAGCCAAAGGCAATCATATTCAAGCACCAAATTCAAGTTTGAATCGATATCTAAAGGAACCGAGAGTGCTCAGGCGTTAAGCCTGTTAAGGTTTATCAGTTACAATTCCACTCGGCATACCGAGGCAAATTTAAAAGCGTCGAGCCAGAAGAAGTTTTTTACCCCTCCTGTGGAGGGCTGGAAGGAGCAACGAATTCATCAAGGTCAATTCCGTCGGCGATCCGAGTGGCAGCTGCAAGGAAAGTTTCCATAAAGGACCTGAAGTCGTGCTTCTTGGTATTGGCCACCCGAAGGGCCGCCAGCTTCTCTTCTCGTGCATCTTTACAATGGACTCGAGCAAGACACAGAGCAACATCTGCACCACACCGAGCCGAGGACTTCTTCCATTCCTGCACTCGACCAGGGATCGTGTTCAACCGGGCCATCAGCGATTCAAGGTCATTCTGAAGTGTCTCCTCAGGCCAAAGCGTCGAGTCGATGCGAGATGTGGCGGCCTTCAGCCTTGCGAGATAGTCCACGACAGCTGCAACACGGGACTCCAGTCGGAGAACGTCCATGGCAACTTCATCGTTCACCGGAGAATTGACGGGGTCGAGGTTTGGCTCCAGCCGGCTAGTTTCTTCTTCAAAGTTTTGACAAAATTCTGCAAGGGTGATCACTAAGTCAAGGTGATGGTCGAATGGAAAAATCACAATTGGAAATGTCTGCCAGGCATAGAGGTTTACCTTCAAGCATAAGAAACAGCTTCTTGGCAAGTCCACTCAGGAAGGCCTCCAGATCAGTTTTCTTCCCAGTCAATTTGGCGACTTGGTCGGTCAGGGCAGCTTTATCAGTTTTCAGTCGACCGACCTCCTTGTTGGCAATCCCAAGAGCAACTTTCAGATTGGTATTGTCTTGTTCGAGCTTGGTGACTGAAGCTAACTTCTCGTCAGCAAGCTTGATCTTCTCAGCTAGCTCAAGGTCTTTCTTCTGTTGGGCCTCCCTTACCTTACCTGCAAGTTACAGCAAGATCAGATTTTGAAACAAGCAAGGGGAAAAGCAGTCGTCAGGGTCTCACCAAACATACCTTCGGTCTCCTCCTTTGCCTTTGTCAGCTTCTCCTGAACCAGCTTCAAGCTCAGCTCGACTTGAGTATGCTTGTGTTCCAGCTCTGAGTAGCGAGCCACAAGATCACAAGAGTTCTACGAAGAACCAATCGACTAAATGTCAAATATAATTCACTTCCGAGTGAAAAAGGGAAAAACTCACGTTTCTAAGACTTCAGCCGAATACAAGCATTCGACCGTAGTCTCGGGGACTACACCCAGTGGGTGCACTCAGCGTGCCCCCACTAATCCTGTTGAAGACAAAGTCGACCAGTCGACCTCAAAAAAAAAGAAAGATGTATTCTCTAAGACTGTGATCAACTGCAAGCAGTCGACCACAGTCTCGGGGACTACACCCAGTGGGTGCACTCAGCGTGCCCCCACCGGTTTGTGAAATCCAGTCGACCTAGTCGACTGACAGAAAAATTGACATCATAAAGCCTAAGGCCGACTGCCAGCAGTCGACCTTAGCCTTGGGGACTACACCCAGCGGGTGCACTCAGCGTGCCCCCGCTAAAACGGAGTTCATTCGACACACCCAGTGGGTGACTACTATAGATTCCGGAAAAGAAAAGTTTTTGGTAGCATATCCAACAGAACAAACAGCGGTCGACTGACCTGGACATTGCTTTGGAGGGCAGAACTGGCGTCATAAGCCGCCTGGCTCGCATCCCGGATGGTCTTCAGCTGCTCCATCATGATTCCCGCTTGGCGTATCGCCTCCTTCGCTGCGCTGGCTTGGTCCTCTGGGACGTGGTGCGTCGTGAAGAGGGAGGGCTGCTGAGCACTCGTCAATGGATCCGCGAAGGACACCGTGTGTCGAGTGATGTTCTCTTCCTCCACAGTCAGAATCTCGGGCGCCGTCACATCCTGAGGCACCTTACTGGCGGACGTTTTCCGACTCCTCCTACGCTTCAGCGGCTCTTCATCCTCATCATCACCAGGAAGATTGATAACAGTATTGGGTGGAGCTTCAGAGAAAGATCAGGATCAGAGATCGCGAGTCAATCGACTAAGAACAGCGTTAAGAATACAGTACCTGGGTTCGAAGTTGCTGCGTCCTCCATCTCGTGGTCATCAGCCCGGGCCGAGGTTTCAGAAGTAGCAGCACTGCAACTCCAAAGGATCAGTCGACTAACTTCAGCGTCGACCAGAGACAAAGCTCACACAAAATAAGAAAATATGAGCAGCACGGTTACCCTGATATGGTGGGGATGGACACCTTCATCTTCGGCAGGAGCTTGATCGGCTTCGACGAGGCCGCCCTGGGCTGCTTCGGCGCCTTTTCAGTCGGCACCGGAGAGGTGGTCCGAGGGCGCTTGGTCGACTGAGTGGCGGTCGCAACCCCCTTACCACGTTCGGTCGAAGGGTCGTGCACAAGCTTCGACCGCCTTTCTGAGCGCGGTGGTATGACCTCCTCCTCCTCTTCTTCCTCGTCCTCGACGTCATCTTCATCACCGTCATCATCATCGTCGTCGTCATCATCCTCTGCAACATCCGAGTCCCATTCCTCCTCTTCCTGGCTCTCGCCCCCGCTCGCCTCGCCCTCCTCGGTCGAAGCTTGTGCCCCATTGGGCATCGAGTACAGCTCGGTGAGGGCCTAGCAGATGTCCAGACAAGGATCAGTCGACCAGTCGGCAGGGTAAACAGAAATGGATGCGACAAGAGCGCAGTGGAGAGCAGGGCAAGTGTACCTTGTTTGGGTCGCTGTTGTGGTCGAGTGGAGGAATCCTTCTGGCTCCGCGTGGGTTATCCTTGTTTCCGGTAACGGCTACCATCCATCTTTCCAGAGTGACGTCGTCGACTGCTTCTGGATGGACTCTAGTCTCGTCTTCGGTCCCACAGTACAACCACATGCAGTGGCTCCGGAACTGAAGGGGCTGGATGCGACGCCTGAGGAAGACCTCCAGGAGGTCCATGCCCGTCACTCCCTCCCGAACCAACTGCACCACGCGCTCCATCAACATCTTCACGTCAGCTTTCTCCTCCGGAATCAGCTTCAGAGGGGAAGGCTTGTTCACTCGGTCCATGGTAAACGGAGGGAGTCCACTCGACTGCCCTGGCGTCGACTGGACCTGGCAGTAGAACCAAGTCGACTGCCAGCCTCTGACGGACTCGGGAAAGGTCATGGGCGGGAAGGTGCTCTTATTCCTCACCTGGATCCCCAGACCCCCACACATTTGGACGACTCGGGTTCTCTCATCACCTGGGCTCGCCTTCTTCACGGTCTGAGAGCGACACGTGAATATATGTTTGAACAAACCCCAGTGCGGTCGACAGCCCAAGAAACCCTCACACATGGACACGAATGCAGCAAGATAGGCAATGGAGTTTGGGGTAAAGTGGTGGAGCTGCGCTCCGAAGAAATTCAAGAAGCCACGGAAGAAAACACTCGGCGGCAAGGAAAACCCACGATCAACATGGGTGGCCAAAAGCACACACTCACCCTCTTCTGGCTGAGGCTGCCACTCCTTCCCCGGAAGCCTCGCAGCTCCGTGAGGGATCAAGCCCTCGTTGGCCATGTCGAGGAGGTCTTTCTCTGTGATGGTCGACTGGATCCAGTCTCCTTGGACCCAGCCCTTCGGCAGGCGGGATCTGGACGAGGACCCTCCGCGGCTGGTGGATCTCCCCTTCGCTTTCTCCGACGCCGACGCCTTCTTTGCGCGCTCCAGCGCCGCCGTCTTCTCCTTGGCCATGGTCGCCGGCGAGATGCGCGAAGGGAAGTGGTGCGGGGGCGAGAGCGAGCCCGCTGGGCGGGGAAGAAGGAAGCAGAGAGAGGGAGAGAATGCTGAGGCGCAGCACAGAAATCCTCGCCGGGCACATTTATAAGGTCCCTTCCGAGTGGATGACAGGTGGGCCCGTCGATCTAATCATATCTGGGAGCAGTTATGCAGACGTGATACGTGGCGAAAAAGGCGGCGCGGAGATCGAGGCGTCTATGCCCCGTCCCATCCGAACGCCGCGGTCCGCCCCGCTTCGCGCGCGTCCCCAAATTTCGCATCCCGCGGAATCCGCGAACAGCAAATCAGTCTGTCAGACGCGGTGTTTCCGGCGATCCGTCGCTCGGAGATCGTCGAAGCCCGAAAGATCACTCGACGCAAAAATAGAATGGATCGAGTCGACTGAAGGCAAATTGCTCCCTGTCGACGAAGAGATTCTTTGGTCCAGGACAACGCACGACCAGGGCACAAAGGTTAATCGGAAACGACATCAACTCCTTCCTCACTCGAAGCCTCAATCCATTCGGGGGCTAATGATGGGGTTATGTACCTAGGGTAGGGTCATGGACCTGATCTAAGTACCTTACCCAAGGACACCCTTAGAAGAAGTCGCCTTCCAGTCGACCAACGAGAGACACACTCGACTGACTTGAAGGACTCGACCACGAAGACTCACTCGACCACCAGAAGGTCAAGAGGCACTCTGCACTGCAACGGCCTGTAATCAAGTAGACTTTATGATAGTAAAGGCACTTTATGTGGGGCGTTACCAGTAACGCACCAAACTTAACTCACCTTAAACCCTCTCCTACGTGGGCTGGCTGGGGTCCTGGCGCACTCTATATAAGCCACCCCCCTCCACAGGCAGAAGGGTTCGGCACCTTGTAACTCAGATACTCATAATCCACTCGACCGCCTCCGGGCTCCGAGACGTAGGGCTGTTACTTCCTCCGAGAAGGGCCTGAACTCGTACATCCCTTGTGCTTACAACCTCTCCATAGCTAGGACCTTGCCTCTCAATACCTACCCCCCACTCTACTGTCAGGCTTAGAACCACGACAGCTCCCACATATTCTACGAAGATCTTTATCGGTCAAACCACATAACAACACACGTTGTTCCCTTTGTCATCGGTATGTTATTTGCCCGAGATTCGATCGTCGGTATCTCAATACCTAGTTCAATATCGTTACTGGCAAGTCTCTTTACTCATTATGTAATGCATCATCTCGCGACTAACTCATTAGTCGCATTGCTTGCAAGGCTTATAGTGATGTGCATTACCGAGAGGGCCCAGAGATACCTCTCCGACAATTGGAGTGACAAATCCTAATCTCAAAATACGCCAACTCAACAAGTACCTTAGGATACACCTGTAGAGCACCTTTATAATCAACCAGTTATGTTGTGACGTTTGGTAGCACACAAAGTGTTCCTCCGATAAACGGGAGTTGCATAATCTCATAGTCATAGGAACATGTGTATAAGTTATGAAAAAAGAAATAGCAACATACTAAACGATCAAGTGCTAAGCTAACGGAATGGGTCAAGTCAATCACATCATTCTCCTAATGATGTGATCCGATTAATCAAATGACAACTCATGTCTATGGCTAGGAAACTTAACCATCTTTGATTCAACGAGCTAGTCAAATAGAGGCATACTAGTGACACTATGTTTGTCTATGTATTCACACATGTATTATGTTTCCGGTTAATACAATTCTAGCATGAATAATAAACATTTATCATGAAATAAGGATATAAATAATAACTTTATTATTGCCTCTAGGGCATATTTCCTTCAGGAAGGGGTGGCATTGCCCTTTTTGACACCATCACCTTTCAAATTGTTCTTCTTCTCCTTAGGAGCACCCTCTCCCTCCTTCACAAAGGTTTACTTGAGAGGGGGAGGTCGGTTGGTCTTATCATTCTTCTTCTTTTATTAGACTTGGGTGCGAACCCAACTCCCTCCTTGGCCACAACTTCCTTTTGATTGCTCAAAAGGTCATTAAGGTTCTTCTCACCTTGTATGCATGTCACAAGGCCTCTCTCAAGTTGCTCTTTTAGCTTGGCATTCTCCTCCACAAGATGCACATGCTCACAACACGGGTTAGTAGCATTTGCATTATCAATTAATACCATGTGAGGAAAGGTGGCTTTCTCCTTGGTTAGCTTCACTTGGAGTTGATCATCAGACTCCTTGAGTTTAGCATGAGCACCCTTCAAGACCTTGTGGGCCTTGTCAAGTACGTCAAACTCCTTCTCGAGTCTAGCATGGTCAACCCCAAGTTTGGCCTTCTCAGAATTTAGCACACGAGATACAACAAGAGCATGATCAAGATCTTTCTTTAATTTAGCATGGTCATCATTGTGTGACTCCTCAAGAGCCAAACGATGCCCATGCTCTTCCTCAAGAGGATTAGAGAGATCCAATATCTCATCGGCATAGTCACGACTATGAACTTCCATCTTAGAGATGGTTTCTTCATGAGCCTCGATCATGTCATTGGCTTCACCAAGTTGTTCCAAGAGAGCAACAAAGTGCTTCTTGGATTTGCCCTTGAGCTTACTCATAAAAGACTCAAATTCATTCACTTCCTCATTAGACCCCTCACTTTCATCAATGCAATCCGTCAAGGAGGGATTAGTAATGATGGTGGTTTTGATGTTGGGGGTTACCTTGCTAGTGGCTTTAGCCATGAGGCACTTGGCAGTGATGTTCTCGTTGGGAGAATCAAAGAGAGACACTCGTGGAGTTGTGGCAATGGCAACGGAGGCCATGGCCATTGCTTCACCATCTTCATCTTCATCATCCTCATGGTATTCTTCTTGAACCACCAACCCTCGAGTAGGAGTCTTTTTGGTGAAGTTGTTCTTGTTGCGGAAGGACTTGGCTTTGTCTTTTCGGATGAGCTTGCCACCATTGTCTTCCCGCTTCTCGTAAGGGCAATCTATAACAAAGTGGCTCACATTGCCACAACTGTAACATGTTCTCACATGTTGCTTGCCTTTCAAACCACTTGAGTTGTTCTTGTTGAAGTTGGGCCTTGTGTTCTTCTTGCTCCAAAATTGCCTTGAAGCAAGAGCCATGTGCTCATGATAATCATATTTTGTATCTTCGGGGTTGCTCTCCTCATCTTCCTCTTCTCCCACACTAACCTTGGCCTTCAAGGCAAGGTTGGGCTTCTTTGCTCTTTGAGAATGCAACACCGCGTTGTCGGCGGTCTTGTCCAAGATCCTCATTGCCACAAACTCATACAACACTTCATTCGAGGACAAGGTGTGGAAGTCCGGTCTTTGACGGATGATGGAGGACATGGCCTTGTGGTAGGGCATCATGGCCTTGAGGAACTCGCGCTTGATCCAATTGTCATCCGTATCCTTACTCACATGATCTCGGAGTGAGACCGCGAGAGTGGTCAATCTCCGGTAAAGCACACGAGGTTCTTCATCTTCATTCATTGCAAACTCATCGGCTTCATCTTACACCACTTCATAGTTGGAGCGTTGAATGCTAGCGCTTCCCTTGTAGAGGGAAACAACATGGTGCCATGCTTCCTTGGCCATGGTGAATGGTCGGAGATGTGCAATGTCTTCGGGTGGAATTGCATCTTGAAGGATGAAGAGAGCATTCTCGTTGAATTGATTATCCGCGTCTTCTCTTGGGGTGACGTTGCTTGGGTCATGCGCATAGAAACCTTCTTCAACAATTCTCCAAAGATTAGTGTTAACATGTTTTAAATGACGCTTAAAGCGATAGAGCCAATCATCAAAATCTTCATTTTTCACAATCTTAGGAGGAGGGCCGGCATGATTTAAATCAGTAGAGGGAATTGGTCCTCCATAAGTAAGTGGAGGTTCCACATGGGCAAAGATGTCGGTGCCATTTCTACCACTAGTAGAAGGACCCTTTTCACTAGTAGCTTCCCCCTTGTCGGAGTTAGCATCCGTCACCTTGTTAGTGGGATCACCGACTTTCATCGGCGAGGTAGATAGTTTAAGCCCTTCTAAGAATTTATTAAACATGCTTTGCTTTCAACCTCGGTCATCATGGAGGTTTTCAATGTGTCCAAAGCCACATTGAATTCCTCACGAGAGACCATGGTTCCCCCATCAGCCGTAGACGAGACCGGGTTCACACCGGAGTGCTCCTCCCCACCGTCTACGGTGTCAACCATACTCTTTGGACGGCAAAGTCCTTAAAAAAGAGACGAGGCTCTGATACCAATTAAAAGGATCGATATAGTTGACTAGAGGGGGGGTGAATAGGCAACTAACAATTTTTAGCTTTTCTTTACCAATTTTAACTTTGCATCAAAGTAGGTTGTCTAGATATGCAACTAGATGAGCAACCTATATGATGCAACGACAATAAGCACACAAGCAAATAAGGATAGAACACAATATAGCTTCCACAAGTAAAGGGGAGAGATAACCAAAAGGGGAACTGATGGAGACGAGGATATGTTACCGAAGTTCCTTCCTTTTGAGGGGAAGTACGTCTCCGTTACAGCAGTGTGGAGGCACAATGCTCCCAAAGAAGCCACTAGGGCCACCGTATTCTCCTCACGCCCTCACACAATGCGAGATGCCGTGATTCCACTATTGGTGCCCTTGAAGGCGGCGACCGAACCTTTACAAACAAGGTTGGGGCAATCCCCACAACTTAATTGGAGGCTCCCAACGACACCACGAAGCTTCTTCACCATAATGGACTATGGATCCGTGGTGACCTCAACCGTCTAGGGTGCTCAAACACCCAAGAATAACAAGATCCGCAAGGGATTAGTGGGGGGAATCAAATTTCTCTTGGTGGAAGTGTAGATCGGGGCCTTCTCAACCAATCCCGAGCAAATCAACAAGTTTGATTGGCTAGGGAGAGAGATCAGGCGAAAATGGAGCTTGGAGCAACAATGGAGTTTAGGGATGGAAGAGGTTAGTCTTCTTGGAGAAGAAGGCCCCTTTATATAGTGGGGGGACAAAACCAACCGTTACCCACCACTCAGCCCGCGACCCGCGGTACTACTGCACCACAGGAGCGGTACTACCGCACGGGCCTGCAGTACTACCGCGGGGGCCCACGGTACTACCATGGTCGCGGTAGGGCCTGGACCTGACCAAAAGAGCATCGACGGGGTGCGGTAGAACCGCTGGCGTGGTACTACCGCATGGCAGGCGCAGTCCATGCATGGTAGGCACGGATATAAAAAATTACATCTGTGACTACATCCGCTGAGATTTTATCAATGCAAAAGTCTGACACAGTACCACCGCACACCAAGTGCGGCACTACCGTGTAGGGTGCGGATGTAAAAAATTACATCCGCCCCTACTTCCACTCATGCTGCTATGTCAGGCCAGGCAGTGCGGTACTACCGCGTAGGGCGCGGATGTAAAAAACTACATCCGCCCCTACTACCGCTTGCGCAGCAGAGCCAGGCCTGAGCTCACGGTACTACCGCTCAGAAGGAGCGGTACTACCATGGGCACCCAATGTACTACCGTGGGCACCCATGGTACTACCGTGTCGGGGCCCGGTATTACCACTGGGGCCTGCAGTAGTACCACTCTGGTGAGCAGTACTACCGCCAGCTTATGAACAGCAACACTAGGAGTCCTTCATTTTGCAGAGACACGGTGAGACGGAGGAAAATCCAAAGAGCCAAAGGAGAGGTGGTGCAAAAAGGAACGTGTGTATGTGAGATTCCACCCAAACCTTTCCAACGCGGGCCCCCTCTTAATAGTACGGCTTTCCTACGACTCAAATCCACCGAAACGAAACATAGAGAAACGTCGTCTTCAATAATCTTCGAGGGGCAAAAAATCGTCTTGTGTTCAGTCATGATATATCTGAAAAGCTCAATGTACACGATTAGTCCGCAAAAGCATTGTCATCAATCACCAAAACTACTGAGGGATAACTATGCCATTACAGTAGGTAAACTACCATACCCATCAGTATTGCTGGCGGTCACCATGTTGATAGTCTTGGAGCTCATTTTCCCTCTGTTGTCTGCACGTTCAGGGCATTCCTTGGAAAAGTGTCCGGGCTTCCCACAGGCGTAGCACTCTAGCTCAGCCTTGTTGAACTTCTTCTTCTTGAAGGTAGTAGTCTTGGTAGGCTTGTTGAAAATAGGTTTGTTCTTTCCTTTGTTCTTGTTCTGTGGGTACCTCTACACCATGTTAGCGGTAGGCTGAACCTCACCTCCTTTCTCGGTATTGTCTTTAGCCCGAGCTTTTTCTTCAACATCAAGAGATGCAATCAGATTTTCAACTGATATCCCCTGTCTCTTATGCTTCAGAGTTGTGGCGAAATTCCTCCATGAAGGAGGCAACTTTGCAATCATGCACCCAGCCACGAATTTGTCGGGTAGAACACACTTAAGGAGTTCAAGTTCCTTCACAATGCACTGTATCTCATGAGCTTGTTCAACCACAGAACGGTTATTCACCATCTTGTAGTCATGAAAACTCTCCATGATGTACAGTTCGTTGCCTGCATCTATTGCACCGAATTTTGCATTCAGTGCATCCCACAGAGTCTTTCTGTCATTTATGTGCATGTACACATCACACAGACGGTCAGCAAGAACACGTAGAATGCATCCCACAAACATAGTATTGGCTTCCTGGAATTTTCTCTGATCTTCGTCAGTCATTCCCTCTGGAGCACCAACACTAACGTGGAAAACTTTCAGAGAAATAAGCCAGAGCATGGTCTTCACCTGCCACCTCTTAAAGTGCACACCGGTAAACTTATCCGGCCTTAGTGCATCAGTGAATCCAGCCATAGTTAACTCAGGAAATTGCCTAAGATTAGGTTTTTGGATTTTTAGAAAATTAGGCAAGTTCGTGACTAATTCCATTAAATAATTCATGACTAGAACAGATAGTAGCATGCAACAATCTAGCAAACTAGAAGAATAGCAAAACAGCAGCAGCAGGACACATGAAACAACAGATGTAGAGATAGACATGAACAGATGATGTTGGACGTACTGTTCGTTAGCTATTGTGGGTGTGACTGTGTTGATGACGATGTTGGCGACGATCTGTTGCCGACGCTGATGAAGACGACAATGAGTAGCACCGCCCGACTTGGACGGAAGCCGACCCGTGATGACGAATCTGAGCAGTCCCGCAGAGCGCTTCCCAAAAACCTAATTCGTCCTCTCCCGGTGCAGGATCGCAAGGACGAACGGTTCTGAAGACCTGTTGTCCCACGCGCCGATGCACGTCGGCGTTTGGGATGGAGTAGACTACGAAGACGGCGTAAGTTGCGAGATGAGGCAAAACCCTTGGTGTTTTCGGTGTATCTTTGGCCGCAACCGGTAGCTGTATATATATTAGGACCAGAGACGGTATTGTGTCGTGATCACAATCCCAAATCGACTTGGTTTCTAATTCGTATAATTATCGGACAAGAAATCATTCACTTGTCTGCCAAGACATAAAAATAAAACGGCAAAAGGAAGTTGCGCCCCTGCAAGGAGACGGGCCGGATTTCAGCGGACCATTCACGCGAATGTCGCACGTACGCCTCACCTCGCCACGGCCCGGCCAGGCGAGCGAGCGCGCGTGTGGTCTTCCCTTTCTCTTCTCACACACCACTTAGAGTGGTGGAGAGAACCCACTATATAAAGAGGTCCAACTCTTGTTTAACTTTCGGAGTGGGACTAAACTTTAGCACCATCACTTCCCATTTTACACATGGGCCACTATTTGAGATTTCAGAAATTGCTATGGACCTAGCCCATTAATTCTAACAATGATTAGTGGAGCGAGCTGCGGAAATTCAATTCTGAGCACGGGCTCAGATGCTCCTGATATCCCAGGCATCCCTTTACCTCGAGATCGCAGCACTAGGCAGTATTTCTCTCCCATATATCTGCGTATTTGCTCAGAAATAAAAGCAGGCCGGCCTCATTTATTGTTGTTTGTTGGGGAAGCATCATCCCGGTCATGAATTTACAAAAAAAAAAGGTTCATGGAATTTGAAAAATAATCCACTGATTTTAAAAAATGTTCATTGACTACGAAAAGAGTTGACAAATTTGAAAAATAGTTCATCAAATATTAAAATATTATATCAAATTTGAAAATAAGTTCACTGATTTTGAAAAATGTTCATCAAATTAAATAAAGTTCATCAAATTTATAAAATTTCGTCATACTAGAAAAAAAGATTATAAATTTGAAAAAAGTGCATCAAATTTTGAAAAAAAAAGTTCATAAATCAAGTGTTATTTTCATCAAATTAGAAAAAATAAAAAGGAAAGGGAAAAAAGAAAAATAAAAAATAAAAGGAAGAAGGAAACAATAAAAGAAGAAAGAAAAGGAAAAAACGAAATTAAAGAAACAAAGGAGGGAAGAAGATACATATGATCACAAAGGTGAATTTGCTAGGGTGGTTATCGCGGGTTGGACTGAACACTTGCGGCGCGGGTTTGAATCCCGCCTTAGCACGCACTCACTCATGGAGGTTTTTTGCGGATTTAAACACAGAAGAGAAAAGCTAGATGGGCTGGCCCACCGAGGGGCGCTTCAAGCGTGGCGCACATTTGCAAAATGCACAATAACGGACGCCTGAAGTGCCAAATAGGATCTGCCATGCATAGCCCTCACTGTCCCCACACGAGTTTGGGCAGGCCCAAGTGCCGGTGGGGCTTCTCAATTTTCTTTTTCATTCTTCTGAAGAAAAAGTTTGTTTTCGAGGGGGTGCTTCAGGCGCGGCGCACGTTTGCAAAATGCACAGTAACGGACGCCTGAAGCGTTTTTCGAGGGGAGCCTAAAGGGCCAAATAGGATGTGCCACGCATAGCCCTTGCTGCCCCAAACGAATTTGGGCAGGCCCAGGTGTGGACGGGGCTTCTCAGTTTTCTTTTCGGTTCTTCTCGAAAAAAAAGTTTGTTTTCGCTTTCTCTTTTGATTTCTTTCTTTTCTTATTTCTTATTTCTTATTTTTGCCTCTTTAAAATGTTCAGTGTTTCAAAGAAGTTTTGTATTGCAAAAAATGTTTATGAATTTTGGAGAAGTTTCAAAACTTAAAATAAATTGAATTAAAAAAGTATTCTTTATTTTCATGATTTCAAAAAAGTTTCAAATTTGAAAAATGATCGAATCCAAAAAAGATCATGTTAAAAAAGTTTGCAATTCTAAAACATGTTCATGAATTCAAAAAATGTTCATAAAGTGTTTGCGAGTCTTGAAAAACTGTTCATGAATTTTAAAAACTTTTGCAAATTCAAAAAATGCTTAAGAGTTTCAATCAATGTTCAAAATTTTTAAAAATGTGTTCTTGAATTCAAAATTCATGGATTCAAAAATATTCATGAGTTTGAAAATATAATGATTTTTTTATAACTTTTGGAAATTCAAAAAAATTCAAGGATTTTTAAAAAATGTTCACAAACTTAGAATACCTCTGAGGGGTGCGCAAGAGAGAACAATGATTGTCACATTTATCACTTTGATATTCGTACACGGGAATTAAACGTGTCACGGCGTGTTTACTAAAAAAAGCGTCTGAAGTGACGTCATACCGGGTTAACATTTCGGTTTATGTTTGACCAATTTTCCGTGAGTGGCCAGACATCGATATTTGACCGGTGGATGGATTGAGGTGACCTAAATCTACCTGACGTACATGGGCATGACTATTTTCATTCACCGGCGGTCCTTGTGAATATCTAAATGCATCTAGACTCCACTGTACTTCTGATACTACTTGAGCTCGTACTGATGCAACGACGACTTTGCTCCAACACTAGCTAGGCTGGGCCGAGGCCCTAGCTAGCTATAGCACATGCCTCAACGTCAAAATGCATGTCCTTCAGAATATTGACATATGTCACATTTTGACCATTGAGTTATTCATAATTGATATATTTTAATGTAAAAAGTAGTATGTTATTTCTGTAGATCAAAGAGTCTAACTAAAGCATCTACCCACCAAGATATTACTCTGGTTCATTTTGCCATGTCCCGTGCCATTTGAGGAACTCTCGACACCTTCCATGTACTCCCTCTGTAAACTTTATAAGACGTTTTAGATCAGTACAGAGGGAGTGATATAGTATGTCTTATAAAAGTTTATAGTGGGAGTATCTATGAAACCTATAAACTTATCTCCTTGACATCTAGGGTAATTTTGAAATCATCTTTGGGTAGCAGTCTGAAGCCCATATGCACTACATTAGTTGTTTCTTCTTCAACACGGGGCGCAAGAACAGCTAGCCGTCGATTTGAGCCCAAACAATTCTTCTACAGCACCTGCATCTGCATGCCAGTCCATTTGATTTTGCCAAATTGACACTACTGCAACTCATGGCCTGGCCCCAACCCTCGGCTTGATGGTGCTGGTTGCGCACGGTTGATTCCACACAAAAACATAGCAGACCAAAATCCACCGTGTGGATTTATCACCATACACGACGAGGGTGGAGGCCAATAAGTTAGCTCGACCCCTCTGTTGAATTGAAATTGAATGACCCCACTAAACCGGGAGTCGACATGCTAGAATATTGTACAGTGTGATACCTCAAGTGGGCGAAACAGGCGATGAGGTTTTCTGCGACCTCCAATCGCACATTCCCCTTGACAAACTACACCTGCAATCCATCACCCGAAACATGCCCTTGGGGTTTTAGCTCACCTCTATCATTTGAGGTTCAAAACATTGTTATCTATCCCACCATCATCGCAACCAGGATAAGAAAGAGGGGCGAATGGTAGGAATATCATATCCCAGGTGTTCACTTAGTACCGGAGGATGAGTTTGACTACCTTCCCATTGATATGACGGTTGTAAACACCCAATTTAGTTGTGATGTCTCGTGCTTTTAAGTGTTTCTCTTTTTGTTTTATGGGATTATTTGTTTTTTCCTCGAATCTTTGGTGGATGATGGATATATCACGAACTCTTGTCCTCACCTCCACAAAAATGCTTGCAAAATATTGCCTCTTTGGAAGCCATTTCCTACGGTTTTGCCTTAGAGGAACAATTCCAATTCTTTGGGTTCTATAACCCTAGCAGTGGTTTTCCAAAGCAGCTAATATCGACAATGCTTGGAAAATTCAACAGAAGGAAAAAACTAGAGACTACTCACCACCTACTAAACCACATTCCAACAAAAATCCCATGGTCAAGCTCAAATATTTTAAATGAAAATTAATTCCATTTATAACCTATATTGGCCATCAATTCCAAACCCACTCTCTTGGCATCCGTAAATCTTAGGAAATACTGTATAGCCTCCTAGGGATATAAATGCCACAACCGTGTAAAATCATTCGGACCCACAATACAAATTTCCACCAAATCGTCCAAACACTAGGAATGGGCATTCAAACCACTTGTGAAGCGATCCATAGCTACACCTGTCCGTTTCTTGTGAAGCTTGGCCAGGTTGCTCATCCCTCATGACATGATCACCCACAAAATTCTCAGGCTAATTTGGTCATTGCAACACTTCGATCCAACATGAAACAACTTTTCTCTAATTTGGTTTTTCTTTTGAGTTTGCTTAGTGGTGTTTGTCCTTAGGGCAAGAAAGTGCCACTATCTGTCTCTGGCATCTTTGCGGAGCTTGGCGTCCAAAGGATGTTGGCCGGAAAGCTTTTATGTTTGTTCAAGTATGACGTGTTGTTTAACAAAACAAAAATATCTGATACCCCGTGTAGATTATGTACTTGTGTTCACATTGGCTCTTACCTAATCCTCCCTTCTCGGAACGGAGTATCAGGATATGGCTATGGTTTCGTGCTTTCGTCATGGATTTTTTTTTAAGCAACGCGAATGGTGATCTAGTCTTTGGGTCGACACTTCATGATTTTCTTTCACTTTTCTTTTGATTTCCATGGAGCTTGTGTGGTTATGCACATGTTCGTGTGCAGAGTAGAACTATTGGCGTTGTATCATCCGATACGCGATACGCGGTTGAGATCAATAAGCATTCATTGTCAAGAAAAAAACATCTGCCCATGCATATCACGACGACGGGCAAGAGATCTCTTCATGATAAATCACACATGGTCCGCCATGCACATACATCCTACACATACGGATGGATATATCCATATGCATCAGTTAATTCGCAACAGCAACGCAATACCACTCCCATTTTGTGGTCGTCAGAAAGCATTAAGCTGATGATGGATATGTACGTACCCTAGCCAGCTAACTACCACCTTTCAGTTTCAGGTGCGGGAATAATGCGGATCCATGATCGGGACTGCACGAGCCATGCAAAATAGCTATACAACCAAGCCATTTGATGCACCAACGGCGACTGGCTTGATGCATGGATCGTGTTGTTTGGGACGTCGCCTTACGTGCGCCGATCGGTGGTGCAACAAGGACGGGAACGTCCGACGGATCGTTGTCGCGTACAGATAGGGTAGATCGGTCGAGGGAGGGAGATAGACAGGCTAGCCACGGCGTGGTCCAGTCCAGTGCCTGGACGGGGTGACGGGTAGGAAGAGATCGAGATCACAACGAAATAAAACTAACAACTCGGCGGTGTCATGATTAGTGGAGCGAGCTGCCCTTATCCAAGCTAGGACGAAATCATGCAAGGTACCCGGTGGTTTACACATGCATGTTACCCACTTGCCAATTGCGAGTTGCGGACTGCTACGCCATTTCTACGCCAAAGCTCTAGCGGTTTACATGTTGAGGAACTAGCGAGCTAGTAACATAGTTGCAAATCTCACTCAGTTCTATGCGGATTGACGGACTCACGCGGGAGGACGGCGTTGTCTGGTGTCGTGGTGGCGTCGACGGCAGACTTAGCAAGGCTGATGCCTCAGTTTCTGTTCTAAAGATGTATAGGTGAAAGACTGCGGCGGTCGCCTCTGGGAGTGCGCCAGACCGGTGTGTGCCCCAGACCTTGCATTGTGCCTTGGTTGGGGCCTTCGGCTTTGGTGCGAAGTTTGTTTGGTATTCAGCTCGGATTTTCGGCACCCCATCATCAAATGGATAGGTGTAAGACAATAGGCTTTGGGGGGAACCGGCACAACCTTCTAGGGGTGGCCTATCACATATATATATAATGAGGTGATATACAACGTTACAATATACACATGTAAATACAGTCTAACACCCTCCCTCAATCTTAGCCACTTTCTAATGAATCTAGAAGGGTAAGATTGCGCCTGCAAGTCTCAAACTGTGGCAAAGGCAATGGCTTGGTGAAGATGTCAGCAAGTTGATCCTTGGAAGAAATAAACTTGATCTGTAGTTGCTTCTGAGAGACACGTTCACGCACAAAGTGATAGTCAACTTCAATGTGTTTCGTTCGGGCATGGAATACCGGATTTGCAGAAAGGTATGTAGCACCGATGTTATCACACCAAAGAACAGGAGGCTGTGATTGGGGTATACTTAACTCCTGAAGCAAGGACTGTACCCAGATGATCTCTGATGTGGCATTGGCCACAGCCTTATACTCAGCCTCAGTACTGCTACGCGAGACAGTAGCCTGTTTCCGAGCACTCCAGGCAATCAGGTTAGAGCCAAAGAAGACAGCATAACCCCCCGTGGATCGCCTGTCATCCGGATTGCCAGCCCAGTCTGCATCAGAATATGCTGAAAGACAACCAGAGTCAGACGGCCGAATATGCAAACCATGAGCCACCGTGAAACAAATATAGCGCAAAATCCGCTTAACAGCAGACCAATGAGTGTCACGGGGTGACTGCAGATACTGGCAGACTCGGTTAACAGCATAGGAAATATCTGGTCGCGTGATCGTCAAGTACTGGAGCCCACCAACAATACTCCTGTACTCTGTCGCATCAGAAGAAGAAAGAAGCACACCATCAACAGCATTGAGCTTATCAGTGGTAGACATGGGTGTAGTCGTCGGTTTGCACTTAAGCATCCCAGCTCGCTGCAACAAATCCAGAGAGTACTTCTTCTGCGTCATAACAAGGCCAGTAGCACGAGAAGTAACCTCCACACCAAGAAAGTAATGAAGCTTCCCAAGGTCCTTGACCGCAAAATCAGCACCAAGTGAGCGAACAAGCGCAGTAGCAGCCGACTGAGAGGAGCTGACCAAAATGATATCATCTACATAGACCAACAAGTACATAGTAACCTCAGGCCTTTGAAGAAAAAACAATGAGGAGTCAGCAGTTGATGATGCAAAACCATGAGCACGAAGAGCCATTGCAAGACGAGCATGCCAAGCACAAGGAGCCTGCTTCAGACCATAAATTGCTTTGGACAGACGACAGAGATGATCAGGGCGATCCGGATCAGAGAAACCCAGAGGCTGGCGCATGTAAACCTCCTCCGCCAAGACACCATGAAGAAAAGCATTTTGAACATCAAGCTGACGAAGAAACCAACCTCGAGTAACAGCCAGAGAGAGAAGAAGTCTGATGGTAGTAGGCTTGACCACTGGACTGAAGGTGTCTTCATAGTCAAGTCCAAAACGCTGTCGAAAACCACGAGCAACCAGACGAGCCTTATAGCGCTCAATGGACCCATTTGGAATCAATGACATTTACCCGTGATTGTGGAGGAACAAGAGTCCATGTCTGATTGCGAAGAAGCGCTTGATACTCCTGCTCCATGGCCTCTTTCCAATGAGGAATGCGCATAGCAGCTTGATACGTGCGTGGCTCAGAGGATGGATCTGCGAGAGCAGCAGACATGCACGCCGCTAACCAAGCAATTGTGCCATCGTGACGTTGCTTAGGCTGAAAAATGCCACTCCGACTGCGCGTATGTGGACGTAGAGCAGCAGCAGGAGCCGGCGGAGGCGAAGGTGACGGAGACGTGACGGTCGCCGGAGATGCAGGAATCACCTCAGGCGAGCTCGGGACAGACGACTCCGAGCTGCATGGCGAAGACTGGCCCGACGACAGGGGCTCAGAGGCCATGGGCGAACCGAGAGTGGGCGAGGCCAGCTCCGGTGACACCGGCCCAGACGGCCTTGGCGAGGAGAGAGCAGGCGAGGCCGGCCCTGGTGAGAAGGGCCCAGACACCCTGGGCGAGGCAGGGGCGGGCGAGGCCAGGCCTGGTGATGACTGCCCCGACGCCCTGGGCAAGACGGGGACCGAGGAGGCCGGCCCAGTCGGCAGGGTTGCAGGGCGCGACGATGGTGAAGGCAGCCCAGAAGCCAGAGGCGACCGGGCCAGGACGTCGATCGGCCGTGCATGAGCACGGAAACCGAGGCCATGCAGGGGCGCCATGTGCTCCTCATGCACAACAGAAGGTGCCGAGGATGAAGGCGATGGCGACGAAGAGGAAGATGGCACTTCTAGAATCTCCAAACGAGCCCCACGACCAGTGCCTGCACCATGGTTAGGCAACAATAGAGGAGAATATGCAACACCATCAAATTGGTCAGAAGCAACAGAGGATGAATGCATGACAGGTGGCTCGGTAGTGGACACAGGGAGTTTGGCAAAAGGAAAAACATGCTCATCAAACACAACATCCCGAGAGATGTAGACACGATTAGTGGGCACATGAAGACATTTGTATCCTTTATGAAGAGAGCTATAACCAAGAAAAACACACTTCTTGGAACGAAACTCAAGCTTACGCTTGTTATATGGACGGAGATGGGGCCAGCAAGCACACCCAAACACCTTGAGAAAGGTGTAGTCCGGTTGTTCATTAAGGAGAACTTCAATGGGAGTCTTCATAGTCAAAACACGAGTGGGAGTACGATTGATGAGAAAACATGCAGTGGTGAAAGCATCACTCCAAAAACAAAACGGAACAGATGCATGGGCCAAAAGAGTCAGACCAACTTCAACAATGTGACGATGCTTACGTTCTACTGAACCATTCTGCTGATGTGTATGTGGACATGCTAAACGGTGAGTGATCCCAAGCGACTGAAAGAAGGAGTTGAGGTTGCGATACTCGCCACCCCAGTCCGACTGAACATGAACAATTTTGTGCTTGAGAAGGCGTTCAACATGTTTTTGGAACTGAACAAAAATTTCAAACACATCAGATTTACGTTTGATAAGATAAAGCCAGGTAAAGCGGCTGTAAGCATCAACAAAACTGATATAGTAATTATGACCACTAACAGAAGTCTGAGCAGGACCCCATACATCTGAAAACACAAGTTCTAAAGAATGTTTCACCTCACGACTGGACTCCGAAAAAGGAAGTTGATGACTCTTCCCCTGCTGACAAGCATCACACACTGCTACATCTTTATTACTAGACACACTAGGAAGCTCATGACGACGCAAAACATGCCGGACAATAGGTGTGGCCGGGTGACCAAGACGAGCATGCCACTGTGACGGAGATACCCAAACTCCACTAAAGACGCGAGCGACGCCAGGATGCTCCAGACGATAGAGACCTTGGCAGAGCCGCCCACTAAGAAGAATGTCCCTCGTGCCCCGATCCTTAATAAAAAGATCAAAAGGATGAAATTCACAAAGCACATTATTATCACGAGTGAGTTTAGGAACTGAAAAAAGATTACGTGTCACAGATGGAACTCGAAGAACATTGCGAAGTTGAAGACTCCTATTGGCATGTCTAGTGAGAAGTGATGCTTGACCAATATGAGAGATGTGCATACCTGCTCCATTGACGGTGTGGATCTTGTCGGAGCCATGGTAGGGTTCACGAGTGTGAAGCTTCCCCATCTCACTGGTCAGGTGCTCTGTCGCCCCAGAGTCCATGTACCAGTGGGGATCAATGGAGTAGGACTGAGTGTGTCCCTGTGGCTTCTGCGGCGGCGGACGATCAGCCATGGCGACCTGACGAGCAAAGTTGCGTGTATCCTTCCCGTCATTGCCGAGACCAAGAAAACCCCACTGGAAGCGCTTGTGACACTTCGAGGCCCAGTGCCCATCGCGACCACAAAGCTGGCACACACGTGGACCGCCAGCCCCTGGTAGCGTCGCAGTAGGAGGAGGGGCCGAGGCGGGTGGTGGTGACTGCCCCGAAGGAGCCCTGGATGAAGCAGAGGAGCGACCACCCTTGGTGGCGGCGTTTGCCGAAAGGGCGCCGTTGCCCCTGGATCGGCGCGTGTCGACTCGTTGCTCAGTAAGCAGGAGGCGTGAAAAGACCTCGTGTGCTGGCATGGGCGTGGAGTTGCCCCTCTCATTGATGATCTCGACTAGAGCGTCATACTCCTCATCAAGATCATTGACAATAAACGAGTTGAACTCGGAGTCGGTGAGGGGCTGTCCAATGGAGGCCAGCGTGTCGACGAGACTCTTGACTTTGTTGTAGAACTCAGCGGCGATGGAGTCAAGCTTCTGACACTCCCCAAGTTGGCGACGGAGCCCAGATACACGAGCCTGCGACTGTGCCGCAAACGAGCGCTCAAGAATAGTCCATGCCTCGTGGGACGTCTTGGCGAAGACAACAAGCCCAGCAACGGCCGGAGAGAGCGACCCCTGGATGGAGGAGAGGTTCGCCTGATCCTGCCCTGTCCAGACACGGTGAGCCGGATTATAGACCGGACCGTGCACGCTGTCAACCAGCGCAGGAGGGCAAGGGAGAGAGCCGTCGACATAGCCAAGCAGATAGTGACTCCCAAGAAGCGGAAGAACCTGCGCGCGCCAGAAGATGTAATTGTCCGACGACAACTTGATGGTGATGAGATGGCCGAAGTGAAACGGCGGCGGCGGTTGCGATCCCATCGAGGAGACTGTCTGAGGTGAGACCACCGTGGAGACAGTCAGAGGGGCAGCCGGCGCGGTGACAGAGGGCGCGATGGCCGCGGTTGACGCCGCGAAGCCTGCCAGCGCGACGTCCTCCGCCACCAGCGGCGCAGTGGCCGAGGGTGCGACAGCCGCGGTTGACGGGGCGGCGGCGGTGTGAGCCACAAGCGCCTGCCCGGGCGAAGTAGCAGCCGGCGGGAGCGCGAAGAGGGAGCCGACGCTCCTTGTCCTGATCGGCGCCTGAAGGGAGGCGGCATCCAGCGGCCTCGAGAGAAGTGCCGCGAGGGAGGCCGGCAGAAAACCGGTGGCGGTGGAGCCGGACGCAGCGGCGGACGTCATAGCAGTCGGGCGACGGCGACGGCGGGCGCGGCGGCGGCGGTGGCGGCGGCGGCGGCGGCGGTTTAGGGTTTTTAGGCAGAAGCGGACGTAACCTAGCGTGATACCATGTAAGACAATAGGCTTTGGGGGGAACCGGCACAACCCTCTAGGGGTGGCCTATCACATATATATATATATAATGAGGTGATATACAACGTTACAATATACACATGTAAATACAGTCTAACAATAGGAATAGCAACAGATGTTACCGAGATGATGACTTCAAACTTACTGATGCACTCCCTCCGTTTTTATTTACTTCACATACTATCTTTGGTCAAAGTGAAGCTTTGTAAACTTTGACGAAATTTATAGCCAAAAGTATTAACATGTACAATAACAAAACAATATCATTTGATTCATTATTGAACGTACTTTCGCATCATATAGATTTGTTATGGTAAATATTCATATTCTTTTCTATGAAATTGGTCAAAGTTTACGAAGTTTGACTTTAGTCAACTCTAATATGCAGAGTAAATAAAAACGAAGGGGGTATTACATTGTAATGTATTTGTGAATAATTAATAAAGTAGCTGCATGCAATGCCCAGAAGCAGAGGCAGGGGTCATCCTCCTTTCAAAAAAAATCTCACTCGATCAGGAAAATCTCAATCGATGACCTCCGCCACCTGCGGCCAGCATTGCGCTGCCGCATTGCCTCGCTACACCGCCCTGCTCGAGCCACCACCGCCCCAACATAACTCTAAACCCCCTATTTCCAAGCACAGGTAAGACCAGACTCATCAACCCTCTGCCTCACCTCTATGGGTGATGCCGCGGTCGGCCAGCCGCAGTATCTATGTCTCAACACGGTACTGGCTTAGCCTTCCCAACATGGGCCTCATCACCCCCATCTCCTCATCGACTCCTCGCCTTCTTCTTCTGAGGAATCGACGGACATGTAAACTGATTCCAGTAGATTTACAAATAGCATGCGCGAATAATTTATGTAATTTCTCTTACATTATAGAAACCTAGTTACACATTTGTAGACCGAAAGACAAAACTTATAGATTACCACGACTACGAATTCATTTGTGCAGAGCTAGCGAGAAAACAAAGATGACTCACATCTCCCACCTCTTTACAAGAAATGCGGTTATGGTTTTTTCTTGAGCGTTGTCGCCGTCGTCAGTTCACCTCACCTCCTGGTTTTCGGCGCCATCGAGGTGGTGGGGTGGGGGTGGAATTGACCGTGTTAGGGTCACCCTAGCTCTGGCTAGGGCTCGGTCTAGTTGTCTCAACATGGGGAGAGGAGGCGATGACATCATCGGTGTCATGGAATAAGTTGTCTTAGATTTGTCCTTGTTCCGACAATGTTGATTGGCATCAATAGAGGGGCATTTGGAGCTTTGGTCAGGGCAAGATCTTTGAGCCTATTTTTTTCTACAACTAGTCTAGGTGGTCTTCGATGACATTGTTTGGGATAGTGGCAGCGACGATTCGTGTTTCCGTCTTCTAGCATCTTCTCCATTCGGTGATGCACGACCATAGTTTCGTCGGGAAGCAACGGAGGTAAGGTCTCCCATGTTCTGTCTGGAAGGAGCTAGCATGGTTATCTAGCACCCTCCGTCGCCTTTCTGGGATGACGAACTAATCCATAATTTGTTGTCACCGGCTTCTTCTGGATCTGGTCGGCACCTTCATGGCCGTTGCGTCAATAATGTTACCCCTCTGAGGATGTTTCAGAGATCCAGAAATGACGTCAAGCTTTGCTCACAACGTGCTGCCCGAGATGCAGGTGGAAGAAGACGTCAATATAGTCATGCGTTTTTTTATGTATTTATAAGTATGGTCTTATAAGGGTTGGACAATACAAATATATGGATTTAGTCATCTGACAAATGAAAAGAAAAAGAAATAAGAAGATTGCTTATTTTCTTTCCACGTGCAAAATTTTGTCATGAAATCACATTTGTGGAGTTCTAGATAAAAACAGCGAAAGCAACACTTCAAAATGCTTTTAGAAATAGTATTTTGGATCATCGATTTTGTTTTTTCGCCCCCTCGTTGTTTGTTGAAAGTACTTCCTACAGCAAACCAGATAAGGAACATATCGAGTAAGATAGTACCAATTCCTTCTTCCTTATGCGACTCTTGGATCAAAAAGAGGCTACTGCATGGACTGCAGCACGGCCGAAACTGCCAAGCATGGACTAAAAGCTTTTATCAGGGGTTCCGAGTCAAATGACTATCAATACATAGCATAGAGCTGGAAGCTGCACCAGTGTACAGAAAGACGTATATTAAAAGTTCAACATCCTATGCTGACAAAAGAAATTCAGATTTATTTTCTTCTACTATTTTTTTTAAATCTTTCTGTTCACGAGGGTGAATTTGAGCTTGTGAGCAGAAACTCCACGTCCAATCAAAAAAAACATTACCTATCGGAAAAGACTGGTGAACTAGCTAGGACGGTTGTTATTGTTGAGAATTAATTAAGTTAATTAATTCGGTTTTAATCCCTGCATATGGATGAACGACCGACGGCTCCTCCTGGGAACCATCGTGATGGTTCGCTCTATACCTGGCCATGGGAAGCCCGGCCCGACCCGGCCCGAAAAAGCCCGACCCGGCCCGGCCTGACGCTGCCCCCGGGCCGGGCTCGGGCCTAGATTTTGAGCCTGAAGGCCGGGCCGGGCTGGGCCCGGACCCGTTGTTTTTGCGCTTTCCTGAAGGTCGGGTCGGGCCGGCCCGAAGCCCGACGGGCTTTTAGGTGTTCGGGTGTAACGCCCCTGATCCGATGCGCCAGGTGTCTGCTAGTTATTCGCCTTCTTTGCCATGTCATTTGCTTGCGTGTTGGATTTTGTCATGTCATCATGTGCATTTCATTTTGCATACGTGTTCGTCTCATGCATCCGAGCTTTTTCCCCGTTGTCCGTTTTGCAATCCGGCGCTCCTATGTCATCCGGCGTCCCCCTTTTGTCTCTCGTTGTGAGCGGCTGTTAAACGTTCTCGGAATGGACCGAGTTTTGCCAAGTGGCCTTGGTATAGCACCGGTAGTCCGCCTGTCAAGTTTCGTGCCATTTGGAGGTCGTTTGGTACTCCAACGGTTAACCGCGTAGCCCGAAACCCCACTTTCTCTTTGCAGCCCAACACCCCTCGAAAGTGGCCCAAAACCCAGCAAACTCCCCTCCATGCTCTCGGTCGTTCGATTACGATCGCGTAGCCGAAAACCGCTCATCATTTGGACTCTCCTAGCTCCCTCTACCTATAAATATGTGCTCTCCCCGAAAATTTCACGGATGAATCCCCCTAACCCTAGCTTTTTCCCCTCTTCGCGCACCGGACATGTCCGTCCAGCCGCCGTCCACCGCCGAACCGCAGCCTGCCACCTGTCCCGTCGCCCGTCCTACGCGCCGCCGCGGCCCGCGGGGCCCGGGGTCGGCCCGCCCGGCCCGTGCATCGCCACCGCCCGCGCGCCCGTGCCGGCGTGCTCCGCCGCCCTGTCGCCGGGCGCCGCCGCGCCTCGCCTCCCGCCGGCGCCGAAGCGCCTCCAGCCGTCGCCGTCGAGCTCCTCCGCCGCCGTCCCCCGTCCCTCGCCAGGCCCAGGCGCCTCCCCTCGGCCCGCACCTTGCTAGAGCCGCCGCGCCCCTCCGGCCAGCGCCGAGCGCCGCCACCTTGCCGGTCGCGCCGCCCCGAGCTCGCCTTCGCCTCCCCGTGCCGTTCCCCGCCGGGATCCGGCCGGATCCGGCGAGGAGCGCCCAGATCCGGCCCGGATCCGTCCTCCCCGACCTCTCCCCGCAGCTCCGACGTCTTCCCCGTCTACTCCGGCCGTTCTCCGACGAAGATTCCGGCGAGTTGACTTTTTCCCCTCGAGGTCCATTTTTTCACCAAGTCCCCGAAATTATTGACATTATCATGCCATGTTCATCACATCATATCTCTGCATCCGTAGCTCCGTTTTGTGCGTGTAATATGTGAAATTGTTCGTCTCAACGAGTACTTCACTTCATTCCATTGCACTATATTCATTTGAGGTCATCTTGATGCCTGAATCATCGTTACAAGAGTGCTTCATGATGTTGTCTGCTGTCTGTTAACAGAACTTGCTCTTTTGTCATTTTTTCCATGTTTGATGTGTGCATCCTATGAGGTTGATGTCTACATGTGTTTTGAACTATGCCATGCCATCTTTACAGAGGTGCTTACCATGTATTTTTGTGATCAATGTGGTGACTAGCACAATCCTGTAAACTAGGCTTCGTGATGTTACTGATTTTAGTCCCTTTTCTGCTGTTATTTTGATGCCATGTAAACATGATGCTACAGAGAGATCCATGCATATTTTGAGATACTTCAGTAAGGGTGTTTTGAACATATGGGTTTTGTCTATCCATTCATGCCCCTGTTTGCAATTATGGAGTAGTCTAGCATGTCATTTTCGTGCTCTACTTTTGCTACAAAATGTTTGCTGGCAGATTGTTTACAAGTTATTCAATTTTGCCAAGGTTGTTTTAGTTGATCCTTGCATGCTATGAACTTGTTCTTGCCTTGGTTTATTTCATAAACATTTCTTATTGGTGATGCGATGCTTATCTTGTCATGCAATGACTTGTGGTGAGTGAACCGAGCTTGTTAAGTAGTTTACTTGCTGTTGCTGTTTTGCTAGGCTGAATCTGTTATTTCGTGATGCTATGTAAACCTGCTGCTACTAGTCATTCTATGCATAATCTGGAGATGTTCACTAAATATGTTTTGTTCTACATGTCATGCTCTATCCATTCATGCACCTGGTTCCATTTATAGCCTGCTGTAGCTTGTTGTAAACTTGCTCCAAAGTTGCTAAATAATGTTGCTGTCAGCCTGTTAACATTAAGTTCAGTTGTTATCATGATTGTTGTTAGTGATCCATGTACCCTATGAACTTGCTTTTGCCATTCTTAGCTTCATAAACATGCCTTCTTACTGTTGGTTGCCTTGTCATGCCATGTTTTGCTCTGTAGTTAGTTCCACAAGCTCATCTACATGCCTTCTTATCGTTGTTCCTGCCATGTTTGAATCTGTAATATAACTTGCTTTGTTTATATGTGTGCCATCATATTTTCTGATCCTTTTTGGCTTATGGTCAGTAAGGGACTTTTGATCTATGCATTTAGTAGGTTCATTCCAAGCCTTTGTTTGCCATGATAAGTTCCGGTAACATGTTGGTTGATAGCTCTGAACATTGCAACCTGATGTTATTTTCTGGAAAGTCTGGAACTATTATCATTTGCAATCTTGCCCTGTGTGTTTGAGCATGTTCTAGTAGTTTCTGGAGATAGCTCAGTGTTCATGTTTTGTAATGCTTTACCTGTACATCATGTCCATGTCTTTTGTTTTCATGTTGAGATGCTGTAGCATGTTATTTTGGTGCTTGCTATATGCCTAGTTGCTGTTTTGGACAGATTGTTGCTATAACTTGTATAGAGTGTATGTGTTGAACCGTTGCTCTATTTTGAGTGTGGTCTATATGAAACTTGCTTCATTTTGCATGTAGTTTCATATTATCATGTTGCATCCATGTTTTGAGGTGTTTGCTTGATGTTTGGGTGCATTTTGCATCAATGCCATGTTTAACTTGTTTTGCTCGTATGTTCTAGCCCGTAGCTCCGAACTAATTGAACTTTATATGTAACTTGACTAGAATTTCGTGTAGATCATCTTTGTGCATCTTAACTTGTTTTTTAACAACTTGAACATAATGTTTATTCAGATCTGGACCAACTTTGAAATTTGCATATGAGGACTTACCGGAATTGTTCTATGTTGTTCCCGCCCTCATTTAAACTTACTTTGATGTGTTGCTCTTGTTTGCATCATCTCTTGCCATGAGTAGCTTCATGTAGCCTTTGTCATGCATCATGCTTGTTGTGCATCATGCCTTGTTCATGTGTGGTGTGTTTACCATGTTGTGTGCTTCTTCTCGATAGTTCTCGTTTCGTTGCGATCGTGAGGATTCGTTCGTCTACGCTTGGTTCGTCTTCGTGGCTTCATCTTCTTCATGGACTCGTTCTTCTTCCTTGCGGGATTTCAGGCAAGATGACCGCTACCCTGGATCTCACTACTATCATTGCTATGCTAGTTGCTTCGTTCTATCGCTTTGCTGTGCTACCTATCTTTTGCTCATCAAGCCTCCCAAATTGCCATGAACCTCTAACCTTTGACACCCTTCCTAGCAAACCATTGCTTGGCTATGTTACCGCTTTGCTCAGCACTCTTATAGCGTTGCTAGTTGCAGGTGAAGTTGAAGATTGCTCCATGACGGACAGGATTATGTTGGGATATCACAATATCTCTTATATTATTAATGCATCTATATACTTGGTAAAGGGTGGAAGACTCGGCCTTATGCCTGGTGTTTTGTTCCACTCTTGCCGCCCTAGTTTCCGTTATACCGGTGTTATGTTCCCGGATTATGCGTTTCTTATGCGGTTGGGTGATTTATGGGACCCCCTTGACAGTTCGCTTTGAATAAAACTCCTCCAGCAAGGCCCAACCTTGGTTTTACCATTTGCCTCACCTAGCCCTTTTTCCCTTGGGAGTCCCGCTCTCGAGGGTCATCTTTATTTTATCCCCCCCCCCCGGGCCATTGCTCGTCGTGAGTGTTGGTCCAACCTGTCAACCGCCAGTGGCCACCAGGGGCAACTCTGGGCTGGCCTACCGGAAGTTTGGACAATTCAGTGTGCCCTGAGAACGAGATATGTGCAGCTCCTATCGGGATTTGTCGGCACATCCGGGCGGCTTTGCTGGTCTTGTTTTACCATTGTCGAAATGTCTTGTAAACCAGGATTTCGAGTCTGATCGGGTCTTCCTGGGAGAAGGTATATCCTTCGTTGATCGCGAGAGCTTATCATGGGCTAAGTTGGGACACCCCTGCAGGGTATAATCTTTCAAAAGCCGTGCCTGCAGTTATAGGCAGATGGGAATTTGTTAATGTCCGGTTGTAGATAACTTGACACCTGATCCGAATTAAAACGCATCAACCGTGTGTGTAGCCGTGATGATCCCTTTTCGGCGGAGTCCGGGAAGTGAACACGGTCTTTGGGTTATGCTTGACGTAAGTAGGAGTTCAGGATCACTTCTTGATCATTGCTAGCTTCACGAACGTTCCATTTGCTCTCTCCTTGCTCTTATTTGCGTATGTTAGCCACCATATATGCTTAATCGCTGCTACAGCCTCAGCACTTTACCACTTCCTTTCCCTTTAAACTTTGCTAGTCTTGATACCCATGGTAATGGGATTGCTGAGTCCTCGTGGCTCACAGATTACTAGAACAACAGTTGCAGGTACAGGTTATGCGAAGATCATGACGCGAGAGCGATGCTTGCTTGTGTTGAGTTTTTTTTTTGCTTCTTCTTCGATCAGGGGATAGGTTCCAGGTCGACAGCCTGGGCTAGCAGGGTGGATGTCGTTTGAGTTTCTGTTTGTGTTTCATCCGTAGTCGGATGATGCTCTTATGTATTGTGATATTGTATTCGTGTGGCATTGTATGCCTCTTGTATGTATCCCCATCTATTATGTAATGTTGATGTAATGATATCCACCTTGCAAAAGCGTTTCAATATGCGGGTCTATCCTTGGTGGGACCTTTGAGTTCCTTTTGGATAGGGTCGCATATTGGGCGTGACAAGTTGGTATCAGAGCCTCGACCGACCCTTGGAGCCCCCCTTGATTGATCGTGTAGTTTGGCCGTTGTTGAGTCTAGAAGAAAACTGTTTTTGGAGTCTAGTTATATCGGAGAGTAGGAATTCTTTTTATTCCTCAGCCCCTTCGTTGCTCTGGTAAGGAATCTTGACGTAGGTGTTTTGAATTACTTCTCTTCCCTTTCAAATTTTCTTTAGGATCACGCAGTTGGTTTTTCGATCGTTGGTTCTCAGCTCTTTTGATCCGGTGCTTTTCTCGTCAAGTCGACTCGACCCTCTTCATCTTTGCAAGCTCAATCCTTAGTTGTTTTCTTTTCCCACCCGCCCACCCTTCTTCTTCTTGAAACTGGAGTCCGTAATTGAGTATCCATCCTACTCATGCGAAGCCTTTGCTTTCTTTCCTCAATGATTTCAACCGGTGTTTTCTCTTCAAGATATTCGTCGGTTTCCCCTTCCAAGTTGCCTTTGTTTTCCCGCCCTCCCACCCTCTTCTTCCCAGAGTCTGACTCTCTCTCGACCATCTATTTCATTCGTGTGGAGCCTCTTCAGTCTTTCGTCAATTGTTTCAACCGGTGAATTCTCGTCTCGTTCGTCATTCCTCATCCCTCTCTTTTTCGGTGGACCCAATTCAAGTTTTCGGTTGATCATATTCTTTTCCTTGGATCAAGTGTTCTCCTTGCTCGTTTGCCTCTCGTCATTAAATCATTCCGGAGTTCGGAAGACATCTCAGGAGATTCGTATGTGTTCGAATTAATTCGAGGTTATCACCTCATTCAAATATTTCAATTGTTCCGGTGCATCATCTATTTGTTCAACATCCCTTTCCAATAGTGTTCTATTTCAGTGGGCCCTAACCCACAGGTCTTTTCCCAGGATCTTACCTGACTCTTCTAATTATTCCGGAGCCATTCCTAATTCTTTTTGGAGTCCGACGTAAGAGTGAATTCCATCAGTCAGATGAGTTTTCAAGATCGACTTCAATTCTTTTCTTTGTTGGTTCAACCTTTCCTCTTTTTCATCATTCCGGAGTTTCTCAACAATTTCGGTGGTGTTTCTCATCGTCTTTCTCACCTTTGAAGACTGAAGAAGAGTTCCTCTTAAACCTTGTCCGTTCTCTCGAAGTTTCATGGTTCTAGCTTCATGTTATCCTCTCGAATTATTCCATTTGTCGGATATTCTTTTCTTAACCATCCGGAGTATGTCAGAAGTTCTTTTCCTGTTTCTTTTCACCAGAGGCGATCATTCCAGTTATCGTTATCCAATTATCCCGGTGCTTCGTTCAAGTGTTCGTTAATCAGCTCATGATCTCTGTGTTCTTTTGTATCTAATCCCCTCTAGCATATTGGTTCTTCTAATTCTTCCCGGCGATTCTTTCTCTTTTCTTCGTTCATTTTCATTTCTAACGGCGGTTCGTTCAAGATTCTTTTTCCTTGATTATCATTTTAATTCATTCGTTCTTTTCAATCCTATTTGTGGTTCATGAAGACCTTCTCAAGTTTGTGATATGTCACTTCTCAATCCTTTTCAAGAAGAATGAGTAGTATGCTAAATCCATTGCTTGTCATCAATTTAATTTGATGAAGGATAAGCATACAATAAATCTTATTCTTATTTCATCCAAGTGAGTAATCCCTTCCTTCGGAGTTTGTTCGTGAGGAATAAATTCTAGTTCCAAGTGTTTCTCAACTTTTCTTTTCCGGAGTTCAAATTTTCCTCAACTATTTTGTCGGAACCTCCCTCTAAATCATCGCAAGGCTCATCTTATTATTTTCATTATTCATTCTATCTCATAATCCTTTTGTAACCGGAGTTCTTCGTGGTGGTTCTTCATGATTTAATTAACTCTTCAAGTGTTCATCAAGATTCTTGTCGTGGAGTTCAAATATCTGTTCTTCTCGCGTCTCGAAGTGCAATTAATTCTCCGTATTCTTTTGAAGTGGAGTTTTGCATTTCTTCGTTCCTCTCAGCTATCCAATCATTTCCGTTTGTGGCCGGTTATCACCTTATGATTTTGAGATGTTACCTATAAGACCACAACAAGCTTATCCTTTCATTGTTGATTTTCTCAACAACTCCTTTCAACCCTTCCTTGTAAGTTCATTTCATTCCATTTTTTAATTTCTTCCGGAGGCTTTGCGTTGCTTATGTCGTCAAGTGTCATTCCATCGTGTGAAGTTCATGTTCTTTTCCTTCCATTTTCAGCCGGAGTGCTGCTTAAATCCTTTCAGTCTTATTTGTTTCTTATCTCGTTCTAACCGGAGTGGTTTCATAGTCTATCTGATTCCGTGAACTTTCGATCCTCGTCATTCTCATCGTTCCTCTCTTCGTCTCGAGTGCTCTCGATTCTTTGCTTCTTCTCTTGAGTTCTTGTTTCACCTCATCCCTTTTTCCCTTCCGTCTCGGTCCTAAGATCTCGGGACGAGATTTCTTGTTAGTGGAGGAGTGTTGTAACGCCCCGGATCCGATGCGCCAGGTGTCTGCTAGTTATTCGCCTTCTTTGCCATGTCATTTGCTTGCGTGTTGTATTTTGTCATGTCATCATGTGCATTTCATTTTGCATACGTGTTCGTCTCATGCATCCGAGCTTTTTTCCCCGTTGTCCGTTTTGCAATCCGGCGCTCCTATGTCGTCCGGCGTCCCCCTTTTGTCTCTCGTTGTGAGCGGGTGTTAAACATTCTCGGAATGGACCGAGTTTTGCCAAGCGGCCTTGGTATAGCACTGGTAGACCGCCTGTCAAGTTTCATGCCATTTGGAGGTCGTTTGGTACTCCAACGATTAACCGCGTAGCCCGAAACCCCCCTTTCTTTTTGCAGCCCAACACCCCTCCAAAGTGGCCCAAAACCCAGTAAACTCCCCTCCATGCTCTCGGTCGTTCGATCACGATCGCGTGGCCAAAAACCACTCCTCATTTGGACTCTCCTAGCTCCCTCTACCTATAAATATGTGCTCTTCCCGAAAAATTCGCGGATGAATCCCCCTAACCCTAGCTTTTTCCCCTCTCCGCGAACCGGACATGTATGTCCAGCCGCCGGAGATGTCCAGCCGCCATCCACCGGCGAACCGCAGCCTGCCACCTGTCCCGTCGCCCATCCCACGCGCCGCCACGGCCCGCGGGGCCCGGAGCCGGCCCGCCCGGCCCGCGCACCGCCACTGCCCGCGCGCCCGTGCCGGCGTGCTCCGTCGCCGGGCGCCGCCGCGCCTCGCCTCCCGTCGACGCCGCCCGAGGCCGCCGCCGCCGAAGCGCCTCCAGCCGTCGTCGTCGAGCTCCTCCGCCGCCGTCCGCCGTCCCTCATCAGGCCCAGGCGCCTACCCTCGGCCCGCCCCTCGCTGGAGCCGCCGCGCCCCTCCGGTCAGCGCCGAGCGCCGCTGCCTTGCCGGCCGCGCCGCCCCGAGCTCGCCTTCGCCTCCCCGCGCCGTTCCCCGCCAGGATCCGGCCGGATCCGGCGAGGAGCGCCCAGATCCGGCCCGGATCCGTCCTCTCCGACCTCTCCCCGCAGCTCCGGCGTCTTCCCCGTCTACTCCGGCCGTTTTCCGGCGAAGATTCCGGCGAGTTGACTTTTTCCCCTCGAGGTCCATTTTTCCACTAAGTCCCCGAAATTATTGACATTATCATGCCATGTTCATCGTATCATATCTCTCCATCAGTAGCTCCATTTCGTGCGTGTAATATGTCAAATTGTTCGCCTCTACGAGTACTTCATTTCATTCCATTGCACTATATTCATTTGAGGTCATCTTGATGTCTGAATCATCCTTACAAGAGTGCTTCATGATGTTGTCTGCTGTCTGTTAACAAAACTTGCTCTTTTGTCATTTTTGCTATGTTTGATGTGTGCATCCTATGAGGTTGATGTCTACATGTGTTTTGAACTATGTCATGCCATCTTTACAGAGGTGCTTACCATTTATTTTTGTGATCAATATGGTGACTAGCACAAGCATGTAAACTAGGCTTCGTGATGTTACTGATTTTAGTCCCTGTTCTGCTGTTATTTTGATGCCATGTAAACATGATGCTACAGAGAGATCCATGCATATTTTGACATACTTCAGTAAGGGTGTTTTGAATATATGGGTTTTCTCTATCCATTCGTGCCCGTGTTTGCAATTATCGAGTAGTCTAGCATGTCATTTTCGTGCTCTACTTTTGCTACAAAATGTTTCCTGGCAGATTGTTTACATGTTATTCAATTTTGCCAAGGTTGTTGTAGTTGATCCTTGCATGATATGAACTTGTTCTTGCCTTGATTTGTTTCATAAACATGTCTTCTTGATGATGCTATGCTTATCTTGTCATGCAATGACTTGTGAGTGAACCGAGCTTGTTAAGTAGTGTACTTGCTGTTGCTGTTTTGCTAGGCTAAATCTGTTATTTCGTGATGCTATATAAACTTGCTGCTACTAGTCATTCTATGCATAATCTGGAGATGTTCACTAAATATGTTTTGTTCTACATGTCATGCTCTATCCACTCATGCCCCTGGTTGCATTATAGCCTGTTGTAGCTTGTTGTAAACTTGCTCCAAAGTTGCTAAATAATGTTGCTGTCAGCCTATTAACATTAAGTTCAGTTGTTATCATGATTGTTCTTAGTGATCCATGTACCCTATGAACTTTCTCTTGCCATTCTTAGCTTCATAAACATGCCTTATTACTGTTGGTTGCCTTGCCATGCCATGTTTTTCTCTGTAGTGAATTTCACAAGCTCATCTACATGCCTTCTTATCGTTGTTCCTGCCATGTTTGAATCTGTAATATAACTTGCTATGTTTACATGGGTGCCATCATATTTTATGATCATTTTTGGCTTATGGTCAGTAAGGGACTTTTGATCTATGCATTTAGTAGGTTCATGCCTAGCCTTTGTTTCCCATGATAAGTTCATGTAACATGTTGGTTGATAGCTCTGAACATTGCAACCTGATGTTATTTTCTGCAAAGTCTGAAACTATTATCGTTTGCAATCTTGCCATGTGTGTTTGAGCATGTTCTAGTAGTTTCTGGAGATAGCTCAGTGTTCATGTTTTGTAATGCTTTACCTGTACATCATGTCCATGTCTTTTGTTTTCATGTTGAGATGCTGTAGCATGTTGTGTTGGTGCTTGCTATATAACTAGTTGCTGTTTTGGACAAATTGTTACTATAACTTGTATAGAGTGTATGTGTTGAACCGTTGCTCTATTTTGAGTGTGGTCTATATGAAACTTGCTTCATTTTGCATGTAGTTTCATATTATCATGTTGCATCCATGTTTTGAGGTGTTTGCTTGATGTTTGGGTGCATTTTGCATCAATGCCATGTTTAACTTGTTTTGCTCGTATGTTTTACCCCGTAGCTCCGAACTAATTGAACTTTATATGTAACTTGACTAGAATTTCGTGTGGATCATCTTTGTGCATCTTAACTTGTTTTTTAACAACTTGAACATAATGTTTATTCAGATCTGGACCAACTTTGAAATTTGCATATGAGGACTTACCGGAATTGTTCTATGTTGTTCCCGCCCTCATTTAAACTTACTTTGATGTGTTGCTCTTGTTTGCATCATCTCTTGCCATGAGTAGCTTCATGTAGCCTTTGTCATGCATCATGCTTGTTGTGCATCATGCCTTGTTCATGTGTGGTGTGTTTACCATGTTGTGTGCTTCTTCTCGATAGTTCTCGTTTCGTTGCGATCGTGAGGATTCGTTCGTCTACGCTTGGTTCGTCTTCGTGGCTTCATCTTCTTCATGGACTCGTTCTTCTTCCTTGCGGGATTTCACGCAAGATGACCGCTACCCTGGATCTCACTACTATCATTGCTATGCTAGTTGCTTCGTTCTATCGCTTTGCTGTGCTACCTATCTTTTGCTCATCAAGCCTCCCAAATTGCCATGAACCTCTAACCTTTGACACCCTTCCTAGCAAACCATTGCTTGGCTATGTTACCGCTTTGCTCAGCCCTCTTATAGCGTTGCTCGTTGCAGGTGAAGTTGAAGATTGCTCTATGACGGACAGGATTATGTTGGGATATCACAATATCTCTTATATTATTAATGCATCTATATACTTGGTAAAGGGTGGAAGACTCGGCCTTATGCCTGGTGTTTTGTTCCACTCTTGCCGCCCTAGTTTCCGTTATACCGGTGTTATGTTCCCGGATTATGCGTTCCTTACGCGGTTGGGTGATTTATGGGACCCCCTTAACAGTTCGCTTTGAATAAAACTCCTCCAGCAAGGCCCAACCTTGGTTTTACCATTTGCCTCACCTAGCCCTTTTTCCCTTGGGAGTCGCGCTCTCGAGGGTCATCTTTATTTTATCCCCCCCCCCCGGGCCATTGCTCGTCGTGAGTGTTGGTCCAACCTGTCTACCGCCGGTGGCCACCAGGGGCAACTCTGGGCTGGCCTACCGGAAGTTTGGACAATTCGGTGTGCCCTGAGAACGAGATATGTGCAGCTCCTATCGGGATTTGTCGGCACATCCGGGCGGCTTTGCTGGTCTTGTTTTACCATTGTCGAAATGTCTTGTAAACCAGGATTTCGGTTCTGATCGGGTCTTCCTGGGAGAAGGTATATCCTTCGTTGATCGCGAGAGCTTATCATGGGCTAAGTTGGGACACCCTTGCAGGGTATAATCTTTCAAAAGTCGTGCCTGCGGTTATAGGCAGATGAGAATTTGTTAATGTCCGGTTGTAGATAACTTGACACCTGATCCGAATTAAAACGCATCAACCGTGTGTGTAGCCGTGATGATCTCTTTTCGGCGGAGTCCGGGAAGTGAACACGGTCTTTGGGTTATGCTTGACGTAAGTAGGAGTTCAGGATCACTTCTTGATCATTGCTAGCTTCACGAACGTTCCATTTGCTCTCTCCTCGCTCTTATTTGCGTATGTTAGCCACCATATATGCTTAATCGCTGCTACAGCCTCAGCACTTTACCACTTTCTTTCCCTTTAAACTTTGCTAGTCTTGATACCCACAGTAATGGGATTGCTGAGTCCTCGTGGCTCACAGATTACTACAACAACAGTTGCAGGTACAGGTTATGCGAAGATCATGACGCGAGAGCGATGCTTGCTTGCGTTGAGGTTTTTTTTTTTTTTGCTTCTTCTTCGATCAGGGGATAGGTTCCAGGTCGACAACCTGGGCTAGCAGGGTGGATGTCGTTTGAGTTTCTGTTTGTGTTTCATCCGTAGTCGGATGATGCTCTTATGTATTGTGATGTTGTATTCGTGTGGCATTGTATGCCTCTTGTATGTATTCCCATCTATTATGTAATGTTGATGTAATGATATCCACCTTGCAAAAGCATTTCAATATGCGGGTCTATCCTTGGTGGAACGTTCGAGTTCCTTTTAGATAGGGTCACATATTGGGCGTGACATCGGGCCGGGCTCGGGTCGGGCCGGGCCGGGCCCGGGCCTGGGTTTTTTGCGTCGGGCTTGGCTAGGCCTGGCCCGGCCCGAGGTATGGCCAGGTATAGTTCGCTCGCAACTATCCGAAGAGACGCATGTTCATTCGTGTCCTTTGGACTTGTATAAATAGCAGTTATCATTCATCAATAAAGATCGCACTTGATTCATATCATGTCTCGTATTTTTACTATTAACACGTTATTAGCCCGTGGCTCTCCGCTGAGAAAGGAAAAGGCCATGTATGGTTTTTGGGTCCGGTTTCCCTTATTAACCGGACCAACTCTTTTCTTTTATATGCAATGCGGGAGCTCCTGTCCTCTGACGAGGTTCGTCAAAAAAAGAGAGAGGAAAAGGCCATCCCGACGGCGGTCACGCACAGCCCCGGTCTCAAGCAACGAGGACGGGGACGGGCATTTCAGCCAGAGGCGAAACAGCGGCCACCACCGTGGCATCCCGGCGGGCCTCTCCGCGTGCCTTCGGCGGAGACGACTGGCCGTTCTGCAAGGCGCGACTACAGTCTGCGCATGGCACCGGGGCTGGCTGCGACAGAACAAGGATGTCAAAGATGGACGAATCCCTTGAACCAAGCCATGCTATGCAATCGGCCACCACTCCGTTCACGGCAAAACAGCATGCAGAAGGGAAATTAATCAAGAAACTGCCCAATTTGATCTTGTCTTCTTGTGATCAATTAATGATCTAACGATTGATTGGTTTTCTTCCCTGTACGTCTATGCACTCACAAGGATCAAGACTGCTAATCCAAGGAAAGAAATTTCTTCGACAAAGAACAAAGAAGTGAAGTGTGCACCCGACGGTTACCTTCAGGCACAGAGCTACGGCCGTCTTCGGCATCGTCAACGGCGACTTCTTCGGGTGGTGGCTCCAAGTGATGGCCTCGTTGAACGCAAGGGAGCGCCCTCAACGCGACAACAACAGCGCAGCAAGGCTGCATGGTCAGCCACCGGAGCGTGGTGGCAGCAACCGCGTCGCGTCGGCGAAGGCGACCGGCGCACGGCCGAGGTCTTGTGACCACTGCGCGGCCCAGTCCACGCGCAAGGCGAGGCGTAAGCCACGACCTCCTGGCCTGGCTCTCCCGGTCGCATCCGCGGAGCATGGCGCAGCGGAGGTTCTAGCCGACGCAGTGCGGCCGTGTAGGGCGTGGCTATGAGGCGTCAGTGGCACAACGCGCGACGGCGAGGAATTGGCAACGTGCAGTTGCACGACCCGACGACATGGTCGGGCTGGCTGTTGGCCGCCCGTCGACGGCGACGGCGCGGCGTTGGCTGTGCGGCACGGATTTCTCCGGTGATAGGCCATACGGCTTGGAGGAACCGCGGATTGGGGAATCCTATCCCTTTGGCATATCTGCATTTCCGTCCACATTCTTTCTGATATTCACAGAAAAGGCCATATATTTCTTCTATATTGGCACACATGCACATAACCATGCTCATCGATCATTGCAATCGTTCAAGTGCAAAGATGCATGCATGTATCCGCTCAACCGTCCGGCTAATTAGCATCTGCTAATTAGGTTCCTTAACGCATGCATGATCTGATTAGGGTGACTGCATGCAACCAGCAACCGTATACATGTAGTGCTCGGGTTATACCATAGTCCAATGAAAGTCCATGATGTTTACACATTGGTTCATGGACTTTGCAGTTTAGCAACCAGACTTACTATTTCGAGCACTTTAACCATTTGGTTGTGGCTGAAAATTAATTTACTAGAGAGTAAATTAATGGGCATGAAGATTTCATGCAGGATATGTTGAACATCTCCGGAATCAATTTGCTGAGTTTGCCTGAATCTCAGTTCTACCATAACCGTACATGCTCACGAGGCTCTCGCTATAGCTGATATAGCATAGTATGTTGCATTGCACTTCATCTCACATCACTGACACCCCGATCTATTGGGATCAATAGAGAGTGGTGATGATACCTGGAGCGCATAGGGAATGGGCATTGGTCCGATTCCATGACTTTGAGTCTGTGGTACCATGCAACTCTGATGGGCATCAAACCTACTCAAAGTTTGAGATTCTGCAATTGCGCAGTTTTAGATGCCAATCTCATCGCGGAAATGCTCTCCACTTTCAATCCTTCTATGAGGATTTTGGCTGAACAATATCATCAGCGGTATAGGAAAATGGAGATGTGATGAGAAGCATAATAAGAGTGGTGTTCAAAAGGGCAAGTCATTTCAAGGAAAATGACGAGGCTACCAACTCTAATGGTTGCTATAAGTGTGGTTGTATAACCCAGTTTGCGAGAGAATGTGATACTCCCAAGCATCTGGTGGATCTATGCATGCAATGAATTGCGAAGGGCAAAAGGTTCATGGAAACCAGTGTGAAGCTTACTTCACTGAACTTAACGATGATTTCCCGATGATTGAAGTTTCCTGGACGTTCCTCGGAACGTGGGAAATCAAGAGCATGTTTAGCTAAAGGGAGATCCACTTCTTAGTGTCTATGACATGCTAGTGGACTTCGCTACCAGTGATATACAATGTATGTATTTCTATATGAGTTCAATCATATCTTGAAATTGGTTTCCTTCTCTATAGAAGCCTATTGGAATAATCCAATTGAGAAGAAAATGTGTTAGTAGAAACTGGGTCTACTAACATCATACTAAGGGAGTTTAAGTATTTCCAAACTCTTGAGAAGAGTAGTGGAAACATCATGACAATTGTTGGTCGTGATGGGGTAGTTGTTGGTTCTGGTCAAGCCATAATTGCATTCCCTAGGGGTACTACATGATAATCATGGATGCATTCATGCATCATGATTCTACTCGTACCTTGCTGAGTTATAAGGATATCCGCAATGGTTTCTATGTTGAAACTTGTATAGTGAGTGAGGTTGGAAGCCTACTCATAACTCAACAAAAAGGATTTGAATGAAATCCTAGAGTAAAGGTCTTCACTATCTTTTGGATTAATATACTATACATACTTTAAATTGGATACGCATTTGGCGTACAAGATAATTTTCTAGAATCTTGATAAGTTCAAGATATGGCATGGTTGCCTTGGTCTCCTTGGTATTGGGATGATAAGAAAATTATTGATGGTTCTAGTACACACAATCTAATGGTGTGAATTTTCCAAATTCATTGGATTATGTATGCACGATACGTACAGACTGGAAAATTGATCACAGGGCCATCATATCTAAAGACAAAGGATGAGCCAGTAGATTTCCTTGTATAGGAGATGCATGCGATCCAATTCAACCATTATATGGAATATTGAGATATTTCATATTGTTTTTGGATGCATCGGCGAGATGGTCCAATGTGTGTCTTACTTCTATAAGGAACCATGTTTTTACAAAGCTTATTGCTCAAATCATTAATTTGAGAGCAAATCATGCTGAGCACGGGATAGAATCCATCAGAATGGATAATGCTGCGAAATTTAGTTCGTGAGCATTTGACGATTACTGCCTAGATTGAGGCATAACTGTGGAGCATATTGGTACTTTGTGTACATACCTAGAATTGTCTTGCGGAATTACTTGTCAAGAAGATAAGTTGATAGCAAGATTGCTCCTACAAAATTGTAATCTCCCAACATCTAGTTGGGGACATTGCAGTTTTACGTACTGCATATACAAATTCGACGAGCTGCATATTATATGGTCTCCCCATTGCAGTTAGTACGTGGAAATGAGTAAGTATTTCCTATCTGCGATAATTCGGTTGTGTTGGATATATACCGATTTCACCACCGCAGCGTACATATATGGACCCTCATAGAGAAATGGGGATCTATGTGAGGTACAATTCTCCATCAATCATAAAGTACCTAAAGTCCTTAAAAGGGGACTTGTTTATGGCCCGGTACACTGGTTGTATTTTGATGAGGACATTTTTCCGGCATTAGGGGGAGATAATAACCACATTGAATGCCGGGAAATAGAATGAGATGTGAATGGACATCTAGTCCTTAGGTTCACGTACTAATGAGTCTGAACTAGAGGTTCAGAAGATTATCAATTTGCAAAGTATCGCAAATAACCTGCCAGTTGCATTTACTAAGTATATAGGTGTCACAAAGTAAAATATCCCATAGTGAATGTGTCAGAGAGAGTGGACGTGACCCATAGGTTCACTCGGCCACCGAAGAGGGGGAGGAATCTGGACACAAGAGGACAAGGCTTCATGGAAGCGTCCAAGGGGAATGAGGAATCCTCAAACAGTAAATGCAGGTCAACTTCATGTTGATATTCAACCAAATGTTGAAGGACACCTGAAGGATGTTGGACACATCCAGGACCCAACACGAGTGTGCACACAAATTTTTGTGTTGGGACATTGGAAGACCTTGACTCAACTGTTGTGGGAAATCACAAAGAGTCAAAAGGTAATGATGAAATCTCCACTATGGATATGGTTTCAGGAGAATCATATAATAAAGACTACAATATGTCGACATTTATTTATCCTCATGAATTGCAAAAGACCTTGGATTGGATCTAGAACCTAATTCCATGCATGGCTGAGTGTCTAAAACGCTCTAGTTGATCCAAAGGAAGGTAGCAATTGAGGATGCGCTCGCTCTCAAGGAGAGGGGGTATTGACCTGATCAGTAATATCCACTCCTCTGAATTTTTTCCCTGGGGGAGCAAATGGGTTTTTGTTCATGTGAGAAACGAAAACAATGAGGTGGTGAGACATGAAGCGAGGCTTGTAGCACAGGAATTCACGGAGAAACCTGTCATCGTTTATGATGAAACATATTCTCCTGTTATGAGTGGATAATGTTTCGATATTTTATATCACTGGCAGTGATTAATGAATTTGTATATCCAACTGATGGATCATGTGACTGCATAGTTGTATGAGTCACTTGATTCGGATATCTATGATAGTTCCCAAGGGAACAATGATTCCGAGTTTAATCACAACATGTGTTGTGTAAAGCTTCAGAAGTCATTTGGCTTGAAGTAGTCGGCAATGATGTGGTACAACCGACTGAGTGAGTTCCTTCTTAGAAGGATTACTCAAACAATTGTGATTTCTCATATGTGTTCATCAAGAAATTGAAAGATGTATTTTGCATCATTTATGTGTATGTTGATAATCTGAATATCATTGGAACTACACAAGAAATATATGAGACAAGCAAATCATCTTAAGACGGAGTGTGAGATGAAAGATTTGGATGAGAACAAACTTTGCTCGAATTTGGAACTTGAGTGTACTCCTTTGGGAATACTTGTTCATCAGTTTGCACTTATCCAAGAGATTGTTGAAAAGTTCAACATGGATAAGTCATATCCATCACAGAACCATGGTTTGTGAGATCTCTTGAGTAATAGAGATAAATACACATTAGTACCTAATGACGGTGATGAAGAGATACTGGAACTGAGTCTCCATATCATGGTGCAATTGACGCACTAATATCTAGAGAGCTGCACCAGGCCTGGTATATTATTTGAAATGAATTGATTGACTAGATACAATGCATCACTAATACAAGGTATTGGGTTGGTGTGAAGAATATTTTTGCATATCTTCTAGACACCATAGATCTTGGTTTATTCTATGAGAATAATCAAGATATAACCATGGTTGGATATTGTGATACTAGGCATGTATAATATCCCCATAATACTAGTCACAAACTGATTTTGTCCTCTCGAATGAAGGTACAACCTTCTCTTGAAAGTCGAGAAGACAAACTTAAGTGGCTGCATCCACTAATCATTCTGAAACGTTGATTTGTATGAAGCATCATGCAAATGTCCTCACATAATGATGAACTTTGTTGAAAGTTCACCTGGAATTGATTGGTAGGAATCATCCACCATTATCTATGAAGATAATGTTGTTTGTATTACACTAGAGCGGACAGGTTATAAACAACAATTACCAACTGCTCTAAAAGTATCTTCTTCCCCAAAAGTTAAAAAGAGGTGGAAGATAATTTGCAAACAAAGTCAAGTGATAATCTCGATTATCATATTAATGGAACTGGTACGGGATGACTTTGTGTTTTGCAAAATTCAGGGGGAGTGTACTCTCATATGATAACCTGTTGAAGATCTTTGGATCTTAAATATTGCACTCTTTTTAATATGAGTTTTTTCCTGAATGGTTTCTCATGAAAGGTTTTTAATGAGGCAATAGTAATACAAGCATGGTGATATGTCATTTTCTCCTTATTTTCCCACTGGATTTTTGAAAGGAGTTTTCCATGGCATATTATGTATATATCCTCGCATTTTTCCCGCAGGGTTTTTGAAGAAGACCTAAACAAGAGGATGTATGATAACAAGGATATGCAGTGACTAGGGGGAGTGTTGAGAATTAATTAAGTTAATTAATTCGGTTTTAATCCCTGCATATGGATGAACGACCGACGGCTCCTCCTGGGAACCATCGTGATGGTTCGCTCGCAACTATCCGAAGAGACGCATGTTCATTCGTGTCCTTTGGACTTGTATAAATAGCAGTTATCATTCATCAATAAAGATCGCACTTGATTCATATCATGTCTCGTATTTTTACTATTAACAGTTATGTAGGGGCCATGCAAAGGCAAACGTTTGGGGTCAGATTTTCTGGTTTTGTGCATCTCGACGGTGACCTGCATGGCCTCACTAGTCTGCTCTGCTCTAGGACAGGACAGGGCGTGCACAAGCTTGCACCACTCGCTTCGGATCAATTTAAGATGTGATCCTCAAACATACTCACATGTAATGTACAAGGCGTTCGCTGTATCTGTATCGATCCACTAGAAAGTTTTCAGAGGCTCTAGGCGCTCACAGGGAGGAGTAGGGCACATGCTTAACCAGTTGCAAGAGCCAGAAGGCGCCGGCAGAACGAGACCCCTTTCTTTCATTTTATTTGCTTGCTGGATGATATGGACGTTTCATTGGGTTATCGAGAAGGCGGTGGATTCAGGCACGAGAGGTCGCGTCTGAGAAATATTTTTACAAGAATATATGGACTGATTGGACACCGCCATAAAGCTTTGTATAGAACAATACTACAGTAGTGCAGTATTTAACATGCTTGCGTTTGACAATCTTTGGGTTGTGCATGCACCGATCGATGCACGCACCATTGAGTCCTCGACACCTTGGCATATAGTATAAAGTACGTGCATCCGTATACAATTTTTACAAGGGCAACACGACAAAAATGATAATACTATTTGGTTAATTAGCTGGCTAATGATCACCTGTGTGCTGTGTGTCATGTCGATCTCTTTGACGAGGTCGGTCAAGTATATAAATTTATCTATACGTCGCAAAGCACGTAGTACGTGGCGAAAAAGTGCAGCTTCCATGTGGCAAGTCGTTTGTTTAACGAGGGCAGTGGTTGCTGGTTCGTCGAATGTAGTCATCCTTAACTGTTGTGTGTTGTACGTGGGTACGTATGGTGAACGTCCTTCTGCCTGGCTACGTGCGTTAACATATCCGCCGTCCAAACACGGACGGGCGTACTATCGACCCGACGACGCGCGGCGTGACCAAACCAGTTCATACTTAGTTTATGGTGCATGTTTATATTTAGCTCATACGCGAACCTGAAGTAGCGTATAACAAAAAAAAGGAAATTGAGAAATAGGTGCTCAGGGCATCTCTAACGCGAACCTGAAGCTGACTGCAACGCGGTCCGAACTTACTTTGCCGTTCAATGCAGACCTGTATTGGTCCGCGGAGCGGTTCAGGCGTGTTTTTTCTCGTAACCAAAGACAAAGGAAGGGGGTTTGCGGGTGTTCGGACCGCTGCTACATCCGCGTCCAACAACTGTGGCCACCCAAAACCCTCCTTCCTCACCTGTGTGCTTTTCCGTCCGACGCCAGTTGCCTGAATTGATGCCGGTCCGGAGCGCACGCGACCTCTAACTGTCGGCATTGAAGCGGCGCGTTGGCCGAGAGAGCGGTGCCCCCGCTGCATGTCCGGTTGAACACACCTTCTCGTTGCATCCAAATGGCGACAGACTGCCTTGTTGGAAGGGAGAGAGGGATTGGTGGAATTATCGTTATATTGATTGAGCCTCTTAGGCATATATATAGGAGTACATGATCATCTTGGAGTACAAGGCAAGATAGAATAATATTCTACACTATCCTAGCTTTTCTAATAATCACGATACTCAACATCCCCCGCAGTCACAACGGTAGCGGCGCAGAGAGTGAGACTGGAGAAGAATCCAAAGGCAAGCTGACGGACACTGTCAGAGTAAATGACCACAGGTAGCCTAGCCGACTCCCTTTGGCCCTTCGAAAAAACAACGGCCGATCGAGCCTTAGAGCACCCAAGATGCGGGGCCGCCTTCCTCCGGCCGACTGCCTCACAAGCCGACTACCGAAAGGCGGCCCAGCCCTAAACTCTCTTGGAGGAAGCCACGATAGGGCCGACTCCAAGAAGCCGGCCCCGAAAAGACCAACTCCAAGAAGACCGACTCCAAGAGGCCGACCCCTGGCGAGCGGCCAGGGCCGTGCCCTCAAAGTCTGCACCACCATAACGATGATGGGACAAGGCGTGGCAACAGTGAAGCCTGCCACCCCCGAATCCCGGAGCACGCATGGCTACAGTACGCCGTACGGGGCAGCCATCACCTGTTCGGCGTGGCACTGTTGCCATGCTGATCATGACACCCTCCACGATGGGCTGCCAATACGGCCCGCAGGCGGCGGGCCCCTTCGGTCAGAGAGACGCCCAAAGGCGGCCTTGCCACCCCCAGCCGGCCTGGGGCACGGCCGGCTTCCTATGGCCGGCTTGCTCCCCTCCTCGGGGCGCATGCACCATTAAGAAGACAAGACGAGGTAAGGCTACAGTGAGAGCCCGCAAGGCGGCGGCACTGTAGCCATGCTTACCTCGACAAAGCCCTCGTCATCAGAGGCGAGGCAACAGTGACCAGCCCCCGACAAGACCCCCAAGCGGTGGGGCCGGCCTGTCGTCCAATGGGCTGGCAGCCGGCGGGACCCACCAGTCGGTGGGCCCCAGCAGCCGGCGGAGAAGCCGGCGGCCATAGACACTGACGGCTAGGGCCCGCGCCCAGCCGGATTACCGTTGTACATTTGGGGGTAGGCCTATATAAACCCCCCAGGGCACCCATGCAAAGGGTTGATCTTAGATAGTTTTAGACACTACCACAAGGAGAGAAGAGAGCCGGCCTTGCCTTCTTCCTCCTCACACCGAACAGCTCAAGGAGCCTCTTGTAGCTTCTTGTCGATCTAGTGATCATGCGGAGACCCCGCAGAGCAGGAGTAGGGGTATTATCTCCACGGAGAGCCCCCAACCTGGGTAAGATCCGCCGGCGTGCATGTCTTCACCTCATCCCGATTCCAGGCACCGGCGACGTCTAACTAGGTCCCACAATGATAAGCCACCCGTTGGCATATGTCGCACCTACCACCCGACATTTGGCGCCCACCGTGGGGCCAGGTGCACCATCGTCCGGAGACCTGCTCTGGACGGGAACCCTTTTCCTCCCTAGCGAGCGTAGCCAGCCCGACACGCCCGATGGCTCTTGCCCCGACGTGCTGCAAAGCGTCGACAACGCCTGCGCAGTGAGCTGCCTCGCCGATCTTCTTGGCGAGGCTCGCATCTCCGACGAGCCCGCATCCGACGCGGGCACAGGCTGCCCCAAGAGCCGCCTCGTCAGCCTCCTCGACCAACTCCACGTCTCCAGCGAGCCTACCGCGGACTTGGAGTCGGTCGGCTCCACCGACCCGATGCTTGTCGACTTCGACACGGCGTCGCTCGACGCCTTCCCCACCAATGTGATCAACTTCGACGACCCTCTTCCTCGAGCCGACAGTAGCGGCAACACTGTCACCGAGGTGCTAGTCATCAGCCACGGCGTCACCTCTGGCAAAAATGCCCACGATGCCCTACAAGCAACGCTGCACGATTTGTCCGCCCCCATCCCAGCCGATGCTGACGCCGACACGCTGGAGGCACGCCGCCTTGCCCTCCTCGCCGAGGGCCACAGGATAGCCTCCATGAGACGCCTCACTGAAGCTCACCAGTGCGAAGTTGACCGTGCCGCCTTCGGTACGCCGCCTCCTGAAGGGCCAAGTCGAGTCGACGTCGTCAAGAAGCGCGGCACGGCCATCGCCAGCATGCTGGGAGCAGATCGCCCAGTCTACGCCACGCCCCTCGAGAACCTATGCGCCGCCCAGGCGGCCGTATACGAGCTAAATGGACTGGGGGCTAACGAGCTCCCCTACATGACCAGACGCATCCAGCAGCTAATCGACGCGGCTGCAGAGCGGCACGAAGCCAACGCCCGTGCTGGAAGTCCTCCTCCGCATCGAGAGCATGGCGCGACATCACGGACGCCGACTGCAGGCGGCGCCCGCGCGAGACAAGAGAAGGAGCCGGCTGCTAGCCGCAGTCGGTCTCGAATCACCATCGAGCGCAACGCAGAAGGCCGCCCTCGAGGTGTGGAACGACGAGGCGACCCGCCTCCTCCTCCGCCTCGTGGGGAGAGATATCCAACCCCGCCGCCTGTCACGCATCTGACTCTGAGTGGCCGACTGGGCCACTGAGAAGGAGTCGGCGAGAACGACGTCCGCCACCGGATCGACCGCCTAGCACGATCCCTGGCACTAGAAGAAGAAGACGATGTGGGCCCGCCCTGCTTCGGCCCCCGCATCCGCGATGAGCCCTTCCCCAAAGGGTTCTCGCTTCCAAGAGACACGCCCAAGTACAACAGCTCCGTGAAGCCGAAAGATTGGTTAATCGATTACTCCACTGCAGTCTGCATAGCAAGCGGCAATAGGCGTGTTGCCGTGAAATATGTCCCCTCATGCTTCAAGGCACGGCGCGCACCTGGCTCAATAGCCTCAAGCCTTACAGCGTCAACAGCTGGCTAGACTTCACGGAAGTCTTCATCCACAACTTCACCAACACATACACGCGGCCTCCCAAGCCTCGCCAGCTTTCCTTGTGTGTTCAAAAGCCCAATGAATCGACACTCGACTACCTCACGTGTTGGGCCGAGCTCCGCAACTCCTGCGAGGGGGTGCACGAGGTTCAAGCTATAGAGTACTTCACCGCCGGGTGCAGAGAAGGCACCCACCTGAAGCACCGACTCCTCTGCGATGAGCCGACTACCCTTGACAAGCTGCTGATCATAGCAGACAAGTACGCCATGGCCGACTCCTCAATGAAGGTCGAGCTCCGAGTAGATGCCTCTGGAAATGTACTAGCTCCGGCTCCCAAGACGCCGGCTGGAGAATCCAGCCGACGCCCGTACCAGAACGACCACAAGCGCAAGGCCCCTATGCCGTCTTCCACCAGCCGGCAGGTGGCCACGGTCGAAGACGAACAACCTGAGGGGCGGCCGGCACCCAAGAAGCAGAAGGGCGGCAGGCCGGCTTGGCAGACGGCTTTCTCCTACGAGCAAACCCTTGATGCTCCCTACAAGTTCCACAGCGGCGCGAAACCGTCCAACCACACAACTTGGAAATGCCATTGGCTCACACGAATCTCCAAGGGCGAAGGATTGTTGCCGCCTCCGCCTGCAGGCCAGCCGCCTCCAGCCCCTCAGCAGCCGGCCGCTCGACCAGCGGTCGGAGCTATTCAAGACGAGTTCCCCGATGAACATGCCGCCTACGTCATCATTACGAGCCAGACTGAAGACTGGCGCAGCCGGCACCGACAGCAGCAACAAGTCAACATCGTCGCCTCCAACAACCCCGAGTTTATGCACTGGTCGGAGAAGCCTATCAGCTGGAGCCAGGCCGACCACCCAGAGGTGATGCCGTCTTCTGGCTCCTATGCATTGGTTTTGGATGCCACCCTCGCGACAGAAAGGCGAGCCGCCCGTTTCTCCCGCGTGCTGATAGATGGCGGGAGCATCATCAACATACTGTACCGTGATACCATGGAGAAGCTCAACATCAAGCCGAAGCAGCTCATGCCAAGTCGGACTGTGTTCCATGGCAACGTACCGGGCCTATTTACTACCGTCGTTCTAAGCAAATAAGATGCATAAACATGATAAACATCACATGCAATCAAATAGTGATATGATATGGCCAATATCATTTTGCTCCTTTTGATCTCCATCTTCGGGGCTCCATGATCATCATCGTCACCGGCATGACACCATGATCTCCATCATCATGATCTCCATCATCATGTCTCCATGAAGTTGTCTCGCCAACTATTACTTCTACTACTATGGCTAAAGGTTTAGCAATGAAGTAAAGTAATTACATGGCGTTATTCAGTGACACACAGGTCATACAATAAATAAAGACAACTCCTATGGCTGTTGCCGGTTGTCATACTCATCGACATGCAAGTCGTGATTCCTATTACAAGAATATGATCAATCTCATACATCACATATCATTCATCACATTCTTTTGGCCATATCACATCACATAGCATACCCAACAAAAACAAGTTAGACGTCCTCTAATTGTTGTTTGCATGTTTTACATGGCTGCTGTGGGTTTCTAGCAAGAACGTTTCTTACCTACGCAAGACCACAACGTGATATGCCAATTGCTATTTACCCTTCATAATGACCCTTTTCATCGAATCCGTTCCGACTAAAGTGGGAGAGACTGGCACCCGCTAGCCACCTTATGCACCAAGTGCATGTCAATCGGTGGAACCTGTCTCACGTAAGAGTACGTGTAAGGTCGGTCCGGGCCGCTTCATCCCACAATACCATCGAAACAAGATTGGACTAGTAACGGTAAGCATATTGAACAACATCAACGCCCACAACTACTTTGTGTTCTACTCGTGCAAAGAATCTACGCAATAGACCTAGCTCATGATGCCACTGTTGGGGAACGTAGAAGAAATTCAAAATTTTCCTACGTGTCACCAAGATCTATCTATGGAGAGACCAGCAACGAGTAGAAAGAGAATGCATCTACCTTAAGGCCCATCTGGACCTAGGGTTTTGCCCCCTCCCACTCTCCCTGCGACTTGGAACTTGGTGGGGGGGCACACCAGCCCACTTGGGGCTGGTCTCCTCCCACACTTGGCCTACACTACCCTCTGGGGCCGGTGGCCCCTCCTGGTGGACCCCCGGGACCCTCCCGGTGGTCCCGGTACGTTACCGATAGCACCCGAAACCTTTCCGGTGACCAAAATAGGACTTCCCATATATAAATTTTTACCTCCGGACCATTTCGGAACTCCTCGTGACGTTCGAGATCTCATTCGGGACTCCAAACAACATTCAGTAACCACGTATATCTATTCCCTATAACCCTAGCGTCATCGAACCTTAAGTGTGTAGACCCTACGGGTTCGGGAACCATGCAGACATGATCGAGGCAACTCTCCGGCCAATAACCAACAGCGGGATGTGGATACCCATGTTGGCTCCCACATGTTCCACGATGATCTCATCAGATGAACCACGATGTCAAGGATTCAATCAATCCCGTATACAATTCCCTTTGTCTACCGGTATAGTACTTTCCCGAGATTCGATCGTCGGTATCCCGATACCTTGTTCAATCTCGTTACCGGCAAGTCTCTTTACTCGTTCCATAACACATCATCCTGCGATCAACTCCTTGATCACATTGTGCACATTATGATGATGTCCTACCGAGTGGGCCCAGAGATACCTCTCCGACACACGGAGTGACAAATCCCAGTCTCGATTCGTGCCAACCCAACAGACACTTTCAGAGATACCCATAGTGCACCTTTATAGCCACCCAGTTACGTTGTGACGTTTGGCACACCCAAAGCATTCCTACGGTGTCCGGGAGTTGCACAATCTCATGGTCTAAGGAAAAGATACTTGACATTTAGAAAAGCTTTAGCATACGAACTACACGATCTGGTGCTAGGCTTAGGATTGGGTCTTGTCCATCACATCATTCTCCTAATGATGTGATCCCGTTATCAATGATATCCAATTTCCATGGTCAGGAAACCGTAACCATCTATTGATCAACGAGCTAGTCAACTAGAGGCTTACTAGGGACATGGTGTTGTCTATGTATCCACACATGTATCTGAGTTTCCTATCAATACAATTCTAGCATGGATAATAAACAATTATCATAAACAAGGAAATATAATAATAACCATTTTATTATTGCCTCTAGGGCATATTTCCAACATGTAGCAGCTAGCAGCCGGCTTGCCGAGTCCCTTTTGATTGCTGAAGAGAAGAAGATGCTGGATCGAGTCGTGGCCATGGCTGGCAAGCAGCCGGCCCTGTCCCCCGACCCCAAGGAATGTGATGCTCAAGGTTCTTTCCAGCCGGCCAAAGAGACAAAAAGATACGCCTGGACCCGGAGCACCCGGAGAGGTACGCTGTCATGGGCACCGGCCTCGACAGAAAATAGGAAAGCAAGCTCGTCGATTTCCTCCATGAGAATCGGGACATCTTCGCATCATCTCCCAAAGACATGTCGGGTGTCCCGACGGATTTCGCCGAGCACAAGCTACATGTCCGATCTAACGCCAAGCCGGTCAAGCAGCCCTTGCGCCGCCTGTCAGAAGGGAAGAGAAGAGTAGTCGGAGAAGAAATAGCCCGGCTTCCGGCAGCCGGCTTCATTATGGAGGTGTTCTTTCCAGAGTGGCTTGCCAACCCGGTCCTGGTGTTAAAGAAGAACAAGCAGTGGCGCATGTGCATTGACTACACCAGCCTCAACAAAGCCTGCCCTAAAGATCCTTTTGCTCTGCCAAGGATTGATCAAGTAATAGACTCCACAGCCGGATGCGAGCTGTTGAGTTTCTTGGATGCTTACTCGGGCTACCACCAGATAAAATTGGACCCAGCTGACCGCTAGAAGACCGCCTTCATCACCCCATTTGGAGCTTTCTATTACCTGACTATGACATTCGGCTTAAGAAATTCCGGTGCCACTTTTCAGCGTTGCATGCAGAAATGCCTCCTTAAGCAACTCGGCAGAATGCCCACGTCTATGTAGACGATGTTGTGGTGAAGACGGAGAAATGCGGCACCTTGCTGGAAGACCTCAAGGAGACCTTTGAAAATTTGCGCCGGTTTCAGATCAAGCTCAACCCTGAGAAATGTGTGTTCGGGGTACCGGCCAGCCAACTCCTAGGCTTCCTGGTCTCCGAACGCGGCATCGAATGCAACCCAGTGAAGATCAAGGCCATAGAGAGAATGAAGATTCCTACCAAGCTGTGAGATGTCCAAAAGTTCACAGGATGCCTGGCATCTTTGAATCGCTTCATCAGCCGGCTCGGAGAGAAGGCTCTCCCCCTCTACCGACTCATGAAGAAGTCCACTCACTTCGAGTGGAATGACCAGGCGGACCAAGCTTTCCACGAGCTCAAGAAGATGTTGTCCATGCCGCCTGTCTTGGCGGCACCGACTGAGAAGGAGCCCATGTTCCTCTACATTGCCGCCACTAGCCGGGTGGTCAGCATAGTTATCGTGGTTCAGCGTCCAGAAGAAGGCCGAGCTCAGTTAGTCCAGAGGCCGGTATATTATTTGAGCGAAGTACTGTCCACCTCGAAACAGAACTACCTGCACTATCAGAAGATGTGCTATGGTGTGTACTTCGCCTCCAAGAAACTCAAGCCCTACTTTCAAGAGCATCCCATCACGGTCGTATGCACTGCCCCGCTCGCCGAGATCATAGGCAGCCGGGATGCATCCGGCCGAGTGGCAAAATGGGCCATTGCACTGGCTCCTTACACAATCTACTACCAGCCCCACACCGCCATCAAGTCCCAAGCATTGGCCGACTTCCTCGTCGATTGGGCCGAGACCCAGTATCTGCCGCCGACCCTCGACTCCACTCATTGGCGGATGCACTTCGATGTTCCAAGATGCACACCGGCTTGGGAGCCGGCATCGTCCTCACCTCCCCCAAAGGCGACAAACTCAGATACACATTGCAAATCCATTTTGCCGCCTCCAACAATGTAGCCGAGTATGAGGCACTCATACACGGGCTCCGGCTGGCCAAGGAACTCGGCATCCGCCGGATCCTGTGCTATGGCGACTCGGACCTGGTGGTCCCGCAATCATCCGGCGACTGGGACGCCAAGGACGCAAACATGGCAAGCTACCGTTTTCTCGTTCAGCAAATCAGCGGATACTTCGAGGGGTGCGAGTTCCCCCACGTGCCACAGGCCGACAACGAGCAAGCAGATGCCCTAGCACGAATAGGCTCCACCCGGCAAGCTATACCAACTGGCATCGCCCTCCAACGCCTCCTCAAGCCGTCTGTCAAGCCATCTCCGGAATCTAGTTCCATCTTCGTGTTGGAAATATGCCCTAGAGGCAATAATAAAAGGGTTATTATTATATTTCCTTGTTCATGATAATTGTCCTTTATTCATGCTATAATTGTATTATCCGGAAATCGTAATACACGTGTGAATACACAGACCATAACATGTCCCTAGTGAGCCTCTAGTTGACTAGCTCGTTGGTCAACAGATAGTCATGGTTTCCTGACTATGGACATTAGATGTCATTGACAACGGGATCACATCATTAGGAGAATGATGTGATGGACAAGACCCAATCCTAAGCATAGCACAAGATCGTGTAGTTCGTTTTGCTAGAGCTTTTTCAATGTCAAGTATCTCTTCCTTAGACCATGAGATCGTGTAACTCCCGGATACCGTAAGAGTGCTTTTGGTGTACCAAACGTCACAACGTAACTGGGTGACTATAAAGGTGCACTACAGGTATCTCCAAAAGTGTATGTAGGGTTGACACGGATCGAGACTGGGATTTGTCACTCCGTATGACGGAGAGGTATCTCTGGGCCCACTCGGTAATGCATCATCATAATGAGCTCAAAGTGACCAAGTGTTTGGTCACGGGATCATGCATTACGGTACGAGTAAAGTGACTTGCCGGTAACGAGACTGAACGAGGTATTGGGATACCGACGATCGAGTCTCGGGCATGTAACGTACCGATTGACAAAGGGAATTGTATACGGGGTTGTTCGAATCCTCGACATCGTGGTTCATCTGATGAGATCATCGAGGAGCATGTGGGAGCCAACATGGGTATCCAGATCCCGCTGTTGGTTATTGCCCGAGAGCCGTCTCGGTCATGTCTACGTGTCTCCCGAACCCGTAGGGTCTACACACTTAAGGGTCGGTGGCGCTAGGGTTGTATGAATATGAGTATGCAGCATACCGAATGTTGTTTGGCGTCCCGGATGAGATCCCGGACGTCACGAGGAGTTCTGGAATGGTCCGGAGGTGAAGAATTATATATAGGAAGTGATATTTCGGCCATCGGGAAAGTTTCGGGGTCGCCCGGTATTGTACCGGGACCACCGAAAGGGTCCCGGGGGGTCCACCGGGTGGGGCCACCCATCCCGGAGGGCCCCAAGGGCTGAAGTGGGGAGGGGGACCAGCCCATAGTGGGCTGGTGCGCCCCCCTTGGCCCACCCCCTGCGCCTAGGGTTGAAACCCTAGGGTGGGGGGGCGCCCCACTTGCCTTGGGGGGTACTCCACCCCCTTGGCCGCCGCCCCCTTGGGAGATTGGATCTCCCAGGGCCGGCGCCCCCCCTGGGAGCCTATATAAAGGGAGGGGGAGGGGGCAGCCGCACCCTGAAGTTCTGGCGCCTCCCTCCCCCTGCTACACCTCTTCCTCCTCCGTCACGTGCTTGGCGAAGCCCTGCCAGAGTGCTGCTGCTGGAGCCATCATCATCAACCTCTCCTTCCCCCTTGCTGGATGAAGAAGGAGGAGACGTCATCCGCTCCGTACGTGTGTTGAACGCGGAGGTGCCGTCCGTTCAGCGCTAGGATCTCCGGTGATAGGATCACGACGAGAACGACTACTTCAACCCCGTTCTTTTGAACGCTTCCGCTCACGATCTACAAAGTGGTATGTAGATGCATCTCCCATGACTCGTTGCTTAGATGAACTCATAGATGGATCTTGGTGAAACCGTAGGAAAATTTTTAATTTTCTGCAACGTTCCCCAACAGTGGCATCATGAGCTAGGTCTATGCGTAGTTCTCTATTGCACGAGTAGAACACAATTTTGTTGTGGGCGTAGATCTTGTCAACTTGCTTGCCGCTACTAGTCTTATCTTGCTTCAGCGGTATTGTGGGATGAAGCAGCCCGGACCAACCTTACACGTACGCTTATGTGAGACCGGTTCCACCGACTGACATGCACTAGTTGCATAAGGTGGTTGGCGGGTGTCTGTCTCTCCCACTTTAGTTGGAGCGGATTCGATGAAAAGGGTCCTTATGAAGGGTAAATAGAAGTTGACAAAATCACGTTGTGGTTATTCGTAGGTAATAAAACGTTCTTGCTAGAACCCAATTGCAGCCACGTAAAAGATGCAACAACAATTAGAGGACGTCTAACTTGTTTTTGCAGCAATTGTCATGTGATGTGATATGGCCAGAAGTTGTGATGAATGATGAATGATATATTGTGATGTATGAGATCATGTTCTTGTAATAGGAATCACGACTTGCATGTCGATGAGTATGACAACCGGCAGGAGCCATAGGAGTTGTCTTTATTTTTTGTATGACCTGCGTGTCATTGAAGAACGCCATGTAAATTACTTTACTTTATTGCTAAACGCGTTAGCCATAGAAGTAGAAGTAGTCGTTGGCATGACAACTTCATGAAGACACAATGATGGAGATCATGATGATGGAGATCATGGTGTCATGCCGGTGACGAAGATGATCATGGAGCCCCAAAGATGGAGATCGAAGGAGCTATATGATATTGGCCATATCATGTCACTACTATATAATTGCATGTGATGTTTATTATGTTTTATGCATCTTGTTTACTTAGAATGGCGGTAGTAAATAAGATGATCCCTTATAATAATTTCAAGAAAGTGTTCCCCCTAACTGTGCACCGTTGCTAAAGTTCGTCGTTTCGAAGCACCACGTGATGATCGGGTGTGATAGATCCTTACGTTCACATACAACGGGTGTAAGACAGATTTACACATGCAGAACACTTAGGGTTAACTTGATGAGCCTAGCATGTACAGACATGGCCTCGGAACACAGAGACCGAAAGGTCGAACACGAGTCATATCGAAGATATGATCAACATGGAGATGTTCACCGACGATGACTAGTCCGTCTCACGTGATGATCAGACACGGCCTAGTCGACTCGGATCGTGTAACACTTAGATGACTATAGGGATGTCTAATGTAAGTGGGAGTTCATTATAATAATTTGATAAGATGAACTTAATTATCATGAACTTAGTATAAAACCTTTGCAAATATGTCTTGTAGATCAAATGGCCGCCGCTCATGTCAACATGAACTTCAACGCGTTCCTAGAGAAAACCAAGCTGAAAGATGATGGCAGCAACTATACGGACTGGGTCCGGAACCTGAGGATCATCCTCATAGCTGCCAGGAAACAATATGTCCTAGAAGGACCACTAGGTGATGCACCCGTCCCAGAGAACCAAGACATTATGAATGCTTGGCAGTCTCGCGCTGATGATTACTCCCTCGTTCAGTGCGGCATGCTTTACAGCTTAGAACCGGGGCTCCAAAAGCGTTTTGAGCAACACGGAGCATATGAGATGTTCGAGGAGCTGAAACTAGTTTTCCAAGCTCATGCCCGGGTCGAGAGATATGAAGTATCCGACAAGTTCTATAGTTGTAAGATGGAGGAAAATAGTTCTATCAGTGAGCATATACTCAAAATGTCTGGGTTGCACAACCGCATGTCCCAGCTGGACATTAACCTCCCGGATGAGGCGGTCATTGACAGAATCCTTCAGTCGCTCCCACCAAGCTACAAGAGCTTTGTGATGAACTACAATATGCAGGGGATGGTGAAGACCATTCCTGAAGTATTTTCAATGCTGAAGTCAGCAGAGGTTGAAATCAAGAAAGAACATCAGGTGTTGATGGTCAATAAGACCACTAAGTTCAAGAAGGGCAAGGGTAAGAAGAACTTCAAGAAGGACGGCAAAGATGTTGCCACGCCCGGTAAGCCAGTTGCCGGGAAGAAGTCAAAGAATGGACCCAAGCCTGAAACTGAGTGCTTTTATTGCAAGGGGAAGGGTCACTGGAAGCGGAACTGCCCCAAATACTTAGCGGACAAGAAGGCCGGCAACACTAAAGGTATATTTGATATACATGTAATTGATGTGTACCTTACCAGTACTCGTAGTAACTCCTGGGTATTTGATACCGGTGTCGTTGCTCACATTTGTAACTCATAGCAGGAGCTGCGGAATAAGCGGAGACTGGCGAAGGACGAGGTGACGATGCGCGTCGGGAATGGTTCCAAGATCGATGTGATCGCCGTCGGCACGCTACCTCTACATTTACCTACGGGATTAGTTTTAAACCTCAATAATTGTTATTTAGTGCCAAGTTTGAGCATGAACATTGTATCTGGATCTTGTTTAATACGAGATGGCTACTCATTTAAATCCGAGAATAATGGTTGTTCTATTTATATGAGAGATATGTTTTATGGTCATGCCCCGATGGTCAATGGTTTATTCTTAATGAATCTCGAACGTAATGTTACACATATTCATAGCGTGAATACCAAAAGATGTAAAGTTGATAACGATAGTCCCACATACTTGTGGCACTGCCGCCTTGGTCACATTGGTGTCAAGCGCATGAAGAAGCTCCATGCTGATGGACTTTTAGAGTCTCTCGATTATGAATCATTTGACACATGCGAACCATGCCTCATGGGCAAAATGACCAAGACCCCGTTCTCCGAAACAATGGAGCGAGCAACCAACTTGTTGGAAATCATACATACCGATGTGTGCGGTCCAATGAGCGTTGAGGCTCGCGGAGGATATCGTTATGCTCTCACTCTCACCGATGACTTGAGTAGATATGGGTATGTCTACTTGATGAAACACAAGTCTGAGACCTTTGAAAAGTTCAAGGAATTTCAGAATGAAGTAGAGAATCAACGTGACCGAAAGATAAAATTCTTACGATCGGATCGTGGAGGAGAATATTTAAGTCACGAATTTGGTACACACTTAAGAAAATGTGGAATCGTTTCACAACTCACGCCGCCTGGAACACCTCAGCGTAACGGTGTGTCCGAACGTCGTAATCGCACTCTATTGGATATGGTGCGATCTATGATGTCTCTTACCGATTTACCACTATCATTTTGGGGATACGCTCTAGAGACAGCTACATTCACTTTAAATAGGGCACCGTCTAAATCCGTTGAGACGACACCGCATGAATTATGGTTTGGGAAGAAACCTAAGCTGTCGTTTCTAAAAGTTTGGGGATGCGATGCTTATGTCAAGAAACTTCAACCTGAAAAGCTCGAACCCAAGTCGGAAAAATGCGTCTTCATAGGATACCCTAAAGAAACCATTGGGTATACCTTCTACTTAAGATCCGAGGGCAAGATCTTTGTTGCCAAGAATGGATCCTTTCTGGAAAAAGAGTTTCTCTCGAAAGAAGTAAGTGTGAGGAAAGTAGAACTCGATGAAGTACTACCTCTTGAACGGGATAGTAGTGCAGCTCAGGAAAATGTTCCTGTGATGCCTACACCAGCTGAAGAGGAAAATAATGATGATGATCGAGGTACTTCGGATCAAGTTGCTACTGAACTTCGTAGGTCCACAAGGACACGTTCCGCACCAGAGTGGTATGGCAACCCTATCCTGGAAATCATGTTGTTGGACAACGGTGAATCTTCGAACTATGAAGAAGCAATGGCGGGCCCAGATTCCAACAAATGGCTTGAAGCCATGAAATCCGAGATAGAATCCATGTATGAAAACAAAGTATGGACTTTGACAGACTTGCCCGATGAACGGCGAGCGATAGAAAACAAATGGATCTTTAAGAAGAAGACGGACGCGGATGGTAATATTACCGTCTATAAAGCTCGACTTGTCGCTAAGGGTTATCGACAAGTTCAAGGGATTGACTACGACGAGACATTCTCTCCCGTAGCGAAGCTGAAGTCCATCTGAATCATGTTAGCAATTGCCGCATACTATGATTATGAGATATGGCAGATGGACGTCAAAACGACATTCCTTAACGGACATCTTAAGGAAGAACTGTATATGATGCAGTTGGAAGGTTTTGTCGATCCTAAGAACGCTAACAAAGTATGCAAGCTCCAGCGATCCATTTATGGGCTGGTGCAAGCATCTCGGAGTTGGAACATTCGCTTTGATGAGATGATCAAAGCGTTTGGATTTATGCAGACTTATGGAGAAGCCTGCGTTTACAAGAAAGTGAGTGGGAGCTCTGTAGCATTTCTCATATTATATGTAGATGACATACTTTTGATGGGAAATGATATAGAACTTTTGGACAGCATTAAGGCCTACTTGAATAAGTGTTTTACAATGAAGGACCTTGGAGAAGCTGCTTATATATTAGGCATCAAGATCTATAGAGATAGATCGAGACGCCTCATAGGTCTTTCACAAAGCACATACCTTGATAAGATTTTGAAGAAGTTCAAAATGGATCAGTCCAAGAAGGGGTTCTTGCCTGTATTGCAAGGTGTAAGATTGAGCTCGGCTCAATGCCCCACCACGGCAAAAGATAAAGAAGAGATGAGTGTCATCCCCTATGCTTTAGCCATAGGATCTATTATGTATGCCATGCTGTGTACCAGACCTGATGTAAACCTTGCCGTAGGTTTGGTAGGAAGGTACCAAAGTAATCCCGGCAAGGAACACTGGACAGCGGTCAAGAATATCCTAAAGTACCTGAAAAGGACGAAGGACATCTTTCTCGTTTATGGAGGGGACGAAGAGCTCGTCGTAAAGGGTTACGTCGACGCTAGCTTCGACACAGATCTGGATGACTCTAAGTCACAAACCGGATACGTGTATATGTTGAATGGTGGAGCAGTAAGCTGGTGCAGCTGCAAGCAGAGCATCGTGGCGGGATCTACATGTGAAGCGGAGTACATGGCAGCCTCGGAGGCAGCGCATGAAGCAATTTGGGTGAAGGAGTTCATCACCGACCTAGGAGTCATACCCAATGCGTCGGGGCCGATCAAACTCTTCTGTGACAACACTGGAGCTATTGCCCTTGCCAAGGAGCCCAGGTCTCACAAGAAGACCAGGCACATCAAGCGTCGTTTCAACTCCATCCGTGAAAATGTTCAAGATAGAGACATAGATATTTGCAAAGTACATATGGATCTGAATGTCGTAGATCCGTTGACTAAACCTCTCTCGCGAGCAAAACATGATCAACACCAGAACTCTATGGGTGTTCGATTCATCACAATGTAACTAGATTATTGACTCTAGTGCAAGTGGGAGACTGTTGGAAATATGCCCTAGAGGCAATAATAAAAGGGTTATTATTATATTTCCTTGTTCATGATAATTGTCTTTTATTCATGCTATAATTGTATTATCCGGAAATCGTAATACACGTGTGAATACACAGACCATAACATGTCCCTAGTGAGCCTCTAGTTGACTAGCTCGTTGGTCAACAGATAGTCATGGTTTCCTGACTATGGACATTAGATGTCAATGACAACAGGATCACATCATTAGGAGAATGATGTGATGGACAAGACCCAATCCTAAGCATAGCACAAGATCGTGTAGTTCGTTTTGCTAGAGCTTTTTCAATGTCAAGTATCTCTTCCTTAGACCATGAGATCGTGTAACTCGCGGATACCGTAAGACTGCTTTGGGTGTACGAAACGTCACAACGTAACTGGGTGACTATAAAGGTGCACTACAGGTATCTCCAAAAGTGTATGTAGGGTTGACACGGATCGAGACTGGGATTTGTCACTCCGTATGATGGAGAGGTATCTCTGGGCCCACTCGGTAATGCATCATCATAATGAGCTCAAAGTGACCAAGTGTTTGGTCATGGGATCATGCATTACGGTACGAGTAAAGTGACTTGCCGGTAACGAGACTGAACGAGGTATTGGGATACCGACGATCGAGTCTCGGTCATGTAACGTACCGATTGACAAAGGGAATTGTATACGGGGTTGTTCGAATCCTCGACATCGTGGTTCATCCGATGAGATCATCGAGGAGCATGTGGGAGCCAACATGGGTATCCAGATCCCGCTGTTGGTTATTGCCCGAGAGCCATCTCGGTCATGTCTATGTGTCTCCCGAACCCGTAGGGTCTACACACTTAAGGTTCGGTGATGCTAGGGTTGTATGAATATGAGTATGCAGCATACCGAATGTTGTTCGGAGTCCCGGATGAGATCCCGGACATCACGAGGAGTTCCGGAATGGTCCGGAGGTGAAGAATTATATATAGGAAGTGATATTTCGGCCATCGGGAAAGTTTCGGGGTCGCCCGGTATTGTACCGGGACCACCGAAAGGGTCCCGGGGGGTCCACTGGGTGGGGCCACCCATCCCGGAGGGCCCCAAGGGCTGAAGTGGGGAGGGGAACCAGCCCATAGTGGGCTGGTGCACCCCCCTTGGCCCACCCCCTGCGCCTAGGGTTGAAACCCTAGGGTGGGGGGGGCGCCCCACTTGCCTTGGGGGGTACTCCACCCCCTTGGCCGCCGCCCCCTTGGGAGATTGGATCTCCCAGGGCTTGCACCCCCCCCTGGGGGCCTATATAAAGGGAGGGGGAGGGGGCAGCCGCACCCTGAAGTTCTGGCGCCTCCCTCCCCCAGCTACACCTCTTCCTCCTCCGTCACGTGCTTGGCGAAGCCCTGCCGGAGTGCTGCTGTTCCACCACCACCACGCCGTTGTGCTGCTGCTGGAGCCATTATCATCAACCTCTCCTTCCCCCTTGCTGGATCAAGAAGGAGGAGACGTCATCCGCTCCGTACGTGTGTTGAACGCGGAGGTGCCGTCCGTTCGGCGCTAGGATCTCCGGTGATAGGATCACGACGAGAACGACTACTTCAACCCCGTTCTTTTGAACGCTTCCGCTCGCGATCTACAAAGTGGTATGTAGATGCATCTCCCATGACTCGTTGCTTAGATGAACTCATAGATGGATCTTGGTGAAACCGTAGGAAAATTTTTAATTTTCTGCAACGTTCCCCAACACTTCGTGCCGCCTGACCCCGACGCCGTCAGGTCCGACTTTGGGAACCAAGCAGGCGGCTCAGGGACTTCGGCAGCCGGCTCGGGGACTGCCATAGTTAAACCCAGCCCGGGGACTACTGCATCCGGCCCCGGGACTGCACCGACACAGCAGGCGGTGGCCGACTCCAACTCTTCACAACCCAGCCCACCCGCCCTGGTTGCAGTAGCCGTTTTGGCGATAGAAGAAATCACAGCTCCATCATGGGCCGAGCCCATCCTCCACTTGCTGATAAACGGAGAACTGCCGACTGACGAGATCTCGGCAAGACAAGTCCAACACCGAGCCGGAGCATACACAATAATGAAGCGAGAGCTTGTTAGGCACAATGTTATTGGAGTCTTCCAGCGCTGCGTCGAGCCAGAGAAAGGCATAGCAATCCTCAAAGACATCCACCAGGGCGAATGAGGCCACCATGCAGCCTCAAGGTCACTCGTCGCCAAATCTTTCCGCCATGGATTCTTCTGGCCGACTGCTATGGAGGACGCCAAGGAGTTAGTCAAACACTGTAAAGGGTGCCAAATCTTTGGCTCCAAGCAGCACCTGCCGGCTTCTGCACTCAAGACCATCCCCCTCACCAGGCCTTTTGCCGTCTGGGGACTGGACATGGTGGGCCCATTCAAGACGGCACGCGGAGGCATGACACATCTGCTTGTCGCCGTGGAAAAATTTACCAAGTGGATTGACGCAAAGCCAATCAAGAAACTGAATGGGCCGACTGCCCTGATATTCATCGCAGATATCACAACCCGGTATGGAGTACCACACAGCATCATCATCGACAATGGCACGAATTTTTCCAAGGGAGCACTGGCACGTTTCTGCGCGACACAGGGCATCCGACTGGACTTAGCGTCTGTTGCCCATCCGCAGTCAAATGGCCAAGTCGAGCGAGCAAACGGCCTCATCCTCTCCGGCATCAAGCCCCGATTGGTCATGCCGCTGGAGCGTTCGGCCGGCTGTTGGCTTGACGAGCTGTCGGCTGTCCTCTGGAGTCTGCGCACTACCCCGAACAAGTCAACTGGCTTCACCCCTTTCTTCCTTGCATATGGTGCCGAGGCTGTCATCCCAACTGACATCGAGTTCGACTCACCTCGGGTCACCATGTACACGGAGGCGGAGGCCAAGGAAGCACGAGAAGACGGCGTCGACTTGCTGGAAGAAGGCCGGTTGTTAGCCCTCAGCCGGTCCGCCATCTACCAGCAGGGTCTACGCCATTACCATAGCCGGAAGGTCAAGCCAAGATCCTTCCAAGAGGGTGATCTTGTGCTCCGGCTGATCCAGCGAACAGCCGGCCAGCACAAGCTCTCGGCCCCTTGGGAAGGCCCCTTCGTCATCAGTCGGGCTCTAGGCAACGACTCCTACTACCTGATCGACGCGCAGAAGCCGAAGGCACGCAAGAGAAATGATTCCGACAAGGAGTCGGAGCCACCATGGAACGCCAATCTTCTCCGAAGATTTTACAGTTAAAATGCAGTATGTACCATGCTACCTTTTGTATTAAGTACGAGACAACGGGCCCCCCGAGGAGTACTCGGGGACTACCCTCTTTCATCTATGAATGATGGGTATCATACCCATGATTATGCCACTACATTCGTTTTCTCGTCCAGCACTGGGTTCGATGAGTCGGCCTGGGGACTTGCCGCCTTGAGTTATATTCAAAGTTCTACCTGCAGCCAGAAAAGTAGTGTGCCTGTACCCAAGCCATCTTTTGTTGAAAGTCGCAGCTCGAAGAATCGACTGTCCGGCTGGCAAGAGCCAAAGGCAGGAAAGGATGCCCACACGAAAAACGGCTAGGGATTAACGAACTTATATAACCCAAGCCAGCTGCCCCCCCCCCCCGCCAACCGGCTGTCAGAGCGGCCGGCTCGCCGGCTTCCCTTCTTACTCTGCTACAATCTAAGAAAGCTCGAGTACTTGTCCTCCCAGACGGCCAAGCCCTTACCCGGTCACAGACTGCAGAGCAGCTGTCCGGCTGGGAAGGCGGCGACCAAGGGAGGGCGGCAAAGGAAAATAGCCAGAAGATGAAAAGCATGTAGGAATGGAAGCCAAGCACATGCATAATTACACTTACACAAAAGGCCTTCGAAAGGCCAGCATTCGACATAGTTTGAATACACCCCCAGTGGGTGGAACTATGCAAATTTAATAAAAAGTTGTTCAAGGAGTAACGAGCAGGAAAGAAAAGACGGCGAGTCAGGCCAAGGGAGCGACTGGGGAGTCGGGCAGGTTGGTGGAGACGCAGTGTTGGCTGGAGGAGTGGCCGGCTGGTGAGTCTTGGCTTGATCGTCACCTATGGTAGGCGATGTGTTCGCACGCGCCTCATTGCTGGAGGCACGATCAGGCTGAGGCTGGTTGGCTGCTCCACCATCCGGCACAATGTCTTCGCCATCTTCCTCCTCCTCCTCTTCGCCCTCGTCGCTGGAGTCGATCTCCTCCACCGAGTCTTCACTGTCTGCCAGGTTCAGCACGAACCATTCCTCCGGCTGAGTGACGTCATCTTCGTTTACCTCAGGAGCAAAGGCGCTAGTGTCGGTGAAGTCGGCGATCGCCGAGGCGCGCTGGATGATAGCCGGCCGCACAACCTCCAGCTCCTCGTCAGCCTCCTGCCGCCAGGTGCGCAGCTGGTCCAAATTCAGCCCATGATACCAAGCCCGGACGAACTCTAGCGCCCGTCAAGCACCGGACCGAGCTGTTGAAGCCTTCCAGGCCTCGAAGCGGCCGACTGCTACCTCCAGCCAGTCGGCAGTCCGGCTGGGGGTGCGGGGAATCACCTTGTTGGGCCAGAGGGCGGCCAGCACCTGCACTCCGGCATGCTGAAGATGGCAGAGCATGCGGTAGGCCGGCTGGAGGCGGGCTTGGATCGCCAAAAGTTGCTCCTCAAGCGACCAGTTGGCATCCGATGCAATCTCAACCCCAGCCTGCCGCCGGGCCTCACAGTGAGCTTCGATGGCTTGGTTGGCGGAGACGGAGTAACCGGGGAAGTATTCTTCACAAAGAAGAAAGAAATAGAGCAAATCAGAAGATAAACTAGATGACAAGGACGAGCAAAGGAGCGAAGAAGAAGGCAGACTACCGTCAATCAAATCTTCAACCCGGCCGTAGCCTTCGCTCAGTGCCTGCCTCGCCTTGGCCTAGCTCACCGCCTCGGTCTCATACTCGGCTTTGAGGGCGGCCTCGCTGTCCTGCGCCGTCTTCAAGGACGCCTTGTGGTTCTCCTCCTGGTCGGCCAGTTTCTTGTCCAGGCAATCATGCTCCTGAACCAAGGTGTCGCACTCGATTTCCTTGGCGTGAAGGGCGGTCTGAGCTCCACCCAGCTGCTCCCTTAAGTCGGCATTGGCTCCTGCCGATATGGAGAAGAAGAAATTAAGGAAGAAGTTGTTAGGAAAGATCCGACCCGACTGCTCAGCAGTCGGCCCGAATCTCGGGGACTACACTCAGTGGGTGCGCTGGCGCGCCCCCACATGAGATAAAAACAAAAGCACTCACTCCGGCTCTCCGTCAGATTGGTGGTCTTCTGATTCATCTCCCGGGCCTAGGAGTTGAAGGTGGCGGCGTGGAGGTTGTGATAGTCCTGCAAATAGGACGAAGGTGCGAACAAGAACAAATCATTAAATCAGAGTCTTCTGAGAAGTTCCAAGCCGCCTGCTCAGCAGCCGACTCGGAACTCGGGGACTACACCCAGTGGGTGCACTGACGCGCCCCCACAGAAGAAATCAAGAGCAAGAAGACTCACCCGAATGGCCGACCGTGTTGCAAGAAACTCTTGGGTGTATTGTTTCAACATGGCGGCCTGGGACTGAACCGGCTCCGGACGTCCTGCGCCGCCACATTCAGCACAGCCGTCCCACCGCCGGCGTCCACCCTGGCGATCTGACGCTGGCCGTCTCCAGGTCATAGGACAACGAGCTGGAGCCCGCGGCCCTCTGCAGCTCCGGCTCCGAAGTCGCCTTCCCTGCGCGCCGATGAGTCGGCGACAGGACCACAAGGTCCGCCCCCACAGTCGGCTCACCTCCAGCCGGCTGCGCAGGTGGTGCCTCGGGCTGGCCGCCTTGGCCTGTTCCGGCCGATGGTGGTGATGCCGCCTCTCCCTCCGGGACGACTATATCGCCCCTCTCCCTCTCCATCGCTGGTTGGTCGTGGTCGGCTTCCTCTGGCGGGGGCACCGGGATATCCGGGACTACGGTGCGGAGGGGGATGACGAGTTGTGCAGGCCGGCTATGCGGGGCCTCCGCCGCCCTCTCTGCGGCTGCGGCCTCCACCTGAGCCTGGGCCACCGCGTCGGCCTACGCCTCGGCCGACTCCGCCGTCGTCTCCTGAGCCGCCTTGGCGGCGGCTGCCCTCTGCTCCTCCACCTCCCGCGCGTTCCGCTCTATCGCCGCTTGGAGCTCAGCACAGGGGTCTATGCGGCGGGAACTTGCAGATCCTCCCGCCCTTCCGACTATGAAGGCGGCTGTAGTCCGCTCAAGAGAGAGCGGAGCCCTGGTTGGTAAGACAAGAAAAGGCTTAGAAGAATGCCGACTAAAGAGAAGAAAGAAAGGCGTGCGAGAATTAACACTTACGCCGAAACTGCCTGCGGCTGCTTCACCACCTTGCGGAAGCGGCCGCTTTCGCGGCCGCCTCGTCCCGCTTGGTCGCCGCCGCGGAACCCTTGGATTTCTTCGGCCGACTGTCGAAGAGAGTCGGTGCCGCCCAATGTTTCTGTGTGCCGCCCCGTGCAGCTGGCCCGCCAGAAGGGTCCGCGCCTTGATGGTCATATGCCGGCTGGCGGCGCGGAATAGGTTCGGCCTCGTCATCATCCGGCCAGTCCTCGAAACCGGCGGTGAGCCCGGAGTGGCCTGCCTCGCCACCTCCCCCTACGGCGTCGTCGTCTAAGGCGGCCGCCCCCAAGTCGGGGTCGTCAAGGTCGTCCGCCACACGGTCGGGAGCGAACTCGCGTTCCGCCCCCGCGGTCCCGGCCGATGAATGAAGGAGGGGGTTCTGATTAAAAACAAGCCGACTAGTCAGAAGCCGGCCAGAGAGAACTTGGTAACAAGAGAAGAAGAAAAGAAAGAAGGCTTACCACAGGCAGGGGGTTGGCGCGAGAATATGGCTCCTTGCCGTACCGCCACTCCTTGGTGAGCTTGCAGTTGGCGATATAGTTCACCATGTAAGATACCTCGTCGTGAGGCATCTCCTTGGTGCTCAGCCGGCTTGGGTCGAAGCGGCCGCTCATCTGGCAAATCAGATGAGGGCGGCCTTGGAGCGGGAGCACCCGGCGCTCCACGAAGGCGGTTATCAGATCGGGACCGGTCAGGCCTTCCGAATGGATCAGCACCCGAAGCTGGGCGACGGCGCCAACCCCAGCCGGCGTCAGCGACCTGGCCCGATAGGACCACGAGGGCTGCCTCCCGGCCGGCGGGCCAGCTACGTAAGCCGGCAGATTGACGTAGTCGCCCTGCGGAGCGACGTTCTTCACGTAGAAGTAAGATTTCTGCCAGAGCTTCACCGACTGGATCAACGTGATGGGCGGAAACGGGTTGTCAGCCGTCGATCTCCGCACGGCGATGAAGGCGCTGCATGGAGCCGGCACGCTCGCGACGACCGTACCGAGCTTGGACTGAAAGAACTCCCCCAAAAGTTCGAGGGTGGGGAGGACGCCAAGGAAGCCTTCGTACAGAGTGACGAAGGCCGACAGCAGCAACACCGTGTTTGGAGTGAGGTGGTGCAGCTGGAGACAGTAGAACTCGAGAAACGAGCGGAAGAAGCCGCTCGCGGGAAGGTCGACGCCGCGCAGGTAGTGCGAGCGGAAGATTACGCATTCGCCCTCCTCCGGCGTCGGTGAGATCTCCCTCTCCAGCGCCGGTGAGATCTCCCTCTCCGGTGCAAGACGGACCCGCACGTGCTCCTTGCCCGACAGCCACCGCGTCTTGCGGAGAAAATCTATGTGATCCTCATGGGCGTTGGAGCCATCCCAGGAGCTAGACCGCGCTGTGAGGACGAAGAAGCGACGGAGGAAGCTCGGCGGCGAAAGGCGCGCGGTTCGGCCGCCGCTAGGCTACGATGCACCGAGAAGATTGGTGAAGGCGCGGCGCGGCGATGGGCGGCTGCGGCGACGGAGAGAAAAAGAAGAAGAAGGAGAAGAGAATGGCGGAGCGAGGGCGAGCGTGCGAGCATTTGCGGCTCCCCCTCCCCGCCCCTACTTATAGCCTCGTGCGGCGAAGCCAAGGCGGCAAGGCGTGGGGGGCAAGGGATTAACTGCGCCCACTCCCCCATGTCCCGCGATTATTGCGCCTTTACGACAAGTGGAAACCGCCGTCGGAAGACGTACGGTCAGTTCGGGCTGCAAAAGATCCGCGCCCGGGCCGAGGCGTGGAGGTGGCGGGCCCCGGTCTGCGGCGGCGTCCCGTCACGCGCGTGGGCTGGCAGGACCTTCCTGCCGAAGGGTGCCACATGGAGCGCAGGCAGCGGGCGGTCAGCCCGCAACCTGGCTAGCGAGCCAGCTGGTTCCCGCCTTCAGATTTCGAAGAAACTTCGCCGAGAAGGCATGCATAAGTGAAGCCGGCTCCTAGCTGCCGGCTCTTCGGGATAGGAAGCCGATTGATCTTCTCGTTCCCCTTTCAGCCACGAAGCCCAACCAACTTCGGGGACTACTGTCAGAGTAAATGACCACGGGTAGCCTAGCCGACTCCCTTTGGCCCTTCGGAAAAACAATAGGCCGATCGAGCCTTAGAGCACCCAAGATGCAGGGCCGCCTTCCTCCGGCCGGCTGCCTCACAAGCCGACTACCGGAAGGCGGCCCAGCCCTAAACTCTTTTGGAGGAAGCCACGATAGGGCCGACTCCAAGAAGCCGGCCCCGAAAAGACCGACTCCAAGAGGCCGGCCCCTGGCGAGCGGCAAGGGCCATGCCCTCAAAGTCCGCACCACCATAACGATGATGGGGCAAGGCGTGACAACAGTGAAGCCTGCCACCCCCAAATCCCGGAGCACGCATGGCTATAGTACGCCGTACGAGGCAGCCATCACCCGTCCGGCGTGGCACTGTTGCCATGCTGATCATGACACCCTCCACGACGGGCTGCCAGTACGGCCCGCAGGTAGCGGGCCCCTTCGATCAGAGAGACGCCCAAAGGCGGCCTTGCCTCCCCCAGCCGGCCTGGGGCATGGCCGGCTTCCTATGGCCGGCTTGCTCCCCTCCTTGGGGCGCATGCACCATTAAGAAGACAATACGAGGTAAGGCTACAGTGAGAGCCCGCAAGGCGGCGGCACTATAGCCATGCTTACCTCGACAAAGCCCTCGTCATCAGAGGCGAGGCAACAGTGACCAGCCCCCGACAAGACCCCCAAGCAGTGGGGCCGGCCTGTCGTCTAATGGGCCGGCAGTCGGCGGTCCCCAACAGCTGGCGGAGAAGCCGGCGGCCATAGACACTGACGGCCTGGGCCCGTGCCTAGCCGGATTACCGTTGTACCCCTGGGGGGTAGGCCTATATAAACCCCCAGGGCACCCATGCAAAGGGTTGATCTCAGATAGTTTTAGACACTACCACAAGGAGAGAAGAGAGCCAGCCTTGCCCTTCTTCCTCCTCACACCGAACAGCTCAAGGAGCCTCTTGTAGCTTCTTGTCGATCTAGTGATCATGCGGAGACCCCGCAGAGCAGGAGTAGGGGTATTATCTCCACGGAGAGCCCCCAACCTGGGTAAGATCCGCCGGCGTGCATGTCTTCGCCTCATCCCGATTCCAGGCACCGGTGATGTCTTACTGGCTCCCACAATGATAAGCCACCCGTTGGCATATGTCGCACCTACCACCCGACAGACACCCTCCCGGTAGTCGTAACGGTCGATGCATCGCGGAGTCGTGGCTGGAGTGAAAACCAATGAGGTTGCTCAAGCAGGCGGTAGCCCTTTGTGCCGTTTGTCAATGTAGCCGAGAGCGTGGGTGGTGGAGTCGTGGTCGAGGTAGCCGTGCGAAGAATGTCGTGGTCGATGTCGAGTCGGGGTAGCCGGTGTCGAGGAAGTCGACGTGGAGCCGCGGGCGCAAGGAGGCGCCAAGTTAGTCGTGGGCACAGTGGTGTCAAAGTAGTGGTGCGCCAGGAAGAGGATGATGCTGACGACGCGTCGCTCCAGGGTTGCCAACCCCGGGAACACATCGCAGACGAAGGCACGCGTCGGTGTTGCCAGCAACGGGCATGCGTAGATGGACGAAGACGAAGTTGACAAAGCGCCGCACCAGGCTTGCTAGGCCCGGGGACACGTCGTGGATGAAGGCACGCGGCGGTGTTGCCAGCACCATGCATTCGTAGATTGGGACCTGCACGAGCTGTACGCCATGTCGAAGAAGTCAGAGAGGCCAACAAAGAAGGACTCGATGATAGTTGCGATGCCAATCGGCGCGGGGCCAATATCGCCCGCGGTTGTAGGAGTAGATGAAGCGGTCGGGGTAGATGACGGCGACGCTGGCGACGGGCTGGTGCTGGACGAAGACGAAGAGGGTGGACGGGCGGCTGCGGCGGCTACTGGGTTAGCAGCGGCGGCGGCCGAAGAAGAGCGGCGGCGGCGGTCTGTCGTCGTCGGCGGCGGCTAGGTTACGAGTGTGATGGCGATGCTCGAAGGAGGCGCAGAACCCGACAGCATGACGAAGACCAGCGCGGACAGTGGCGTTCCCGCGACAAGGGAGGCGGCACGACGCATACCACTAAAAGTCGACGCGCGGTGACGGCGGTGGACCGCGGCTCGCGGCGGTATGGCCCGAAGAGGCGAAGCAGCGGCGGCGGGCAGGTCGGGGCGACGGCGGGAAGACCTCAGGGCGGCGGCAGGAACCGCGGGCTGCGGCGTGACAGCCCGAAGGGGCGGCGCGGCGAAGGAGAGCGGGTCGGTGCAACCGCAGGGACGACCTCGGGACGGCGGCGTGGACTGCGTGCCACGCTGGCTACGGCCCGACGGGGCGACGCAGTGGCGGCGCAAGGGTCGATGCAGCCATGGGGACGGCCCAGGGGTGGCGGTGGACCGCGGGCCGCGGCACTACGGCCCGAAGGGGTGACGCAGCGGTGACGCGGGTCGGTGCAGCCAGGAGAAGAACCACGGGGCGGCTGCGCTGAGGCCTGAAGGGGCGACGCAGCGGCAGCCCGTTGCTCGATTGGTGGAGGGGCGTGCTAAACTCGAGGATGCTCTTCACGGAGCCTGCGGAGCGCGCACAACCGATGGGCCAGATCGGTCGCACGGCATAGATGAGGCGGATCGCGGCGGCGGGCAGGTGATCAATCCGATCGTGCGCGAGGTTGGGGACGCCGCTCGATGGAGATGGGGTGGTGGCAGAGTCCGAGATGAAGCCGGCGACGGCTGGCGGCAGGGCGGCTATGATTGGCCGCCGCATGGTGCGAGGCAGCCGGATCGGGGTGATGCAGGAGTCCCGGTCGGAGCAGGGCGGTGACGGCCGGCGTAGACCGACGGACGGGCCAGTGCGTGAACGACTGCGGTGAAGGGCCGCCACATGACGCGAGGCCGCCGGGTCGGGGCGGCCAACGGGTAGACGCGCGAATGATGCGCGAAGCCACCGGGTCGGTGAAGTAGCCGGCCGGTCATGCCGGGATTAGAGTAGAGGCGCATGGGGTCAACGGCGGTGATGGGCGCGACGCAAACCGATCAAGATTAGATCGGAAAATCAAAAATAAATTGTCGATCAAGATGATCGGCGGGGTAGAGAAAACCCCGGAGCAAGGGCTCGGGGAAAAGACTCTTTAGGGCAGCCGGTCAACACGACCGGCGGACGAACCCTAGGTACGGGCGGCGCGGCCCCCGGCGGCGGCCATGGAGGCTGACCACCCCAGGGGCGGCACGCGGGTGCGGAAGCGGCGGCGGCTAGGGTTTAGAACTCAGAAACTGATACCATGTTTGAAGGGAGAGAGGGATTGGTGGAATTGTCGTTATATTGCTTGAGCTTCTTAGGCATATATATAGGAGTACATGAAAATCTTGGAATACAAGGCAAGGTAGAATAATATCCTACGCTATCCTAGTTTTCCTAATAATCACGATTCTCAACATGCCTGCCCGCCTCCATTAAATCCACGCGTGTGCCAAGAAATCTACTCCGGTCACACGCGTGTTTACAAGTCTGCTCGTTTCATGTTTTTGAAGTGAAAATCTCTCCCATTTTTTAGGAATCCTCACTCCTCTCACGGCGCTCCCGTGGGCGCCCCGAGGGGAACCCATCCCGGCCGCCGCCTCTCTCCTCCCTCCTCTGCCCACCTCCCTCGCCGCCGCCCGGTGGCGCCGCCGGGCAAAGCCAGGCCGGCCGGGGCGGCGGCGGGGCCTTCCTTTCCCCTCCGCCCATGGTCATGGCCGGCGCGGGACGGCTTCCCGAGCGGGGGCGCTAGCCTATGGCGGGGGCTAGCGGCGCGGCGGCGCTCCGTCGGGGTGGCCTGCCTTGGCGGCGACCTGGTGGGCGGCCGCGGCGCGGCGGCTGCGGCAGGTCAGATCGGGCGGTGGCGGGCCGACACGCCTCCGGCTAGATCCGCGCGAATTTGGTCCCTGGCGGTAGCGGGCGTCATGGGATGGCGGCGCAGGTCCTCGTGGGCTCTGCATAGAGGTGGATTGCAGCGGCGTGGCTGCAACCACGTGGTCGGCCGGTCTGCGCGCAGCGGCGGCGGGACTGCTCTGGCGTCTGCTCGTCGGCGGCTTTCTCGGACGGCGACCCGTGTACGAGAGATGGAGGTCTTCGATCAGATCTGGGTGAAAACCTGCTATTGGCTATTTCCTAGGCCGGCGATGGCGACGCTGTCTGCATCGTTACCTTCCTGAAGGCATCGTCGTGGAGAAGTTCAAGGCCACTCTCTGCTACCTCCGGGGGAAACCCTAGATCAGTAGATCGGATGACGGCGGCTCTCTGGTGTCGTTTCCCCCCTGGGGGCGTCATTCTTGGAGGTGCACATGGCTCGAGGGACTAGAGGACGGCGACTTTGGTGGAGCGGTGCTTCATCTTTCACATTGATGGTGGCGGATCTCAGCGGCATGGTGCTGTGGAGACTCGGCGTCTGATGCGCGGAGATGGACTCGTGCAGGAGGAGGAAGATGTCTGGCGTCATCGTGACGTCGATGGCAGAGTGGCCAGACAAGGTAGAAGCCTCAATATGATCTGAAGACGGACCTGTGGAAGATGGCGGCGATGACACACGAGTGCGTCTGACCGGATTGTGCCCCAGACCCGGTATGTGGCTCGGCTGGGGCTTCCGAATGAGTTTCGGCTTCCGGCTTTTGATGTTAGGCTTAGGTGAGTGGTTTGGGTAGTGGCCCAGCTAGCACCCCCTAATCATTTTGGATAGGAGTAGCGGCATATGTTGCCAAGATGGTGGATTCAGACACATTGTTGTAACACTTTGTACGGTCCTCGAGAATAATCAATAAAGTGGCCGTATGCATCTCCCGGATGCAGAGGCCAGGGGCCATCCTCCTTTTCTAAAAAAATTAAACACAATGTCGGTTGGCTCCTCGCGTCCCTCCGCTATTCAAACGAGACCAGATGCCAGGTAAGAACCGCACCACACCTCTGCTCCCCATCTCCTCCTTGCATCATATTCTCCACACTGTCCATGGCATCCGACGAGAGCAGGAAGATGAGTTGTCCGGCATAAAAGCCGGTTGGGTGCCGCGCCGAGCCCGCCGGATACGAGTCAGACAACTCGCTACTCCACCTCCCTCGCCGCTCCAGGCCGTCAGTACCATGGACGAGGATGCAGGCTGGCGTACGGAGGAGCAAGTGGCCGCTCCAAGCCGGCGCGTGGTGCAGCAACTCGTCGCTCCAAGCCAGCTCCCGAAAGAGTCGCGAGTTGCTCCAGGGCGGCATGCAGCGAAGCACGACGCCGCGGGCATCGGGCTCCGTAGACATGGGAATGTATCTGGTGCACCAGGGCAATTGGTGCTACCGGTGCACCGGACTCCGTTGCACACTCAAAAATGCACGAAAAAATCCAAAAGAAAATATTTAGTGCATTGACACAACATCAATGTAAGTTGTCATAAAAATTCAAGTCAAAATTCAAAACATTGCTCGAGATACAAAATTGACAAATTTGACACCGAATAGTACATAACACAAGTTGGGCTTTAGTTTTGGCCCATGAGCACATTGATGTCAAATTTGTCATTTTTTGTATCTCGAGCAATGTTTCGAATTTTGATTTGAATTTTTGTGACAACTTACATTGATATTGTGTCAATGCACTAAATTTTTTTTCGAATTTTTTCATGCATTTTTAAGTGTGCAATGAAGTCCGGTGCACCGGTAGCATCAATTGCCCCGATGCATCAGATACGTTTCCCCGTAGACATACCGTCGTCCCTCGCACCAAAACCAACCTGATTCGTGTTTCACGAAAGCGGAGGCCACTCCGGTGGGCGGCGCAGCCGGACGAATGCATGTGTACATGATGGAGACATGTGGCTCAACTCATCGCCGGCGCCGACGTCGTCGTCGGCTCATACTCCCTGACCGGTCGGCCGGTGCAACAGTTGCGCCGCTCTTGTCGCACATGTACGCGCGGCCGACGCGTGGCCCAATGGCTGGTCGAGACCCACATGGGGGCCATGTGCAGCCGCGTCGCATACGACAGCGCCGCGCGGGCCCCCACGCGCGACTCCACCACCATCGCTGCAGGCTGCGGCGACCTCGATCGTCCGGGGAAGAGAGTGCTAATCAAAAGCAACTGATGCTTATCGTTAATCATTGCTGGCTGCTGCAAGCCTGCAACTGCTGATTTTGCACCGTTAATTTGTTGTTGATTTGAGGCAGCTGTGAAGTGAAGGTTACTAACCAACCAGTTTACTTGCCAGCTCGAACTGGTTAAAAAACCAACGATGCATACGTTTATAAATGATACTCCCTCCGTTCCCAAATACTTGTCTTTCTAGGCATTTCTAATGGACTCAACATTCGGATGTATGCAGGCATATTTTAAAATGTAGATTCACTCATTTTATGCCGTTTGTAGTCACTTGTTGAAATCTTTAAAAAGACAAGTATTTAGGAACGGATGGAGTAATTTGAACGGCGGGTCGCTAAGCTAAGCTAAAAAACAATGGCAGATCGATGGTGGCTAGAGCTAGACGACGACACGGGTTCACGATTGCACCAGCTTGCTGTTAGGCACGCGGCGACCGTATTAACAATGATACTATAGTAGTAGTATATCACATACAAGAGTCCAAGCGATATAGTATCAGTAGATGCTGTTAGTTCCTAGCTAGATTAGATATGTTTATCATGTTTATTAATCACCTCCTAAGTGCTGGTGCATGCACAGGTTCCGAGGTTGCAGAAAAGAACAGATCAGAGCGCGGCAGATTAGATTAGATTAGATTAAGGTTAGGGGAGAATCCAGAGGATGTGCGCCCCATGTTCTGAGGTGGTGTACGTGGCGACTTGTCCGCGCAGCCCCGCTCCCAGAGTCCAAATGCTCGAGCTGGAGCCGGTGGCCTCGGTTTTCTTTTTTTATTCTTGGGATAGCCTCAGACTAATCAATTTCCATGCTTGACTCTTTCCTTGCAGCGATGGGACTATTCCCATGCCTGGCTTAATTAGCTATATATTGTCTCATTAAAGCGAATTGCTGAACATGGGTCAGATGAGTCTTATACATGGAACATCATGGAACATAGTAATAAACAAGTCCAAAAAGCAAGCATGTAAATGATATGCAGACAGGGTACTCCCCGGCGATGGTTTGGTGTGTGCGGTGCATTTTTTTTAACACAATACAGACCCAAGCGCTCATATACACGTGCATACACTCACCCTTATGAACGCATACACGCATACCCTATCCGTATGACCATCTTCGAAAGACTGAACCGACATATCATCTTGAAATTTACGAAGTCACCGTTGGCACCTCGTCATCGACGGGACCACCAGGACTTGAACCCTGATGGGCTGAGGATAACACAGTCTCTCTAACCATCCAACCACAGGTTGGTTGTGTGCGGTGCGACGATGTCTGGTGCTTTCACAAGGAGGCACAATTTCGTTATTTGTGGCCTGTGGGTCGTCTAGAATGCATTTTTGTTGGGATGTGGCTACTTCTGTGATCATGCTCGACATCCAGTTGGCACGTTCAGTAGTGCTTCTGCCTTGGTTGTTGTTGCTCTTCCTATTGCCAATTTTTTCTTTGATGTGCTTTGAAGGAGGGTTTACTCAACACCATTTATCGTTTCAGCCGTGTAGCATTATTTATAAAGCAGGAGGGAAGCCTATTTCAAAAGGTGGTACGTGGATGTATGTACGTATATTTTGCTAGCCGGGCAAGTCACAAATTAAGTGACATAATAGTGATATTTTTCTCAAAAAAATTAATTCTCCTATATTTTTCTCAAAAAATTAGTTGTCCCTATATTGTGCACACATTCTTCAATATTTAACTTTGTTCATCATAAATCATCAATATATAAGTCATGTGACTTAAAAATCATACCATTGGATATTTATTTTGAATACAAATCAATGCAAAATCATAGTCATAATCAACTGTTTTAGATAATAATCTACTGGGTTTCATGTGGCTCAATTAACACATTCACTTTCGGCAAAAAAAAAAATGACACATTCACAAATAATCTGATGGTCAAAGAATTTTTCATGAATATAATTAGGTCTGCATTTTGAATTGAAGAGAGTTAACATAGTTCTGTCTCTTTCGCCGTTAGCAATATTATGTACCGTAAAAGGACTCGAAGTATATCAAGTACTATCACAGTCTGTTTGAGAGTTTCCACATCTAGGGGTTGGTTATACTGTGGGTGCTATATCAAGTTGTCATATATGTTTTGCAAGGAAATCATGTTTGAAGATGGTTATTTTTTCTTGCAAAGGATTAGAAATCTCCAAGTTCATTTCGAGTTGCTTGCCCCTTAATTCCGAGTGAAGCAGTGGAGGAGACAAGTGGATGGTATTAATGGAGCTTTGTGGGGTTTTATGTTGGGCCGGTGCACATGCACGATTTAGGTTTGACGGGTAAAGCAGTTGGAGTAAAACCTTGGGAAAGGTCCAAACGGTCGCCCGTTTCCCCGACGAGCTCCGTCTTTCCTTCGCCTCATCAATGAATTCAGCTTCTGTTTCTTGCCCGAAGCCATACAATAATGCTCACCTTCATCCAATCCGGTCGACGTCTCGTCCCATGCATACCGACGCCCTACATGAACACTAGCACTAGCACGGGCCTAGCTAGCTAGCCGCGCTTGACCGTAATCCAGCCTCACATTGTCCTCACATACTCTGCCGCTCTTATCAAGTTCTCTCCTTGATTCTACTATGGACCCGGCCGGCTACAGTGAAGTCCTCTTTGCTGTGGGGGGCTCAGTTGACTACAAGCAAATTTTGTGGGCCATGCACCATGGTGCACACATCTCTTGCCTTTTAAAATTTTGATTGCCACCTCAGTTGTCTGCATGCTTTGTGGGGCTATGCATGTCAGCATGATGCTGGAATTACCTCATGGTGAGGCTCCTAAGCTACGGCCCGGGTTGAGCGGATGCAATATTGTTTCCTTGTTAACCCACGGGCAGTAGGGCTGCATGCTGCATGCCTCCTGATGTCTTCGCTCACATCGTACCATCCCTCGAGAACTGGCTCACTAGACGGAGACAACCAGACACTAGGGTTGCACGCCGTCCCCGCTTTGGCCCCGGGCCCGGCTTTTGTCAAAATTGTATGTCAAATCGCGGTTGCATGGTACTCCGCGTCTAGAAGATAGTACTACACCCATATTCAACTTTTCTGGCATAGTACAACCTACATTTTGTTGATCAAATTGATCGTTAAAGCTCACCCGCAAAAAAAAAATTGATCGTTAAAGTTAGACCAAATTTGCAGTGTGGCCTTTGTGTGGATAAAAGGAGGGAGTACTATCCAAGAGCGATGCTGGCTCCGAGTAGAGTAAAGTCTCCTTGGCCAGCAAGTCACCATAACACCTTGGCTAAAGCTTGCGCCATTAACGTTATTAGTTCCAACAAGTGACAACAGAAATCAATGATTTTCATCTTGGAGGGTACGCGCCTTTGTTGTCGTGTTCAACTTGTGAAGGACGATAGATCTTCGGCTACAAACAACAACACCATCAACCAGGATATAGTGTGCATACGTCGATCATCATTGTCAAACCCAACCAGTGAAGGTCCAGTCATAGCTTCGCCGCTGAAAGCATGAAGGTTCGAAGCACCCCAATCTCGAGAACGGATCCACGGTACTATGATCAAATTGCTTTCCATGAGTTGCACCACTGGTATCTGCGGTTATAACCACCACGGTCCACGGCGACCTCCGAGATAAGATGTTCCTTATGGCTGAGAATCACAAGGGCACCTTTGCAAGCAAGCACACACGAACCCTGGCCTATATCATCAACCTGGTTAAAGATCGACACCTTCTAGGAGAGGACGATCACGGGACAAGCAACTTTTTGATTCACCTGGCTACACTCAGGAGCATGTTGCTTGTGTCCACTTAAAAGACTAGAACAGCTAACCACCCGCTACCCGGCACCGCAACACCGCAATCGCTCAGCTCCAGAGGAGCCCCCCACCACTCACACATGACCACCGTGATGCCACCCAAATACTATGGTACGAAGCCGAAACACGACATATCCGAGCCACCATTGGACTAGCCTTGTCACCACCATTTACTGTGCAAGCTTTTCGTAGCAGCTTCTCCAGACCGTCAAAAAGAAAGTGAAGGGAGAAGCGACACGAGCCTAGGGTTTGTTCCTCCCCGGGCCACGCTAACAAAGCGATCCCCAGGGGACTTTTTTACTGTTTTGACCCATTAATGAAAGTTTAGCACGATTTAACCCTTTTTTAAAACTTTTTTCGAATCTGACCCATTTTGAGACGCCAGCAACTGTGGCGTTTTGGTTACACCGGAGACGCCGCAGTCTCCGGCGTCTAGCGCCCTGGCCCACCTCATGCTACCATGCAACGTAACATAGGGTAGACGCCACAAACGTCGGCGTTTTGCTAGCATGCATGCATGCATGAACGTATACATATAAGAAGAAGCAATGAAGTCGCTGTGCAGTGTTGCTTAAGCCTTTCTGTAGGTCCCAGCAGTGCCTAGTGCTAGTGCAATCCATGCGTTTGACGTGCGTGATTTTCTGCCGGAGTCAACCATGTCTAGCACCATTGTGTACATATACATGCATATGTACATCTTGGTCCCACGGAAATCTTTTGGTAAGGCTCCAAACCAATGTGTAAAAGCATCTAAAGTCGGATCTATCCTGTTCGGCCCCTAAACGCACAACAAGGGCTAAAACGTATCAGCCGGTGTCAGGCCCTCGAGGTGCATGACCTCGGCCTCACCGAACGGCTGGTTGCGCAACTCCGGGTTGGCAACGGAACCACTGCAATGGCGCCTCAGCCCCACATCATCGGGCTTCGAGTTAAAGGTCAGCGCCATAATGTGTCATGACCTGGAGGCGGAGGTGTGATGTGCTTGTTGTGCACTGCAGAAGGCACAACAACCATCGCGGTCGAGGCTGAGGGTCACGGAGGCGGAGGCACACGCTGACTTGGATAGCAACGATGAAGCCCCCCATGCCCTCATCCTCGAGAAGCGGCAGAGGAGAACTGCCCCACTCCCCCTGCCCCCCCCCCCCCCCCCCAAAGAAGAGGAGGAGGCGGGCGATGGATCGGGCAGCTTCGACAATGAGCATATCCGGCTCGATGTGTATTATGTCTTCGACCGCTACTTTCGCAACAAAGATGACAAGGGAAAGGGCGGGCATGGGTGAACTTCTTTCATGCTCTAGTGTTTGCTTCATGAGAGTGAATTGAATAGATTCAATTCACATTATAAGAGTAAAAATTCCACAGGTCCTTTCCACTCTATCAGATGATGGGGGGTAAGGACCCGCTAAGCTCCTACTTTTTCATGTTTACAATCTGGTCGTTGCTGACCCATACCACATAGTTCCAGGCTTCTAGCAACTATGAAAGCTGCAAAAAATACTTCTAGAAAGTATAATTTCAATATTGCCCATACGTAATCCTTTATATAGACGTTGAGGCGGACGGACACTAAGATGGAATAATCCAGCTAATATACCCAATGTACCCTAGCAATATGATGCCAAGCTATTCCCCCCGGAACAAAAGGATCACACTGGATTTACAACTTGTACTTTTCTAGTTAGTCCATAAGGATCGGATACCCATATCTCAGGACCATAGAAACTAGTTACAGTCACTCACTCCCCAACCCCCGACCTCTCTCCCCCGAGGCGGCGGCGCTGCGCCGCCCCCGGGGAGTCCCCGTCCACACCGCCCTCAGCCCTCCCCCTCCATCGCTTCCCACTACTGTCGCCGTCGCTGATGACGCCGCGGGGCGAAGCCCCTGTGGTGAGGTGGTGCCTTCTCTCGCGTCGACGACGGCGGGTTTCTGCGGCATGGAGCAGCGGGGTCTCGCCGGTGGGCGTGTGATGATGGACGGTCGCAGGATGGCGGCGTTGTCTGGCGTCGTGGGCAGCTAGACCGGGCAAGGTACATGCAGCAGTACCTCACTCAAGATGGATTGGTGGCAGGTGGCTGCGACGGCCTTATACCCGGCAGGCGTCCTCGTTGAGGAGTGCGCCGGACTGGTGGGTGCCCCATACCCGGCAGGCGTCCTGGTTGGGACCTCAGGTCTTAGATGTTAGGTTTGGCTGCGGGGTCTGTTTGGTATTAGGCTCAGACTATCAGCATCCCTACATTACCTGGATAGGAGTAGCGACAGATGTTGCCTAGACGGTGGCTTTAGTCTTACTGTTGTATGACTTTGTAAGGTCTTGTGTGAATAATTAATAAAGTGGCTGCATGCATAGTCCAGATGCAGAGGCCGGGGTCCTCCTCCATTTCTAAAAAAAAATACAAACTAGTTACATGAAATGCCCCAAAGTCAAACCATGAAAAGCAAGATTCCGAATAAGAAAACACTAACATGTCAATTGTTGATAGTTCGATGGCATGTATGCTGAACTAACCGTATATTATGGTCAACATCGAGATGTAGTACGTAGTTCAAGTTTATTTTGCATGACATTGTATGGATTTAAGGATTTGTAAATGAGGTACCTGGTTGTGAACCTAGACATTTGAGGTATGACCGGTCACTGTGCACATACGCGCTCGGACACGTCTGTGAGCGTTTAGGGACTGAATTACTACCTTCGTCCTGGTTTATTGGTCCTTGCGTATTTTGTGCTAAATTTTAACCATGTATTTAACTAACAAAATGTCACAAAAATTTATACCGTTGGATACGTATTTAAACATAGTTTTCAATGATATTATTTTTTGTCACATGCAACAACACTTTATTGGTTAAATTTAAGATCAAAGTTTGGCATAAAATATAAAAAGGACCAATAAATCGGAGGTAGGTCTGACTGTTGATGCTTTTACACATAGGTTTGAAGTCTCTCCAGAAGGTTTTTGTCGGATCAAGATGTAGATACACATGTATATATATGCATACGAGTACATACACAACATGATGCTAGACATTGGTTGGCTCGGATAGGAAAGCACGGCCATCAAACGCATCGATTGCACTAGCATTAGACATGCCTTTTGTTGTGGGGTAGCACTAGGCATTGCCGTGGCCTCCAGAAAGGCTCAGGGACACTGCATGGCGACTTCCTTGCTTTGATCTTCTCGTTCGTATGTGTGTGTACAAGCATAAGCATGCATGCTATTTAAACTTTCGGAGCTAAACGCCAAGGTTTGTGGCGTCTACCTATTGCTTTGTTGCAAGGTGGGCCAGGGCCAGACGCCCGAGCCCGCGGCGTCTTCAGTGTAACCAAAACGCCACGGTTGCTGGCGTTTTGAAATGGGTTAGATCCGAAAAAAGTTTCAAAACAGGGTCAAATCGTGCTAAACTTTCGTTATGGGTCAAAACAGTAGAAAAGTCCTCCCCAGGCATTTCTTTGTTCTTCATTTGAAAAGCATCGGTTTTCTCCACTCTACTACCTGAAGATGAGAAGAAAAATATGCATCCAAAGACAACACGTCAACATTGGAAATGACCAATTTTGAAAAGATCCTACCTCCAACCATACAAATGTCTTTTCTTGGCGCACACACGTCTTTCTTCACGCAGTGTGATCACTCATGCAGTAGCCTCGGTGCTAGAAAGGCAAAGAACACGTAGGACCAAAGGGGTGCACTACATGGCCACGCCCCATAATTGCCACTGGCCCACACACAAGTCCCCAAAACCCTAGCTCAAGCTTTATCTACTACTACCACTCCTCCAATTGTAGGTCGGACCAAAAGGTGGAGAGAGATGGATGGACGGATGGATGGGGAGATCCAAGGTACGTGACCCCTCCGGATCTCGTGTCCCCCGGCTACGGCCCTATGGCCCTCTCTATGCATGCAAATGCAATGCATGGCCCTTTCATGGGTGAATATGATTAATTAATCGATGCAGCTCCTCGGCTCTTCGCATGGCTGATGGCCCCTACCATCTGCTAACCACATTACCCGTTGGTTTTGTTCTGTTTAGCTTGTTGTTGAAGAACTTGTCCATTTACCGGTAGCTTGCACTATTTAAGCAGCAGTAGTGATTAAAAATAATATAAACATAGGCCGCAGCTGAAGCTAGTCAGCCGGCCTATAAAAAAAGCGTTGTACCTTGTGTGCTTTGGTGGTGCATGTGGATCGATCTTCTATCTCCCAAGCTTTTTGGTTTACCATAACTATTCAAGCAGTACTGACTCCACATTGCACAGTACAGTACTCCCCCCGTTCCTAAATGTAAGTCTTTGTAGAGATTCCACTAGGTGGACTACATACGGAGCAAAATGAATGAATCCACGCTTAAAATGCATCTATATACATCCGTATGTAGTTTATAGTGAAATCTCTACAAAGACTTATATTTAGGAACGGAGGGAGTACGTTTCATGCATGCCCTCGGATGTAAGCTTAATGCTGAGCAAAACAGCGTATGATCTAATCCAACCCATAACGTACAGTGGCATGAAAACAGAGCTGCTCCATCCTGCTCCTGCCTGCCATGAACTACTGGCTCGTGCAAGCGAGGCGGCAATGAAGCTATGGAGGACACCAAGTACTAGTAGTACTTGGTTTAAGCGAATTTGTCAAGGGTAGTGTAGGCATGCATGTGCGTCCACACAGCCAAGCCAAGTAGCAGCGATGCCGTAGTACGTGCTATGTTAAACTTGTTTGCGTCTCACGGGACGGCCGGGCAGAGAAGAGGAGATCCGCGCTAGGATCCAGGCGCTAGAGACGGATGCTTAGCGGCGCTACAACTAGCTAGCCGTGTGTTACTAGTACTACTAACCACGGCAGAGAGAGAGAGAGAGAGAGAGAGAGAGAGAGAGAGAGAGAGAGAGAGGATTAATGAAGTGGGAAGGGGTCGGGTTGGGTGGTTCCTCCGTCCCTCCGGCCGACGACGACCCAACCCAAACCCAACCAAAAGCAGGTGAACGGAGAGGAGAGCGTCCGGTCCGGGGCCCGCCCACATGGCGCCGTTTCCCATGCAAACTTTTGTCTCCTCTCTGAGCTGCCAGAGTAGTAGTAGTAGTACCACACCACGCGCCTCCCATACAAACACGGACAAAGAGGAACGAAGCGGGAAATGTTTTCGTTTCCTCTAGGATGAAAAATAGTAGACGGATTGTTTTGCGGGCATGGACCGGTCGGGTACGCGTCTGTGACCCTGCGTGTCTGCGTTGGCAAAGCGTGTCGACCGGGAGAAAACCAGCGGAGCAGAGGCAGAGCAGGGCGCACCGGCAGGCACCATGCATTGCATGGTCAAACACTCCAAGGTCAGCTCTCCACTGCACGTCTAGGCGTCTACTAGCTCGTACTACCACGTCCTAGCCAGCTGTTGTTGGAAAGAAATGAAAAAATAGCTTTTCCTAGGGATAGAGAGAAAATATAGCTACATTTTTCCGAGACAAAAAATATATAGCTGCATTGTGCAAAGAGATGCCGCCACGTAACTTATTTATTTGTTTTGGCAGCCAAGGAAACTGGAAGGAAAGCATAAAAGCAAAAAAAATGTTTAAAGCTGCACACAAAATAGATGAGAAGGCGAAAGAAGCCGAAACAAAACCACAAAAACGAGCACCTTAATTAAACCGCCCACCGTGCCCATCACCGGTGGGAGTGGCCTGTGCGGTCTTTTTTTTTTTTTTGAGAAAACTTTCGGTTTCAATCATGACAATACAACAAACAACGTAAATAATAAAAATTGCATCCAGATCCATAGACCATCTAGCGACGACTATAAGCACTTAACCGAGTTGAAGGCGCGCCGCCGTCATCGCCCCTCCTCATCGGAGTCAGGCGAAACTTGTTGTAGTAGATAGTCGGACATGCGTTGGCTAAGGCCCCACTGGACCATCGCAGCAGAACAACACCCGCCGCCAATGAAGAGTAACGTAGATTGGAAGGATCCAACCTGAAGAAACACAAATATAGACAAAACTACGACCAGATCCGAACAAATCCACCAAGGGCAGATCCGTCGGAGACACACCTCCATACGCCACCAACGATGCTAGACACATCAACGGGACATGGTCTAGGCGGGAAGAATATTATTTCATCTGCAGGGAGCCGCCAACGTCTCGTCTTCTTGAGTAGGACACAAACTCTAACAAAACTTGAAGGAGCATATAAAAACAGAGCCCTCCCGCCGGCAAGGGCCGGCAGGATCCATCACGCTGCCATGGCCTTGAGGCAGATGAAGCGGGCCGGCGGGAGGCAGAGAAACCCTAAACTTTTCTTGGGGAGGCAGCGACTACATGTTAATCAGATATAGTAGATGCGACTACAAAAGTGTTTGTGGTTAAAGATAAAACCCTAGATTGGTTGGAGGTTCGATGGCTTTTCAAGGCTTATTAAGGGTTGGCCCTGTGCAGTCATGGCACCTCTACCTCATAATAATTTGCAAAACAAGGGTGCAATTATTTGGCAGGGACATATAAAGAAATATGTTTTGAACTAAGACCCATATGAACCCAATAATGAAACTACACAAAGAATAAAATATGTATGTTGCAAAAATTTATTTTAAAATAGATTATATAGAGGACGAGTAGAAACACACGTATGAGTGCAGCGATTCAGTGCCCAGGCTCATCTGCACCGATCAGGAAATAATTCAAAAAATTCTGATTTTTTTTGTATGGTAATAATTTATTGCGTGAGGTCCGCTCCAATTTTCATCATTTAGATATCTGAGTAGCTCTCAGCAACAAAGACAAATCGGGTCAGAATAGTAAAGAAACAGTAAACCTTTTTACTGACCCTAAATTTCTCTAGCTGCTCAGATGTCCAGATGATCTGAAAATTGGAGCGGACCTCACACATCGAATTATCTATCTTGAAAAAAGTTGGATTTTTTTAAAAAATCTAGCATTTGTTTTGATTTTTTCTGTCCCAAAACAGGTTTATAAATGTTTTCCAATATAATTTACAAATGTTTTGTATAAACTTATAAATAACTTGCATTGTACATTTGTAAACATTCAGTAAATTGTTAGTTTATAAATAGATCACAAATAATCATACATATATAATATATATCTAATCAAACTTCACCTGTATGCGAGTCTTCACTTTTTTTTTTACAGTTTTTGGAACCTACAAAACAATACGTGAAATTTTTATTGGTTTACATGGACATGATCATGAGGTCAGAAAATTTATTCTTCGAGCAGCAAAAAAAAATTTATCGCGCCAAAATGAAGGATACCATGAGCGTTGTCCACTATCCTACACTTACTCCGTATCACAGGCTCATGATAGTATATGTTGAGTGAGCTTCCTTTTATTTTACTTTTTAAATGATATGCCAGACAATAAGCTTGGCGACTGCGACGACACGCTGCAGGCAGATGGTTGCCCTCACAAACATGTCTCTCAATCTTGATTATTATTCTACACATTTGTTTTTGTTTTGATTCATGAACCAAACGTTAAGAGCACCTGGACATGAACCTATAGATTATTGTATTATCATTAGTCCTTGGCCTTCAGATGCGTTTCAGAGTTTGTCGGTCTATTTAATTCAGAATACAATGTACCACTAACATGGGCATTACAATATCTCTAGACAAGTAGACATCTGTCGTAACCAAATGATAGCCTGAATTAGATATTGCAGCCACCGTTTCACGACTGCAACCTTGTAAAATATTACAGCCATGAACAAGAAGTATGAGCACCTGAATTCAGATAACATGTGCAATTTTCAAAAATACAACTAGTAAAAATATTATAAACAAAGATTAACCACCATTAATTATAGACAGCCCTGCGGTGCAAGTCACCATAATTTTGGGGGCATTTATTGTGCATGGGATCTAATTCATCCAGCAGACAAACCAGTGATGACCTAATGATGCACTGTCCTTGTAATTAACCCGGTCAAAATTGCCAAGTAAGAAAATTTTGAAAAGTATGACTTCGGTGTTTTGGAGGGAAGAGCGCAGGAAGGTACCCATGTTCAAAAATACTGCTCATTTGCTCCACCTTAATTGTCTTAATTAATAACAGCACGTCCATGGCTTGTGCTGTAAAAATGAAGATGTGCCCAACTTCGTATTACCTGTATCTAAGGTTTTTTCTGCTTCACAAAGCGATATATAAATTCAGGCCGTGTAGGCCTCCACCGGCGCAAAACAAGCAATGTGCAAATTAAGGTAACTTTTACACAAGAGGCACAAAAATAGCAAAACACAATTTTCCCATTTTTTTTTTGTTCTGGTGCACATTTTTCATGGTACGGTCATCATGGTCGTCGATTAGGCGGGGGAGTCTATGCCGTCTTGTTCATGTAGATCGCCGGCTTTATTAGATCCGGCGGTTTTGTGTCTCGTGCTCCGGCCAATTTTGATGCCGGTGGGGCGGTAATAGTAGCGTCGATTTTTAGGGCCGGTCAATAGTTCTAATGTCGATGAAACCAAATACGGATCCCACTTTCGCCAGAAAAAAATAGTTGAACTTCTTAAGAACTTTTCACGAAAGAATGCATAAATTCAGGTGTAGCCTCCACCATCACGAACAAATATAAGTACTTTTCATTTTTTGCGGTCACAAATATATAATTTCAGGTACCTTTTTCCTCCGTGCCAACTCGTCGTACACAAGAGACAGAAAAGTGGTTGGCCCCTCCCTCCCCCTCTCTCTCATGCATAGATTTTTTTTCTCTCTCTGCCTCATGGTTCCACAGATGGCAGGTTATCAGAGGCTGATCACACATTCCATAAACATTTGCTCCATAATTTCCTCCCCTCCTCCCCAACCTTTCCATACATCACCCCAACCTTCCTTCCTCCCCAAAACCTCACACAGATCCTTCCCTCTCTCCTATATATACATTTCTCTCTCCCATCAAAGCTCCCTCCCCTTCTCCCCCGTCTCCCCCATCACCAGCAGCCCTCTCCGCCTCCTCCCCCGAGCAGCAGTCGTCCACGGCCAGAGACCAAGGCGGGCGCAGTGTCTTTGACGGAGAGCTAGGAGGTGAAGGATCGACGAAGCGATGGCAATGGAGCCGCTCCCGCTGGGCTTCGGCGACGCCATGGACACCACCCTCTTCTCCACCCTCTGGTCCTTCCAGGAGGAGCTGCAGCCCAAAGAGGTGAGAATTCAGTTAACCCGCAGTTCTTTGCCTGTATTTTTGTTCCGCCTTCGTCCCCGACTCCGGCGGCCAAGAACCCCGCGCCCTCCTCGCCGCCGCATTTCTTGACCGGCCGCCGGCAATGCCCGCCGCGTGTACCGCTCCGGGGATGAGACGGGCCCCGCCTTGGGTTGCGCGCGTGTCTTGTCGTGGTCAAGAAGGGTTAGGCAGGCGACGAATTCGCCCGGGGCTCGAGAAGCCTTGGCGTGCCGGAATTTCCCACCCTCTCCCTCTGCATTTTCCTCGCTCCGATCCATGTGGAAAATTATCTTACTCCTACTACTACTTAACTTGCTCGAGCAGAAGACTCGCTTACTGACTGACTTTCTCGTTGGGTTTGGTCCGGTTCGGCCCGCCTTTTCCCCGCCCCCTTTCTCTTTTCAACAAAAGTTCGGCACTGTTGTGGGATGCTCTGCGCAATCATGCTGCTGCCCCGCGCTGGGTCCCGAGACGGAGAAAGAGAGATGGATTTTTTTACCGCTGGTATCATTCTTAGATTATTATTGTTTTCACCTTTGATCTTTGACGAGCCCAAAGCCAAAGGTAGCCGGGCATGGATGCCTCCACTAGCGGCTGTTGCATGGTGCAATCATTTGCTGGGGGGAAGGGAAGGGAAGGGAATCGAAATCATTCGCCGCTCCGAGGGTTGGTTTTGGATCGTGCGCGCGTGCGTGCGTGCATGCCATCGCCTTGTGCTTGGTGAATCAAGGCCCCATCATCGCCTTGTTCCTCGGATCGAATCATTGACAGATTCCCCGTCCGATTTTTTAGATTCTATATAGACCATGGTTGGTGCGGAAATTGTGGTGTTTGAGGTTGATTTTTTGCGGGAGGAATGGAAATGTTGATTTCGGTTGTGGAATTTGGTTTGCAGAGCGTGGAGGAGCTGAAGCAGAGCTTGCTGGCGGCGACCATGGAGCTGGAGGTGTCCAAGGAGGAGCTGCGGAGGAAGGAGCAGAGCATCGCCAAGCTCGCCGACCTCGTGCGCCAGGTGGCCAAGGAGCGCGACGAGGCGAGGGACCAGGTGCAGCAGCTGCTCCTCGCCTCGGCCAAGCAGGCCACGCCGCCGGTGCACCAGCCTGCGCCCGCGCTCGGCACGTCGAGCGTCACCGACTCGGACTGCAGCCTCGTGTCGTCCCCCGTGGACCCCTTCTTCGACCCCGTCACCTCCTCCGACCGGCGCCGCTGCGGCGGCGGCGGCAAGCTCGGCGCCGCCAGCCCGCCCCCGCCGGCCAAGCAGCAGCAGCAGCAGATGTGCGGCGCCGACGCCGTGCTCGAGATGCTCGCCGCCAAGAAGCCGCTGCCGCCGAGGGGCCGGCTGCTGCAGTCCGTCATGGAGGCGGGGCCCCTGCTGCAGAACCTGCTCGTCGCCGGGCCGCTCCCGCGCTGGCGCAACCCGCCGCCCGTGCACGCCCTCGACACGCTCCCGGTCGGCGGCGGCGGAGTCTACATGAACACGACGCCACTCCACGCCGCCAACGCCGGCGCGGCGCTCGGCTACGGCCCCAACGGCAACAACGCATGCATGAAGCGGCCGATGGCGGCGATGCCCGCCATGCCCATGGCCGCCACGAGCTGCTCGCCGGGCTTCGCCCCCAAGCGGCACCGGCTGCATTGACAGACCAGCGCCCGCGCCTCGTCGTCCACCAGCGACCACCGACCCCTCGCCGCCGGCCCGGCGGTTGGCTGCCATGTCACACCTGTCAGTGACACGGTAGCGCTAGTTGCTGACTGCATTATAGTAGTGTCATAGAAGCAGAGTATAGTAGCAGAGTTCATCAGTGCTTAATCCTGGTGTAAATAGGAAGGTTAATCTCACTTTTTTTCCCACTTCTTCTTGCTTCCATTTCTAAAATTTTCGTCTGGTGCTTGTGAGAGTCTTAGTGAGAGAGAGAGAGATTGTTCATATCTTTGCATGCATGGTAGCCAAATTGCCAATAGTCCTTTTGTTTTGTGCTGAGAACTCTAGGTTGCACTGACTTCAGGCATGCCCTTGGCTTGAGTCAATTTACATTTATCCTGCCTATAGTTTGTAGCTTGGTTTTGGTATATGATTTTCCCCCACAGATTAATGCATGCCTTTTTTTTTGTGTCTCAGAGGAGGGTAAAAATAATACTGTATTTTTGCGATATTACACCTCCTAGATTAACCTGTCCAGTGTTCGAAGCAGAGTAGCAATTCCCATTTTCTGGTTAATCCTGACAAAATTTGGAACAGAAAAACGACTTTGAACTTCAGAGATATCAACAACCATACTACTACTAAAGATTCAAAACAAAAGATCCCCAGGAAAGTGCAGGGCCATCTCTGAATCCTAGCTTTGTTGATCAGGAAATCCCTGGTAGTACTATTTGACAAAAGACAAACACAGGTGCCATAATTAATTTCCAAACAGGATTTAAGTAAGCATTTCTAGAGAGAGAGAGGGGGGGGGGGGGGGGGGGGGGAGGAGGGACAGACCTGGAATATTGTAGAGAGGGGAAGAGACAAAATCTCCATCCGTCCGTTGCCAAATGAATGTTCTTCTTTCTTCCCGGGAACACGACGGCCTGTTCCCCTGCATCTATCTCTCGCTCTCGCTTTCTTTTTTCCATTGAATTGTGCAGAACATGGGTGACGAGCGAGCCCGGCGCCGAATACCAGCAGCCCACCGGCCAAGTGCAGTGCACATCTACATCACCATGTTTTCAGCACACTTACACACTCCTTGACTAGCCCACTTTCTTTTTCAAGTGAAAGAGAAGCCATGGTTTGCTGCTCTCTTTAATTACTTTGTTAATCTCGTTTGGTTAACATGCTAGATTAGGGCTCTTTCGCAAAAAAAAGGGGGGTTAGGTTAGGGGCTTAGGGCTCACATGAGAAGATTAGCCAATGAGTACACTAAGCACCAGACAGTAGAATCTACCATGTTTTCAAGGAGTAGGTGGTAGAATGCCTTCTACAGAAATATCTTCAGTTCAGCAAACTGAACTGCAGCCATGTCTTTGGGTCTTCAGCCTTTGGGAGATGTGGAAGCACCGGAACGCGGTCGTGTTCGATAACGCCTCTCCTTCGATGCGTTCTACGGCTCATCATGAACACCGGGAAGGAATGGTCCTTGCAGGGTTCTTTCGTAGCGATGTGAGCGCTTGGTTAGCTAGAGTGGACAGGCGGGTGCGCGGGGAGATGTAGTTTTTTGTTTTCCGCCTCTGGCCTTTGCCCCTATTCGGGCTGTAGCGTGTAACTCCGCGGACGGGTATTCTTCTACCCTCTCCTTTCTATCAATAGATGATACGCATACTCGTGCGTATTCCACAAAAAAATTGTAGGGTCTTCAGAGCTACTAACTGATATCGCGGCCATGCGTGGTACAAGTGTCAAAATAGCTAGCATGATCAGCTCATAAATCTAAATATGTCATGTGCACTTGGTAGAACAGTTTTTTTGACGCTGACTTGGTAGAACAGTCAGCAGAACGTGTACAAAGTACAAACAGGCTTTTCGAGATTAACTTCTATTCGCAGGTCAATGCGGCAGAGCGTAGGGGTAGAAGAACTTCCGAGCTACAGAAGATCTCCATGAAAAAGAAGGATAGTAAATGAAACTTAACCCTTGTTCATCACCAAAGGACAGTTCAGAACACAACAGTAGATGCTATAATTTGGTGGTTGAAGCATTTCATTACTAAACCTCAAGTATTATATAGAGTAGAGACAAATCTCAAGTATTCTAGAGAGAAGAGACAAATCTTTGTTCTTGTCTAATGTTCATCTAGGGAACTGGAGAAGCCGCTCCCCTGCATCCTTTTGCATTTAATTTAAGCAGAACATGGGTGATGAACTGACGGCCAGCGATCATGAGCGGCTAAATGCATTGCATTCTCAGACATTGCTTTCAAACAGAGCTTCCCTCATTGACTATCTTTTCTAGGTACAACGGAACCCATAACTTCTCTCTTGTTAACCTTGGAAGGTTAGCCTGTTAGGTTTAGTTTGCTAATGAGAAATGGCTACATGTATTGAGAAATTGTGTACCTTTTCTAAAAAAATTGAGAAATTGTGTAACCTCTTTTGATAACTGGTTTCTGAGGAAGCATGATATGTCCCAAATAGAAACTCTATTGGCATTGCAGAAAAGGTAGCATGTGTGCTAGTATGGCTGGTACGAGAGGAAGTGAGGTAGATATTGATGAAAGGCTTGTCCATAATATAGCTTATGTGATTCTTTTTGACTGAATCGACAAAAAATATGTACCTTTTGCTTTCAGGACTGTAATAAGCGTAGAGAAGATGCTGGCATAGCAGCATAAGTTGATCCAAGACCCTCAAATCTGAAAATGGTGGTGCATGCTGATCAAGTTAACTCCAGTTATTTGGCCAGCTAGTCCACTGATTGCCATTCATGTTTAACCGGCAGCGCGGGAATGCTTTATTGGGGACTTCTTTGACTTCATAGTGCACTCCTACCCAGAAACCTCCCAATTTCACCAAGCACCTTTGCTTTTAAATTGACATTCTGAAGAAGCAGGAACGACGTGTTGCTCATAAAATTCAGCTGCACCTTCTGTAAGCTACTGCAGAGAGCAAGTCACAACAATAAAATGCGCATTAGTAGTTACTGCAATTTTACATGGTATACTCGGCTAGAGGCCATGGGGGTGATAAAATTTTATCCTAGGTTGTTATAAGAGCTAAGAAGTGTCAAGTATGTGCATTCCTGTCAGAAAAAAGAGATCAGGTAAACTTAACTAAATGGATGGCTTCACATCATCACAGATACACAACAGAGCTAAATGTTGATATGTCTGCGTTAACACACAAAGGAATTGTTTAAACACACGTATGATCAGCACAAGTACGTAGAAAATGCACATATCGCACTCTTAACAAGAAATACATGTTCGATAAAAAACTGATAAGAAGAAAGTACAACTGATGAGTTCTGCACGGAACAGTAAACAAGAACAAGGACATGAGGTTGCTGTTCTCCCTTGAACAGAATGAAACTGTTCAAAGAGACCATCAGATAGACCACTGGTTGCCTAAAGGATCTATTAGACACCATGAAATTCCTAAAGCAGTCAAATGTCATTAGGTTGCAGATGTCCCAAATGTGACACTACATTTGCTGCATGACTGAAAACTCTAAAAACCACACCACAGTAACATGGGGAAAGCCCAACGACGGAGCTCGTTGAACAAGCGTGAAGGGCAGCGCTTCTTACGCTATGTGATCACAGAAATAGATAGTGGAGTAGGCAAGCTAGGTTTGATGTATCAATTCCAATTGTCAACTCTGTCAAACCATGATCAGACAGTTGGTATCCTATATCAAGCCAACATGTTCCCTCTTCCTCAATCACTTGTTCATTGTTCAGTTAATCATAACTTGATGACATAAATGCTAGAACAGAACTGTACACTATTCCAATTTGATCCTCCTTAACAGGTGACAGTTGGAATGGTGTCGGTGGTTGGCCTCCTATCTGTAGTACATCATATAAGCCTTGCCCTCTTTCAGTTGATGCATAGCCATGATATATTCCAACCGAGGCAGATGCCCAAACAGTCCACTTGCTGCCTGTAAAGTGTATTAGTCACAGGTCAACATGATAGAGATCATAAGCGACACATGATATAAACTCTATTGTATGCAGCTAACAGGAATCCCACAAACATATCATCTTGCGTTGTTAAATACAGATCAGCAAGTGTAGGCCGTAGGATTTTACGCTGAAGACAATGCAAACACAAAAGAATTCTAATCATGAGCTAGACACAACAAGAGCACCCCAGCATAGCAAGAAAATTCAGAACTGGTGCTCATCCTATGCAAGTTGCAACTGGTAGGATAACACAAGATGTACCTCACCAATAGACAATAGATTGTTTCATATGTATTCTTGAGGTGATGCCCATGCTTCCTTTAGGTGAACTCCAGAACTACAACAACTGCTAACAGATACCGTCCATAGGCAATAGATAAGATTGTTTCATATGTATTCTTGAGGTGATGTCATGTCTGAATACCCGAGAATATGAACATTTTCCGAAGATTGGTGGCCACAGTAGCTTGATCTTTGTCTTCTCTTGAGAGTACTCAGACAGTGACCAGGGTCTTGGCCAGATCATCTGCCTTCGCCGCTGACCTTTACCTTCGTCACAGTTTCCACGAGCTGCGGCACTTCGTCAAATAACATGTGCACCGCGGCCACATCACGGACGTTGTCACGCACCGGAACAACCACGAATGACATTGTGGGGTCGGAGAAGACATGGACGAGCCGCACGGCAGTGGAAGGAGGCACACCGAGAGACAATGCTCGCAGCAGCCCACTGGCATCATCGTCCTTCGAGCATTCCGTCGAGCACCTGGTGGGCATCGGCGTGTCAAGCTTGAAGGACAGGGAATGGCTGCAGAAGCGGAGGTTTCGGCCGTCGGAAAGGACTCTGACGGTGACATTACGGACGTAGATGCGACAAGCGGGGCCAGTGACACGACCCTTCCGGTGCCGTGGTCAGGATGGGACCTCGAGCATGTAGTGGCCGCCGGGGCGCGAGGGCAAGGTTGATGGCGTCGGCGCCATGGAAGGCGTCACTACCCCCGAGGCGGAGAGCTCGAAGGAGGTGTTGGTGGTGGTCATGAACGGGGTTGGTGCTGCAGGAGGGGGCAACGGGGTCGCCGCCCGGCGTGCTCAGCTCGCACACCATTTCAGTTTGCCTCGCGACAGTGTGACAAGGTTTCAGTCAGTGGTAAGGGCATCTTCAATCCTGACACATAAACCGGACATCGCATCCGTCGGTGGACCAGTAGGTATCAGGCCACGGACACTAATACGAGAATCGGCCATCTAAAGCTAGCCGTCGTATGTCTGATTGCATTTTGGTCAAAATTGAACAAATTGGATGCATTAAAAATCCCGAACGATATTCGGTCATAGTTGGATAATTTTTACATAAACTGGATGGTTAATATATTTGAACTAGACCGGACTCTAAACCTAGCCTAAAATAACCGCCGGCGCTCGTTCCTCATCTCCGGCCGGCTATGAGCCCTGAAAAATGAAGCTCGGCCTCAGCAGCCTGCTTGCAGCTAATCGACCGACGATGATTGGCCTGCCAAGCTTGACTTCAACGGGAGGGAAGGAGTGGTCACCTTCATGGGACACAAGCATGGTCGACCTCTCATATGCTACTCTTCCTTGCTGCCGACGACGACTGCGGACGTGCCGGCTTCGTGGTCGTGGTGATAGGGCGCAGTTGTGGCTGAGCTAGCGAGCTCGTCCTTGTCCTCGCTCTTGTTGTACACTTCATCTACCGCTTCATCAAACTCACTAAAGGCGGCTTCTAACTCCGCCTGACGGAGGTGTTACCGCCAGCGGTCGCGGCGGATGTCGCGGGCGGAGCGATAGGACTCGAGCAGGGCCTCCTGCTCAGGCATGTCCACGTCCGGCGCGATGGCCGTGCCAGCAGCGAGTTGCTCCTCTGCGCGCCGGTGCTCATCGAGGAGGCGGGTGTTGTACTCCTCGTCGCCATGTGCCTACAGGAACATGGTCCGCCGCTCTTCCAATACCATCTCGGTGTAGTGAGAAAGGCCTCGCCGACGGTGATGCCGGCATTGGGTGGCGATGGCGGGGGCGCCGGCTCGTTGTCGGTCGCATCTTTATTGGGCTGGCCGCAGCGCTGACATCCGTCTGCCCTCCAGCCTGCTAGCCAGCTGCAATGATGACGATCTATTGTTTCTACTTAGACGACATGTTGTCCCAAATGGCTTTGGAGCTCGAGGAGGCCATGGCAAACATGGTGCAGAGAGGAGAAAGAGAGCATAGGATGTTGGATGCGGCTATGGCCTGGCCTGGGGGTTTAAATAGCGGGCAGATGATAGGGCAACAGGCGACGTGGTTAATGGTGGGCATCATACGGACGAACGGGTGGCACGACTCATCGTTCCTCAACAACCACACATGTTTAATGTTGGTAGGCGGACAGACGGGCCGTCGTTTGAACGCAGAGCAACCGCATGCACCGGGAAGCGGCGACGGCGGCACTCTCGGCCAACGTATCGCTATAATGCCACCTCCAGTGAGTGGGCACGTTCGCTCTGGACCGACATGAATGTGGCGCTGACCCTTTGGGCAATAACGCATGCGGGCACATGAGAGGGGTTTTGGGTGGGCCACGGTTTTCAAACGTGGGCGTGGCAGTGGGCGTGTTTGTAGAAAAAATCACGTCTGGATGGCTTGGCGGACCGATACATGCTCTTGTTGGATGGCAAACATGTCTAGACGGCGCCGTCCGGACGGTTGCGGACGGTTCAAGGGTCAGCGTTGGAGATGGCCTAATAGAAGAAATGTGTGTCTTGACCGAGTCGGACATGGTTGCCTGACGCAGAGCCGGATGACATGGAGGAGCTCGCCATCTTCCTCGCTCTTGCCGTTCGTGGCTTGACCGGGGCGGAAGCGGAAGCGGAAGCTCTGGCTCCGTGTTGTCCCCCGTCGCCCCGCACAAAGTGCGGGCGCCGGCTCCAGCTCGTCGCCTCCGCATAGCTCTTGATACTCCGTGCCCCTTTAGGTTCACCGCCCCTGCGTCCCTCTCCGCTTTCTCTGCTTGCTCTGGATGGTGCTCCCGGTTGCCGCTGGATCCTCATGCTCACCTTGGCGCTGATGCGGACAAGGATGCCCGAATCTGAGGCGTCGACCGTATGCCGCAAGCAGTAGCGAATGGGGAGAGGGGGCAGATGCAGGGGAGTCCCCCCGCCGGGCCTCTGCACGTGTCGGTGGATCTAGAGGACCATCTATCGCTCCCTCATGATGGCAGAGACCTACGCCCGGCGACTCTACTGCAAAACCTCTAGCCCACCATCGAGTAGTTAGAGCATGAGGCATGGAGGATGACGCAACCAAAGTGAAGGACGCCCGACTGGCAAAGGCGCAAGAGCGTGCGGTCCGGAGGATGACTAACATCATCTCCTCCTCCGATGGCTCCAGCTCCAATGACGACCTCCTTCCGTCGCCGATGCCTACATGGAGGGGTACAACTGTTGGGGAACGTAGCAGAAATTCAAAATTTTCCTACGTGTCACCAAGATCTATCTATGGAGACCAGCAACGAGTAGAAAGAGAATGCATCTACATACCCTTGTAGATCGCTAAGCGGAAGCGTTCAAGAGAACGGGGTTGAAGGAGTCGTACTCGTCGTGATTCAAATCATCGATGATCAAGTGCCGAACGCACGGCACCTCCGCGTTCAACACACGTACAGCCCGGTGACGTCTCCCACGCCTTGATCCAGCAAGGAGAGAGGGAGAGGTTGAGGAAGACTCCATCCAACAGCAGCACAACGGCGTGGTGGTGATGGAGGAGCGTGGCAATCCAGTAGGGCTTCGCCAAGCACCACGGGAGAGGAGGACGACTTGGGAGAGGGGGAGGGCTGCGCCAGAACTTCGTCTATAGCTCCCATGCGCCTCCCCACTATATATAGGGGTGGAGGGGCTGGTTTCTTGCCCTCCAAGTCCATTGGGGCGTTGGCCAAGGTGGGAGGAAAGAAATCTCATTATTTCCTTCCCCACCGATTGTTATCCCCCCTTTTTAGGGATCTTGATCTTATCCCTTCGGGATATGATCTTATTCCTTCTAAGGGGGGATCTTGGTGCGCCTTGACCAGGGGTGTGGGGCCTTGCCCCCACTACCCACGTCCATGTGGGTCCCCCCATGCAGGTGGGCCCCACTCCAGAACCTTTAGAACCTTCCCGGTACAATACCGAAAAATCCCGAACATTTTCCGGTGGCCAAAATAGGACTTCCCATATATAAATCTTTACCTCCGGACCATTCCGGAACTCCTCGTGACGTCCGGCATCTCATCCGAGACTCCGAACAACATTCGGTAACCACATACAAACTTCCTTTATAACCCTAGCGTCATCGAACCTTAAGTGTGTAGACCCTACGGGTTCGGGAGACATGTAGACATGACCGAGACGTTCTCCGGTCAATAACCAACAGCGGGATCTGGATACCCATGTTGGCTCCCACATGTTCCACGATGATCTCATCGGATGAACCACGATGTCAAGGACTCAGTCGATCCCGTATACAATTCCCTTTGTCTAGCGGTATGTTACTTGCCCGAGATTCGATCGTTGGTATCCAATACCTTGTTCAATCTCGTTACCGGCAAGTCACTTTACTCGTTCCATAACACATCATCCCGTGATCAACTCCTTGGTCACATTGCGCATATGATGATGTCCTACCGAGTGGGCCCAGAGATACCTCTCCGTTTACACGGAGTGACAAATCCCAGTCTCGATCCGCATAAAACAATAGATACTTTCGGAGATACCTGTAGTGCACCTTTATAGTCACCCAGTTACGTTGTGACGTTTGATACACCCAAAGCACTCCTACGGTATCCAGGAGTTACACGCTCTCATGGTCAAAGGAAGAGATACTTGACATTGGCAAAGCTCTAGCAAACGAACTACACGATCTTTGTGCTAGGCTTAGGATTGGGTCTTGTCCATCACATCATTCTCCTAATGATGTGATCCCGTTATCAACGACATCCAATGTCCATAGCCAGGAAACCATGACTATCTGTTGATCACAACGAGCTAGTCAACTAGAGGCTCACTAGGGACATATTGTGGTCTATGTATTCACACGTGTATTACGATTTCCGGATAATACAGTTATAGCATGAATAAAAGACAATTATCATGAACAAGGAAATATAATAATACTTTTATTATTGCCTCTAGGGCATATTTCCAACAGTCTCCCACTTGCACTAGAGTCAATAATATAGTTCACATCGATATGTGATTAACACTCAAGGTCACATCCCCATGTGACTTACACCCAAAGAGTTTACTAGAGTCAATAATCTAGTTCACATTTACCATGTGATTAACACTCGATGAGTTCTGGGTTTGATCATGTTATGCTTGTGAGAGAGGTTATAGTCAACGGGTCTGAACCTTTTAGATCCGTGTGTGCTTTACAAATCTCTATGTCATCTCCTAGATGTAGCTACCATGCTCTATTTGGAGCTATTCCAAATAACTGTTCTACTTGGAGCTATACTAAAAGTTGCTCCATTATACGTATCCGGTATTTCTACTCAGAGCTATCCGGATAGGTGTTAAGCTTGCATCGACATAACTCTTTACGTCGAACTCTTTATCACCTCCATAATCGAGAAAATTCCTTAGTCCACTAGTTACTAAGGATAACTTTGACCGCTGTCCTGTGATCCATTCTTGGATCACTCTTGTACCCCTTGACTGACTCATGGCAAGGCACACTACAGGTGCGGTACACAGCATAGCATACTGTAGAGAGCCTATGATAAAAGCATAGGGGACGACCTTCGTCCTTTCTCTCTATTCTGCCGTGGTCGAGATTTTAAGTCTTAACTTCATACCTTACATCTCAGGCAAGAATTCCTTCTTTGACTGATCCATCTTGAACACCTTCAAGATCATGTCAAGGTACGTGCTCATTTGAAAGTATTATTAAGCATTTTGATCTATCTTATAGATCTTGATGCTTATTGTTCAAGTAGCCTAATCCAGGTTTTCCATTGAAAAACAGTTTTCAAATAACCCTATATGCTTTCTAGAAATTCTACATCATTTCTGATCATCAATATGTCAACAACATATACTCATCAGAAATTCTATAGTGCTCCCACTCACTTCTTTGGAAATACAAGTTTCTCATAAACTTTGTATAAACCCAAAATCTTTGATCATCTTATCAAAGCGCACATTCCAACTCCGAGATGCTTACTCCAGTCCATGGAAGGATCGCTGGAGCTAGCATACCTTTTAGCATCCTTAGGATCGACAAAAACTTTCTGATTTGTATCACATACAACCTTTCCATACGAAGACTGGTAAGGAAACTCGTTTTGTCATCCATCTGCCAGATTTCATAAATGCAGCTAATGCTAACATGAATCCGACGGACTTAAGCATCGCTACGGATGAGAAAATCTCATCGCAGTCAACTCCTTGAACTTGTGAAAAACTCTTCGCCACAAGTCGAGCTTCATAGATGGTGACATTACCATCCACGTCCATCTTCTTCTTAAAGATCCATTTATCTCAATGGCTTGCCGATCTTTGGGCAAGTCCACCAAAGTCCATGCTTTGTTCTGATACATGGATCCTATCTCGGATTTCATGGCTTCTAACCATTTGTCAGAATTTGGGCCCACCATCACTTCTCCATAGCTCATAGGTTCATTGTTGTCTAGCAACATGACCTTCAAGACAGGATTACTGTACCACTCTGAAGTAGTACGTATCCTTGTCACCCTACGAGGTACGGCAGTGACTTGATCCGAAACTTCATGATCACTATCATAAGCTTCTACTTCAATTGGTGTAGGTGCCACGGGAACAACTTCCTGTGCCCTGATACACACTGGTTGAAGTGATGGTTCAATAACCATATCAAGTCTCCACCATCCTCCCACTCAACTTTTCGAGACAAACCTTTTCTCGAGAAAGGACCTGATTCAAGAAACAATCCATATTGCTTTCGGATCTGAATTAGGAGGTATACCCAACTGTTTTGGGTGTCCTATGAAGATGCATTTTATCCGCTTTGGGTTCGAGCTTATCAATCCTGAATTTTTTTTCACATAAGCATCGCAGCCCCAAACCTTTAAGAAACGACAACTTAGGTTTCTCTAAACCATAATTCATACGGTGTCATCTCAACGGAATTACGTGGTGCCCTATTTAAAGTGAATGTGGTTGTCTCTAATGCCTAACCCATGAACGATAGTGGTAACTCGATAAGAGACATCATGGTATGCATCATATCCAATAGGGTGCAGTTATGATGTTCGGACACACCATCACACTATGGTGTTCCAGGCGGTATTAATTGCGAAACAATTTCCACAATGTCTTAATTGTGTGCCAAAACTTGTAACTCAGATATTCATCTCTATGATCATATCATAGACATTTTATCCTCCTGTCACAATGATCTTCTACTTCACTCTGAAATTACTTGAACCATTCAATAATTCAGACTTGTGTTTCATCAAGTAAATATTCTCAACATCTACTCGAATCATCTGTGAAGTAAGAACATAACGATATTCACTGCATGCCTGAGCACTCATTGGACTGCACACATCAAAATGTGTTACTTCCAACAAGTTGCTATCTTGTTCCATCTTACTGAAAATGAGGCTTTTCAGTCATCTTGCCCATGTGGTATGATTTGCATATCTCAAGTGATTCAAAATCAAGTGAGTCCAAACGATCCATCTGCATGGAGTTTCTTCATGCGTATACACCAATAGACATGGTTCGCATGTCTCAAACTTTTCAAAAACGAGTGAGTCCAAAGATCCATCAACATGGAGCTTCTTCATGCGTTTTAAACCAATATGACTTACATGGCAGTGCCACCAGTAAGTGGTACTATCATTACTTTCTTTTGGCATGAAAATGTGTATCACCACGATCGAGATTCAATAAACCATTTTTAGGTGCAAGACCACTGAAGGTATTATTCACATAAATAGAGTAACTATTATTCTCCTTAAATGAATAACCGTATTGCAATAGTCATAATCCAATCATGTCTATGCTCTACGCAAACACCAAATAACAATTATTCAGGTTTTAACACCAATCTCGATGGTAGAGGGAGCGTGCGATGCTTGATCATATCAACATTGGAAACATTTCCAACACATATCGTCAGCTCACCTTTAGCTAGTCTCCGTTTATTCCGTAGCTTTTATTTCGAGTTACTAACACTTAGCAACCGAACCGGTATCTAATACCCTGGTGCTACTAGGAGTACTAGTAAAGTACGCATCAACACAATGTATATCCAATATACTTCTATCGACCTTGCCAGCCTTCTCATCTACCAAGTATCTAGGGTAATTCTGCTCCAGTGGCTGTTCCCTTTATTACAGAAGCACTTAGTGTCGGGTTTGGGTTCAACCTTGGGTTTCTTCACTAGAGCAGCAGCTGAATTGCCGTTTCGTGAAGTATCCCTTCTTGCCCTTGCCCTTCTTGAAACTAGTGGTTTCACCAACCATGAACAATTGATGCTCCTTCTTGATTTCTACTTTCACGGTGTCAAACATCACGAATATTTCAAGGATCATCATATCTATCCCTGATATGTTATAGTTCATCACGAAGCTCTAGCAGCTTGGTGGCAATGACTTTGGGGAAACATCACTATCTTATCTGGAAGATCAACTCCCACTCGATTCAAGTGATTGTTGCACTCAGACAATTTGAGCACAAGCTCAACGATTGAGCTTTTCTCCCTTAGTTTACAGGCTAAGAAAATCGTCAGAGGTCTCATACCTCTTGACGTGGGCACGAGCCTGAAATCCCAATTTCAGCCCTCGAAACATCTCATATGTTCCGTGACGTTTCGAAAACGTCTTTAGTGCCTCAACTCTAAACCGTTTAACTAAACTATCACGTAGTTATCAAAACGTGTATGTCCGATGTTCGCAACATCCACAAACGACGTTTGGGGTTCAGCACACTGAGCAGTGCATTAAGGACATAAGCTTTCTACTGTCCGCATAATTGCTACTATCAACTTTCAACTATATTTTCTCTAGGAACATGTCTAAAACAGTAGAACTAAAGCGCGAGCTACGACATAATTTGCAAAAGGTCTTTTGACTATGTTCAAGATAATTAAGTTCATCTTATGAACTCCCACTCAGATAGACATCCCTCTGGTCATCTAAGTGATTACATGATCCAAGTCAACTAGGCCGTGTCCGATCATCACGTGAGACGGACTAGTCATCATCGGTGAACATCTTCATGTTGATCGTATCTACCATACGACTCATGCTCGACCTTTCGGTCTGCGTGTTCCGAGGCCATGTCTGCACATGCTAGGCTCGCCAAGTTAACCCTAAGTGTTTTCGCTGTGTAAAACTATCTTACACCCGTTGTATGTGAACGTAAGAATCCATCACACCCGATCATCACGTGGTGCTTAGAAGCGACGAACTGTAGCAACGGTGCACAGTTAGGGGAGAACACTTCTTGAAATTTTGTAAGGGATCATCTTATTTACTACCCTCGTCCTAAGCAAACAAGATGCATAAACATGATAAACATCACATGCAATCAAATAGTGACATGATATGGCCAATATCATTTTGCTCCTTTTGATCTTCATCTTCGGGGCTCCATGATCATCATCGTCACCGGCACGACACCATGATCTCCATCATCGTGTCTTCATGAAGTTGTCACGCCAACGACTACTTCTACTTCTATGACTAACGCGTTTAGCAATAAAGTAAAGTAGTTTACATGGCGTTCTTCAATGACACGCAGGTCATACAATAAATAAAGACAACTCCTATGGCTCCTGCCGGTTGTCATACTCATCGACATGCAAGTCGTGAATCCTATTACAAGAACATGATCAATCTCATACATCACATATCATTCATCACATTCTTCTTGGCCATATCACATCACATAGCATACCCTGCAAAAACAAGTTAGACGTCCTCTAATTGTTGTTGCATGTTTTACGTGGCTGCTATGGGTTTCTAGCAAGAACGTTTCTTACCTACGCAAGACCACAACGTGATATGCCAATTGCTATTTACCCTTCATAATGACCCTTTTCATCGAATCCGTTCCGACTAAAGTGGGAGAGACTGGCACCCGCTAGCCACCTTATGCACCAAGTGCATGTCAATCGGTGGAACCTGTCTCACGTAAGAGTACGTGTAAGGTCGGTCCGGGCCGCTTCATCCCACAATACCGTCGACACAAGATTGGACTAGTAACGGTAAGCATATTGAACAACATCAACGCCCACAACTACTTTGTGTTCTACTCGTGCAAAGAATCTACGCAATAGACCTAGCTCATGATGCCACTGTTGGGGAACGTAGCAGAAATTCAAAATTTTCCTACGTGTCACCAAGATCTATCTATGGAGAGACCAGCAACGAGTAGAAAGAGAATGCATCTACATACCCTTGTAGATCGCTAAGCGGAAGCGTTCAAGAGAACGGGGTTGAAGGAGTCGTACTCGTCGTGATTCAAATCATCGATGATCAAGTGCCGAACGCACGGCACCTCCGCGTTCAACACACGTACAGCCCGGTGACGTCTCCCACGCCTTGATCCAGCAAGGAGAGAGGGAGAGGTTGAGGAAGACTCCATCCAACAGCAGCACAACGGCGTGGTGGTGATGGAGGAGCGTGGCAATCCAGCAGGGCTTCGCCAAGCACCACGGGAGAGGAGGACGACTTGGGAGAGGGGGAGGGCTGCGCCAGAACTTCGTCTATAGCTCCCATGCGCCTCCCCACTATATATAGGGGTGGAGGGGCTGGTTTCTTGCCCTCCAAGTCCATTGGGGCGTTGGCCAAGGTGGGAGGAAAGAAATCTCATTATTTCCTTCCCCACCGATTGTTATCCCCCCTTTTTAGGGATCTTGATCTTATCCCTTCGGGATATGATCTTATTCCTTCTAAGGGGGGATCTTGGTGCGCCTTGACCAGGGGTGTGGGGCCTTGCCCCCACTACCCACGTCCATGTGGGTCCCCCATGCAGGTGGGCCCCACTCCGGAACCTTCTAGAACCTTCCCGGTACAATACCGAAAAATCCCGAACATTTTCCGGTGGCCAAAATAGGACTTCCCATATATAAATCTTTACCTCCGGACCATTCCGGAACTCCTCGTGACGTTCGGGATCTCATCCGGGACTCCGAACAACATTCGGTAACCACATACAAACTTCCTTTATAACCCTAGCGTCATCGAACCTTAAGTGTGTAGACCCTACGGGTTCGGGAGACATGTAGACATGACAGAGACGTTCTCCGGTCAATAACCAACAGCGGGATCTGGATACCCATGTTGGCTCCCACATGTTCCACGATGATCTCATCGGATGAACCACGATGTCAAGGACTCAGTCGATCCCGTATACAATTCCCTTTGTCTAGCGGTATGTTACTATTGGAAATATACCCTAGAGGCAATAATAAAAGTATTATTATTATATTTCCTTGTTCATGATAATTGTCTTTTATTCATGCTATAACTGTATTATCCGGAAATCGTAATACACCTGTGAATACATAGACCACAATATGTCCCCAGTGAGCCTCTAGTTGACTAGCTCATTGTGATCAACAGATAGTCATGGTTTCCTGGCTATGGACATTGGATGCCGTTGATAACGGGATCACATCATTAGGAGAATGATGTGATGGACAAGACCCAATCCTAAGCCTAGCACAAAGATCGTGTAGTTCGTTTGCTAGAGCTTTGCCAATGTCAAGTATCTCTTCCTTTGACCATGAGAGCGTGTAACTCCTGGATACCGTAGGAGTGCTTTGGGTGTATCAAACGTCACAACGTAACTGGGTGATTATAAAGGTGCACTACAGGTATCTCCGAAAGTATCTATTGTTTTATGCGGATCGAGACTGGGATTTGTCACTCCGTGTAAACGGAGAGGTATCTCTGGGCCCACTCGGTAGGACATCATCATATGCGCAATGTGACCAAGGAGTTGATCACGGGATGATGTGTTACGGAACGAGTAAAGTGACTTGCCGGTAACGAGATTGAACAAGGTATTGGATATCGACGATCGAATCTCGGGCAAGTAACATACCGCTAGACAAAGGGAATTGTATACGGGATCGACTGAGTCCTTGACATCGTGGTTCATCCGATGAGATCATCATGGAACATGTGGGAGCCAACATGGGTATCCAGATCCCGCTGTTGTTTATTGACCGGAGAACGTCTCGGTCATGTCTACATGTCTCCCGAACCCGTAGGGTCTACACACTTAAGGTTCGATGACGCTAGGGTTATAAAGGAAGTTTGTATGTGGTTACCGAATGTTGTTCGGAGTCCCGGATGAGATGCCGGACGTCACGAGGAGTTCCGGAATGGTCCGAAGGTAAAGATTTATATATGGGAAGTCCTATTTTGGCCACCGGAAAATGTTCGGGATTTTTCGGTATTGTACCGGGAAGGTTCTAGAAGGTTCCGGAGTGGGGCCCACCTGCATGGGGGGACCCACATGGACGTGGGTAGTGGGGGCAAGGCCCCACACCCCTGGTCAAGGCGCACCAAGATCCCCCCTTAGAAGGAATAAGATCATATCCCGAAGGGATAAGATCAAGATCCCTAAAAAGGGGGGATAACAATCGGTGGGGAAGGAAATAATGAGATTTCTTTCCTCCCACCTTGGCCAACGCCCCAATGGACTTGGAGGGCAAGAAACCAGCCCCTCCACCCCTATATATAGTGGGGAGGCGCATGGGAGCTACAGACGAAGTTCTGGCGCAGCCCTCCCCCTCTCACAAGTACTCCTCCTCTCCCGCGGTGCTTGGCGAAGCCCTGCAGGATTGCCACGCTCCTCCACCACCACCACGCCGTTGTGCTGCTGCTGGATGGAGTCTTCCTCAACCTCTCCCTCTCTCCTTGCTGGATCAAGGCTTGGGAGACGTCACCGGGCTGTATGTGTGTTGAACGCGGAGGTGCCGTGCGTTCGGCACTTGATCATCGGTGATTTGAATCACGACGAGTACGACTCCATCAACCCCGTTCACTTGAACGCTTCCGCTTAGCGATCTACAAGGGTATGTAGATGCACTCTCTTTCTACTCGTTGCTGGTCTCTCCATAGATAGATCTTGGTGACACGTAGGAAAATTTTGAATTTATGCTACGTTCCCCAACAGTGGTATCAGAGCTAGGTCTATTGCGTAGATTCTTTGCACGAGTAGAACACAAAGTAGTTGTGGGCGTTGATGTTGTTCAATATGCTTACCGTTACTAGTCCAATCTTGTTTCGACGGTATTGTGGGATGAAGCGGCCCGGACCGACCTTACACGTACTCTTACGTGAGACAGGTTCCACCGATTGACATGCACTTGGTGCATAAGGTGGCTACCGGGTGCCAGTCTCTCCCACTTTAGTCGGAACGGATTCGATGAAAAGGGTCCTTATGAAGGGTAAATAGCAATTGGCATATCACGTTGTGGTCTTGCGTAGGTAAGAAACGTTCTTGCTAGAAACCCATAGCAGCCACGTAAAACATGCAACAACAATTAGAGGACGTCTAACTTGTTTTTGCAGGGTATGCTATGTGATGTGATATGGCCAAGAAGAATGTGATGAATGATATGTGATGTATGAGATTGATCATGTTCTTGTAATAGGATTCACGACTTGCATGTCGATGAGTATGACAACCGACAGGAGCCATAGGAGTTGTCTTTATTTATTGTATGACCTGCGTGTCATTGAAGAACGCCATGTAAACTACTTTACTTTATTGCTAAACGCGTTAGTCATAGAAGTAGAAGTAGTCGTTGGCGTGACAACTTCATGAAGACACGATGATGGAGATCATGATGATGGAGATCATGGTGTCGTGCCGGTGACGATGATGATCATGGAGCCCCGAAGATGAAGATCAAAAGGAGCAAAATGATATTGGCCATATCATGTCACTATTTGATTGCATGTGATGTTTATCATGTTTATGCATCTTGTTTGCTTAGGACGACGGTAGTAAATAAGATGATCCCTTACAAAATTTCAAGAAGTGTTCTCCCCTAACTGTGCACCGTTGCTACAGTTCGTCGCTTCTAAGCACCACGTGATGATCGGGTGTGATGGATTCTTACGTTCACATACAACGGGTGTAAGACAGTTTTACACAGCGAAAACACTTAGGGTTAACTTGACGAGCCTAGCATGTGCAGACATGGCCTCGGAACACGGAGACCGAAAGGTCGAGCATGAGTCGTATGGTAGATACGATCAACATGAAGATGTTCACCGATGATGACTAGTCCGTCTCACGTGATGATCGGACACGGCCTAGTTGACTCGGATCATGTGATCACTTAGATGACCAGAGGGATGTCTATCTAAGTGGGAGTTCATAAGATGAACTTAATTATCCTGAACATAGTCAAAAGACCTTTTGCAAATTATGTCGTAAGCTCGCGCTTTAGTTCCACTGTTTAGATATGTTCCTAGAGAAAATATAGTTGAAAGTTGATAGTAGCGATTATGCGATCAGTAGAAAGCTTATGTCCTTAATGCACCGCTCAGTGTGCTGAACCCCAACATCGTTTGTCGATGTTGCGAACATCGGACATACACGTTTTGATAACTACATGATAGTTCGATTAAATGGTTTAAGTAGAGGCACCAAAGACGTTTTCGAAACGTCGCAGAACATATGAGATGTTTCGAGGGCTGAAATTGGGATTTCAGGCTCGTGCCCACGTCAAGAGGTATAAGACCTCCGACGATTTTCTTAGCCTGCAAACTAAGGGAGAAAAGCTCAATCGTTGAGCTTGTGCTCAGATTGTCTGAGCACAACAATCACTTGAATCGAGTGGGAGTTGATCCTCCAGATGAGATAGTGATGTTTCCCCAAAGTCATTGCCACCAAGCTGCTAGAGCTTCGTGATTAACTATAACATATCAGGGATAGATATGATGATCCTTGAAATATTCATGATGTTTGACACCGCGAAAGTAGAAATCAAGAAGGAGCATCAATTGTTGATGGTTGGTGAAACCACTAGTTTCAAGAAGGGCAAGGGAACAAAGGGATACTTCATGAAACGGCAATTCAGCTGCTGCTCTAGTGAAGAAACCCAAGGTTGAACCCAAACCCGAGACTAAGTGCTTCTGTAATAAGGGGAACAACCACTAGAGCAGCATTACCCTAGATACTTGGTAGATGAGAAGGCTGGCAAGGTCGATAGAAGTATATTGGATATACATTATGTTAATGTGTACTTTACTAGTACTCCTAGTAGCACCAGGGTATTGGATACCGGTTCGGTTGCTAAGTGTTAGTAACTCGAAATAAAAGCTACGGAATAAACGGAGACTAGCTAAAGGTGAGCTGACGATATATGTTGGAAGTGTTTCCAAGGTTGATATGATCAAGCATCGCACGCTCCCTCTAGCACTGAGATTGGTGTTTGCGTTGAGCATAGACATGATTGGATTATGTCTATTGCAATACGGTCATTCATTTAAGGAGAATAATGGTTACTCTATTTTTGAATAATACCTTCAATGGTCTTGCACCTAAAGGAATGGTTTATTGAATCTCGGTCGTAGTGATACACATTTTCATGCCAAAAGATATAAGATAGTAATGATAGTACCACTTACTTGTGGCACTGCCATGTAAGTCATAATGGTATAGAACGCATGAAGAAGCTCCATGTTGATGGATCTTTGGACTCACTCGGTTTTGAAAAGTTTGAGACATGTGAACCATGTCTATTGGTGTATATGCATGAAGAAACTCCATGCAAATGGATCGTTCGGACTCACTTGATTTTGAATCACTTGAGATGTGCAAATCATACCACATGGGCAAGATGACTGAAAAGCCTCATTTTCAGTAAGATGGAACAAGATAGCAACTTGTTGGAAGTAACACATTTTGATGTGTGCAGTCGAATGAGTGCTGAGGCATGCAGTGAATATCATTATGTTCTTACTTCACAGATGATTCGAGTAAATGTTGAGTATATTTACTTGATGAAACACAAGTCTGAATTATTGAATGGTTCAAGTAATTTCAGAGTGAAGTAGAAGATCATTGTGATAAGAGGATAAAATGTCTATGATATGATCATAGAGATGAATATCTGAGTTACGAGTTTTGGCACACAATTAAGACATTGTGGAAATTGTTTCACAATTAATACCGCCTGGAACACCATAATGTGATGGTGTGTCCGAACATCATAGTTGCACCCTATTGGATATGGTGCGTACCATGATGTCTCTTATCGAATTACCACTATCGTTCATGGGTTAGGCATTAGAGACAACCACATTCACTTTAAATAGGGCACCACGTAATTCCGATGAGATGACACCGTATGAATTATGGTTTAGAGAAACCTAAGTTGTCGTTTCTTAAAAGTTTGGGGCTGCGACGCTTATATGGAAAAGTTTCAGGTTGATAAGCTCGAACCCAAAGCGGATAAAATGCATCTTCATAGGAAACCCAAAACAGTTGGGTATACCTCCTAATTCAGATCCGAAAGCAATATGGATTGTTTCTAGAATCGGGTCCTTTCTCGAGGAAAAGTTTCTCTCGAAAGAATTGAGTGGGAGGATGGTGGAGACTTGATGAGGTTATTGAACCGTCTCTTCAACTAGTGTGTGACAGGGCACAGGGAGTTGTTCCTGTGGCACCTACACCAATTGAAGTGGAAGCTTATGATATTGATCATGAAACTTCGGATCAAGTCACTCCCAAACCTCGTAGGATGAGAAGGATGCGTACTACTTCAGAGTGGTACGTAATCCTGTCTTGAAGGTCATGTTGCTAGACAACAATGAACCTACGAGCTATGGAGAAGCGATGGTGGGCCCGGATTCCGATAAATAGCTTGAGGCCATAAAATTCGAGAGAGGATCCATGTATGAAAACAAAGTGTAGACTTTGGCAGAACGGCTCGATGGTCGTAAGGCTAATGAGTACAGATGGATTTCAAAAGGAAGACAGACAATGATGGTAAATGTCACCATTAAGAAAGCTCGACTTGTCGTTAAGATGTTTTCCGACAAGTTCAAGGAGTTGACTACGATGAGATTTTCTCACTCATAGCGATGCTAAGAGTCTGTTGGAATTATATTAGCGATTACTGCATTATTTATGAAATCTTGCAGATAGGATGTCAAAACATTGTTTCCTCAACGATTTTAATGAGGAAAGGTTGTATGTGATACAACCGGAAGGTTTTGTCAATCCCGAAAGATGCTAATAAGTATGCAAAGCTCCAGCAATCCTTCTAAGGACTGGAGTGAGCATCTCGGAGTTGGAATGTATGCTTTGATGATGATCAAAAATTTTGGGTTTGTACAAAGTTTATGAGAAACTTGCATTTCCAAAGAAGTGAGTGGGAGCACTATAGAATTTCTGATGAGTATATGTTGTTGACATATTGTTGATCAGAAATGATGTAGAATTTCTGGAAAGCATATAGGGTTATTTTGAAAGTGTTTTTCAATGGAAAGCCTGGATTAAGCTACTTGAACATTGAGCATCAAGATCTATAAGGATAGATCAAAATGCTTAATAATACTTTCAAATGAGCACATACCTTGACATGATCTTGAAGGTGTTCAAGATGGACCAGTCAAAGAAGGAGTTCTTGCCTGAGTTGTAAGGTACGAAGTTAAGACTTAAAGCTCGACCACGGCAGAATAGAGAGAAAGGACGAAGGTCGTCCCCTATGCTTAAGACGTAGGCTCTTCAGTATGCTATGCTGTGTACCGCACCTGAAGTGTGCCTTGCCATGAGTCAGTCAAGGGGTACAAGAGTGATCCAAGAATGGCTCACAGGACAGCGGTCAAAGTTATCCTTAGTAACTAGTGGACTAAGGAATTTTCTCGATTATGGAGGTGGTAAAAGAGTTCGTCGTAAAGGTTACGACGATGCAAGCTTGACACCTATCCGGATAGCTCTGAGTACAGAGACCGGATACATATAATGGAGCAATAATTTAGAATAGCTCCAAGTAGAACAGTTGTTTGGAATAGCTCCAAATAGAGCGTGGTAGCTGCATCTAGGAGATGACATAGAGATTTGTAAAGCACACACGGATCTGAAAGGTTCAGACCCGTTGACTAAAACCTCTCTCACAAGCAACATGATCAAACATAAAACTCATTGAGTGTTAATCACATAGTGATGTGAACTAGACTACTGACTCTAGTAAACTCTTGGGTATTAGTCACATGGCGATGTGACCTGTGAGTGTTAATCACATGGCGATGTGAACTAGATTATTGACTCTAGTGCAAGTGGGATACTATTGGAAATATGCCCTAGAGGCAATAATAAAAGTATTATTATTATATTTCCTTATTCATGATAATTGTCTTTTATTCATGCTATAACTGTATTATCCGGAAATCGTAATACACGTGTGAATACATAGACCACAATATGTCCCTAGTGAGCCTCTAGTTGACTAGCTCGTTGTGATCAACAGATAGTCATGGTTTCCTGGCTATGGACATTGGATGTCGTTGATAACGGGATCACATCATTAGGAGAATGATGTGATGGACAAGACCCAATCCTAAGCCTAGCACAAAGATCGTGTAGTTCGTTTGCTAGAGCTTTGCCAATGTCAAGTATCTCTTCCTTTGACCATGAGAGCGTGTAACTCCTGGATACCGTAGGAGTGCTTTGGGTGTATCAAACGTCACAACGTAACTGGGTGATTATAAAGGTGCACTACAGGTATCTCCGAAAGTATCTATTGTTTTATGCGGATCGAGACTGGGATTTGTCACTCCGTGTAAACGGAGAGGTATCTCTGGGCCCACTTGGTAGGACATCATCATATGCGCAATGTGACCAAGGAGTTGATCACGGGATGATGTGTTACGGAACGAGTAAAGTGACTTGCCGGTAACGAGATTGAACAAGGTATTGGATACCGACGATCGAATCTCGGGCAAGTAACATACCGCTAGACAAAGGGAATTGTATACGGGATCGACTGAGTCCTTGACATCGTGGTTCATCCGATGAGATCATCATGGAACATGTGGGAGCCAACATGGGTATCCAGATCCCGCTATTGGTTATTGACCGGAGAACGTCTCGGTCATGTCTACATGTCTCCCGAACCCGTAGGGTCTACACACTTAAGGTTCGATGACGCTAGGGTTATAAAGGAAGTTTGTATGTGGTTACCGAATGTTGTTCGGAGTCCCGGATGAGATCCCGGACGTCACGAGGAGTTCCGGAATGGTCCGGAGGTAAAGATTTATATATGGGAAGTCCTATTTTGGCCACCGGAAAATGTTCGGGATTTTTCGGTATTGTACCGGGAAGGTTCTAGAAGGTTCCGGAGTGGGGCCCACCTGCATGGGGGGACCCACATGGACGTGGGTAGTGGGGGCAAGGCCCCACACCCCTGGTCAAGGCGCACCAAGATCCCCCCTTAGAAGGAATAAGATCATATCCCGAAGGGATAAGATCAAGATCCCTAAAAAGGGGGGATAACAATCGGTGGGGAAGGAAATAATGAGATTTCTTTCCTCCCACCTTGGCCAACGCCCCAATGGACTTGGAGGGCAAGAAACCAGCCCCTCCACCCCTATATATAGTGGGGAGGCGCATGGGAGCTACAGACGAAGTTCTGGCGCAGCCCTCCCCCTCTCACAAGTACTCCTCCTCTCCCGCGGTGCTTGGCGAAGCCCTGCAGGATTGCCACGCTCCTCCACCACCACCACGCCGTTGTGCTGCTGCTGGATGGAGTCTTCCTCAACCTCTCCCTCTCTCCTTGCTGGATCAAGGCTTGGGAGATGTCACCGGGCTGTATGTGTGTTGAACGCGGAGGTGCCGTACGTTCGGCACTTGATCATCGGTGATTTGAATCACGACGAGTACGACTCCATCAACCCCGTTCACTTGAACGCTTCCGCTTAGCGATCTACAAGGGTATGTAGATGCACTCTCTTTCTACTCGTTGCTGGTCTCTCCATAGATAGATCTTGGTGACACGTAGGAAAATTTTGAATTTATGCTACGTTCCCCAACAGTTACTTGCCCGAGATTCGATCGTCGGTATCCAATACCTTGTTCAATCTCGTTACCGGCAAGTCACTTTACTCGTTCCGTAACACATCATCCCGTGATTAACTCCTTGGTCACATTGCGCATATGATGATGTCCTACGGAGTGGGCCCAGAGATACCTCTTCGTTTACACGGAGTGACAAATCCCAGTCTCGATCCGCATAAAACAATAGATACTTTCGGAGATACCTGTAGTGCACCTTTATAGTCACCCAGTTACGTTGTGACGTTTGATACACCCAAAGCACTCCTACGGTATCCAGGAGTTACACGCTCTCATGGTCAAAGGAAGAGATACTTGACATTGGCAAAGCTCTAGCAAACGAACTACACGATCTTTGTGCTAGGCTTAGGATTGGGTCTTGTCCATCACATCATTCTCCTAATGATGTGATCCCGTTATCAACGACATCCAATGTCCATAGCCAGGAAACCATGACTATCTGTTGATCACAACGAGCTAGTCAACTAGAGGCTCACTAGGGACATATTGTGGTCTATGTATTCACACGTGTATTACGATTTCCGGATAATACAGTTATAGCATGAATAAAAGACAATTATCATGAACAAGGAAATATAATAATACTTTTATTATTGCCTCTAGGGCATATTTCCAACAACAACCACACCAGCGACCGCAAGGGGAATGGGCTGATGGGGAAATGATGATTTCCCCCACCATTCCCCGTCTCTGTTTAGTTATTACGCTATTTTAGTTTAAATCTATGTTTGTTTGGCGATGAACCGTGTATTTTGGGTTGGTGAACTTTGATGTTTATATGCCCATATGCAAGTTCGTTGATCTATGTCTATTCGTTTCCTTTGTTTAAATGATCTAAGTAAGATCACCTACATAGTTTTGTTCATGTTGCATGTAGAGCAAGGATTGGGGGGGGGCGATTTCGGCATTTGAGGGACGACTGGTCATTGTCGGTGGATGTGTCCGGACGAGTCCATGGACATATAGGAGGCCAGATTAGCTCCGTCTTGCTGTAGATGCTCTAACATCCACAGAGTTGGAATCCACTCCTAGTCTTTTAATGATGAGAGAATTACTAAGATGGAGACCATCCTTCATAGCCAACGCCTCCATAGCTGCAACATCAACTGCATACGAATAACAGATGCACTTACGCGTGATGAAAGAGCCATTAACATCTCTGAAAATAGCAGATGTCGATCCCGCGCCCGAGCCCACATAAAATGATGCATCGACATTCAACTTCATATACATAGAGTTTGGCTTGGTCCATCAGAGGTTTGTATGGGAAGTGTTATTTCGACCCCTGTTCGCGACATTAGCAGTGATTACTAGAACCGAGACTACCCAATGCCCCATTGATGAAACCGCACAATAAACTATCAAAGCAATGAACATCACATTATCATAAGTTCCACCACATAATAAACTGTCAAAGCAATGAACGACAAGTATGTTACCTTAATTATTCTTTTGTATATGTGGATGCTTCCATAGAGGGTATAATCATAAGTATTTTTTTGTTTAAGTAAAAGGTCACATTATCATAGGTTCCACTGCAAAGTAAACTATCAAAACAATGAACGGTAACTCGATGAATTTGAGGAAAGTAACTTGGTGAAACTTTTATGTATCCTTGAGAACGCCTTGATGTCTATAAGTAAAACAATGGGCTTGTCCTTAGCAAAATTAAGGATTGAGCCATTTGCTGCACCGTTGCACTTTTGTTACTGTTTACTTTCTTGCAATTGCTCTTGCTCCCAAACAAACCATCAAACACTCTTTGCAGCCTTTCAGTTAATTCTTGCTAGTTTCCATCAACCAATTTCTTCTACACTCTTACTTACCGAAAAGACTACTATAGATCTCCTACACTTGTGGGTTATCATTAGGCTACCGCCTTCAACATAATTTCTTTGCCACTATTAGATAACTCCTCCTCCATCCATCCACTATTTTTTTCCACTAATTTTGTCCATTTTCTTTTGAAACAAGCACCCCTATTCACCCTCACAAGTGTAGGGAGACCCAAATAAATTTCAGACAATTCCATGTCAATATGGAGCTCATTGCAAACTTCAGTTCTAGCAACATTACTTGTATGAGGACTAAAAAATATACTAGACTTTTCTATAATCACCAATTGTCCAGACTTTGCGCGCAATACGTATCAAGTCCTCGTTGCAAGGAAGTTGCATTCAACAAATAAATGTTTATGTGTATAAGAGAATCATCGAAAAAGGAGGTGTAGCACAGATGGTGCTTTTCTGCACACACTAATCCCGTCAATACTGCTAGCTTCTTATTCATGCATCAATAAACTTGATAAATCATTCATCACGCAATAGAAAATAAGATAAGGGGGAAAGGGCCTCCTTCCGTATCCTTCTGGTAGGAGTGACAGTTTATGTCTCTTGATAATTACATCTAACTATGTACTTAATGGAGCTCTCACAATTCATAATCTAATTGGCCATTGTTCATGAAATTCCAGCATTAACATCATGTTCCTCAAGAAAATCCATTCAACTTGTCATAAACCTTATGCATTTTGAGTTTCACAACACATAGTCCGAACTGCCCATCTCTTTTATTCTTTATTTTATGCACATACTCATAGGCCACCAAAACATGGGTCACCTAGGCAACAAGCTAAACCACCTAGTTGAAGGAAATATGCCCTAGAGGCAATAATAAAGTTATTATTTATTTTCTTATTTCATGATAAATGTTTATTATTCATGCTAGAATTGTATTAACCGGAAACATGATACATGTGTGAATACATAGACAAACATATAGTCACTAGTATGCCTCTACTTGACTAGCTCATTAATCAAAGATGGTTATGTTTCCTAACCATAGACATGTGTTGTCATTTGATTAATGGGATCACATCATTAGGAGAATGATGTGATTGACATGACCCATTCCGTTAGCCTAGCAATTGATCGTTTAGTATGTTGCTATTGCTTTCTTCATGACTTATACATGTTCCTGTAACTATGAGAATTATGCAACTCCCGTTTACCGGAGGAACACTTTGGGTACTACCAAACGTCACAACGTAACTGGGTGATTATAAAGGAGTACTACAGGTGTCTCCGAAGGTACATGTTGAGTTGGCGTATTTCGAGATTAGGTTTTGTCACTCCGATTGTCGGAGAGGTATCTCTGGGCCCTCTCGGTAATGCACATCATTATAAGCCTTGCAAGCAATGTGACCAAATGAGTTGGTTACGGGATGATGCATTACGGAACGAGTAAAGAGACTTGCCGGTAACGAGATTGAACTAGGTATTGGATACTGACGATCAAATCTCGGGCAAGTAACATACCGATGACAAAGGGAACAACGTATGTTGTTATGCGGTTTGACCGATAAAGATCTTCGTAGAATATGTAGGAACCAATATGGGCATCCAGGTTCCGCTATTGGTTATTGATCGAGAATAGTTCTAGGTCATGTCTACATAGTTCTCGAACCCGTAGGGTCCGCACGCTTAACATTACAATGACAGTTTTATTATGAGTTTATAAGTTTTGATGTACCGAAGTTTGTTCGGAGTCTCGGATGTGATCACGGACGTAACGAGGAGTCTCGAAATGGCCGAGACATAAAGATCGATATATTGGAAGCCTATATTTGGACATCGGAATAGTTCCGGGTGAAATCGGCATTTTACCGGAGTACCGGGAGATTACCGGAACCCCCCGGGGGTTATTGGGCCTACATGGGCCTCGAGGGAGAAGAGGGAAGGAGGCAGGAGGGGGCCGCGCGCCCCTCCCCTTCCTAGTACGAATAGGACAAGGGAAGGGGGGCGGCGCCCCCCCTTTCCTTCCCCTCTTCCTCCTCTTTCCCCCCTTCTCCTATTCCAACTAGGAAAGAAGGGAGTCCTACTCCCAGTGGGAGTAGGACTCCCCCCTTGGCGCGCCCTCCTTGGCCGGCCGCCTCCTCCCCCCTGGCTCCTTTATATACGGGGGCGGGGGGCACCCCATAGACACACAAGTTGATCTACGGATCGTTCCTTAGCCGTGTGCGGTGCCCCCCTCCACCATATTCCACCTCGGTCATATCATCGCGGAGTTTAGGCGAAGCCCTGCGCCGGTAGAGAATCATCATCGTCACCACGCCGTCGTGCTGACGGAACTCATCCCCGACACTTTGCTGGATCGGAGTCCGGGGATCGTCATCGAGCTGAACGTGTGCTGAACTCGGAGGTGCCGTACGTTCGGTGCTTGGATCGGTCGGATCGTGAAGACGTATGACTACATCAACCGCGTTGTCATAACGCTTCCGCTTACGGTCTACGAGGGTACGTGGACAACACTCTCCCCTCTCGTTGCTATGCCATCACCATGATCTTGCGTGTACGTAGGAAATTTTTTGAAATTACTACGTTCCCCAACAGTGGCATCCGAGCCTAGGTTTTATGCGTTGATGTTATATGCACGAGTAGAACACAAGTGAGTTGTGGGCGATACAAGTCATACTGCTTACCAGCATGTCATACTTTGGTTCGGCGGTATTGTGAGATGAAGCGGCCCGGACCGACATTACGCGTACGCTTACGCGAGACTGGTTTCACCGTTACGAGCACTTGTGCTTAAAGGTGGCTGGCGGGTGTCTGTCTCTCTCACTTTAGCTGAATCGAGTGTGGCTACGCCCGGTCCTTGCGAAGGTTAAAACAGCACTAACTTGACGAACTATCGTTGTGGTTTTGATGCGTAGGTAAGAACGGTTCTTGCTAAGCCCGTAGCAGCCACGTAAAATTTGCAACAACAAAGTAGAGGACGTCTAACTTGTTTTTGCAGGGCATGTTGTGATGTGATATGGTCAAGACGTGATGCTATATTTTATTGTATGAGATGATCATGTTTTGTAACCGAAGTTATCGGCAACTGGCAGGAGCCATATGGTTGTCGCTTTATTGTATGAAATGCAAACGCCCTGTAATTGCTTTACTTTATCACTAAGCGGTAGCGATAGTCGTAGAAGCAATAGATGGCGTAACGACAACGATGCTACGATGGAGATCAAGGTGTCGCGCCGGTGACGATGGTGATCACGACGGTGCTTCGAAGATGGAGATCACAAGCACAAGATGATGATGGCCATATCATATCACTTATATTGATTGCATGTGATGTTTATCCTTTATGCATCTTATCTTGCTTTGATTGACGGTAGCATTTTAAGATGATCTCTCACTAATTATCAAGAAGTGTTCTCCCTGAGTATGCACCGTTGTGAAAGTTCTTCGTGCTGAGACACCACGTGATGATCGGGTGTGATAGGCTCTACGTTCAAATACAACGGGTGCAAAACAGTTGCACACGCGGAATACTCGGGTTAAACTTGACGAGCCTAGCATATACAGATATGGCCTCGGAACACGGAGACCGAAAGGTCGAGCGTGAATCATATAGTAGATATGATCAACATAATGATGTTCACCATTGAAACTACTCCATCTCACGTGATGATCGGACATGGTTTAGTTGATTTGGATCACGTGATCACTTAGATGACTAGAGAGATGTCTGTCTAAGTGGGAGTTCTTAAGTAATATGATTAATTGAACTTAAATTTATCATGAACTTAGTCCTGGTAGTATTTTGCAAATTATGTTGTAGATCAATAGCTTGCGTTGTTGCTTTCATATGTTTATTTTGATATGTTCCTAGAGAAAATTGTGTTGAAAGATGTTAGTAGCAATGATGCGGATTGGATCCGTGATCTGAGGTTTATCCTCATTGCTGCACAGAAGAATTATGTCCTTAATGCACCGCTAGGTGACAGACCTATTGCAGGAGCAGACGCAGACGTTATGAACGTTTGGCTAGCTCAATATGATGACTACTTGATAGTTTAGTGCACCATGCTTAACGGCTTAGAATCGGGACTTCAAAGATGTTTTGAACGTCATGGACCATATGAGATGTTCCAGGAATTGAAGTTAATATTTCAAGCAAATACCCGAGTTGAGAGATATGAAGTCTCCAACAAGTTCTATAGCTAAAAGATGGAGGAGAATCGCTCAACTAGTAAGCATGTGCTCAGATTGTCTGGGTACTTCAATCACTTGAATCAAGTGGGAGTTAATCTTCCAGATAAGATAGTGATTGACAGAATTCTCTAGTCACCATCACTAAGTTACTAGAACTTCGTGATGAACTATAGTATGCAAGGGATGACGAAAACAATTCCCGAGCTCTTCGTGATGTTGAAATCGACGAAGGTAGAAATCAAGAAAGAGCATCAAGTGTTGATGATTGACAAGACCACTAGTTTCAAGAAAAGGGCAAAGGGAAAGAAAGGGAAACTTCAAGTAGAATGGCAAACAAGTTGTCACTCCCGTGAAGAAGCCCAAAGCTGGACCAAAGCCTGAAACTGAGTGCTTACACTGCAAAGGAAATGGTCACTGGAAGCGGAAATGCCCTGAATATTTGGTGGATAAGAAGGATGGCAAAGTGAACAAGGGTATATTTGATATACAGGTTATTGATGTGTGCCTTACTAGTGTTTATAGTAGCCCCTGAGTATTTGATACTTGTTCGGTTGCTAAGATTAGTAACTCGAAACAGGAGTTACAGAATAAACAGAGACTAGTTGAAGGGGAAGTGACGATGAGTGTTGGAAGTAGTTCCAAGATTGATATGATCATCATCGCACACTCCCTATACTTTCGGGATTAGTGTTAAACCTAAATAAATGTTATTTGGCATTTGCGTTGAGCATGAACATGATTTGATCATGTTTATTGCGATACGGTTATTCATTTAAAGTTAGAGAATAATTGTTATTCTGTTTACATGAATAAGACCTTCGATGGTTATACACCCAATGAAAATAGTTTGTTGGATCTCGATCATAGTGATACACATATTCATAATATTGATGCCAAAAGATGCAAAGTTAATAATGATAGTGCAACTTATTTGTGGCACTGCCGTTTGGGTCATATCGGTGTAAAGCGCATGAAGAAACTCCATAAAGATGGATTTTCGGAATCACTTGGTTATGAATCATTTGATGCTTGCGAACCGTGCCTTTTGGGCAAGATGACTAAAACTCCGTTCTCCGGAACAATGGAACAAGCTACTGACTTATTGGAAATAATACATACCGATGTATGCGATCCAATGAGTGTTGATGCTCGTGGCAAGTATCGTTATTTTCTGACCTTCACAAGATGATTTGAGCAGATATGGGTATATCTACTTGATGAAACATAAGTCTGAAATAGTTGAAAGGTTCAAAGAATTTCAGAGTGAAGTGGAAAAATCATCGTAACAAGAAAATAAAGTTTCTGCGATCTGATCGCGGAGACGAATATTTGAGTTACGAGTTTGGTCTTCAATTAAAACAATGTGGAATAGTTTCACAGCTCACGCCACCTGGAACACCACAACGTTATGGTGTGTCCGAACGTCGTAACCGCACTTTATTGGATATGGTGCGATCTATGATGTCTCTTACTGATTTACCATTATCGTTTTGGGGTTATGCATTAGAGACAGCTGCATTCACGTTAAAAGGGCACCATCTAAATCCGTTGAGACGACATCGTATGAACTATGGTTTAGAAGTAAACCTAAGCTGTCGTTTCTTAAAGTTTGGAGTTGCGATGCTTATATGAAAAAGGTTTTCAACCTGATAAGCTCGAACCCAAATCGGAGAAGTGCGTCTTCATAGAATACCCAAAGGAAACTGTTGGGTACTCCTTCTATCACAAATCCAAAGGCAAAACATTCGTTGCTAAGAATGGATCCTTTCTAGAGAAGGAGTTTCTCTCGAAAGAAGTGAGTGGGAGGAAAGTAGAACTTGATGAGGTAACTGTACCTGCTCCCTCATTTGAAAGTAGTTCATCACAGAAATCTGTTCCTGTGACTACTACACCAATTAGTGAGGAAGTTAATGATGATGATCATGAAACTTCAGATTAAGTTACTACAGAACCTCGTAGGTCTTACAGAGTAAGATCCGCACCAGAGTGGTACGGTAATCCTGTTCTGGAAGTTATGTTACTAGACCATGACGAACCTACGAACTATGAAGAAGCGATGGTGAGCCCAGATTCCGCAAAATGGCTTGAGGCCATGAGATCTGAGATAAGATCCATGTATGAAAACAAAGTATGGACTTTGATTGACTTGCCCAATGATCGGCGAGACATTGAGATTAAATGGATCTTCAAGAGGAAGACGGACGCTGATAGTGTTACTATCTACAAAGCTAGAATTGTCGCAAAAGGTTTTCGACAAGTTCAAGGTGTTGACTACGATGAGAGTTTTTCACTCGTATCTATGCTTAAGTCTGTCTGAATCATGTTAGCAATTGCCGCATTTTATGAAATCTGGCAAATGGATAAACAAAACTGCATTCCTTAATGGTTTTCTTAAAGAAGAGTTGTATATGATGCAACCAGAAGGTTTTGTCAATCCTAAAGGTGCTAACAAATTGTGCAAGCTCCAGCGATCCATCTATGGACTGGTGCAAGCATCTCGGAGTTGGAATATATGCTTTGATGAGTTGATCAAAGCATATGGTTTTATACAGACTTTTGAAGAAGCCTGTATTTACAAGAAAGTGAGTGGGAGCTCTGTAGCATTTCTAATATTATATGTGGATGACATATTGTTAATTGGAAATGATATGGAAATTCTGGATAGCATGAAAGGATACTTGAATAAGAGTTTTTCAAAGCAAGACCTCGGTGAAGCTGCTTACACATTGAGCATCAAGATCTATATAGATAGATCAAGACGCTTGATAAGATTTTTCAATGAGTACATACCTTGATAAATTTTTGAAATAGTTCAAAATGGAACAGTCAAAGAAGGAGTTCTTGCCTGTGTTACAAGGTGTGAAGTTGAGTAAGACTCAAGACCCGACCATTGCAGAAAATAGAAAGAGAATGAAAAGTCATTCCCTATGCCTCAGTCATAGGTTCTATAAAGTATGCTATGCTGTGAACCAGACCTATTGTATACCTTGCTCTGTGTTTGGCAAAGGAATACAATTTTGATCTAATAAGTAGATCACTGGACATGGGTCAAGAATATCCTTAGTGAGGACTAAGGAGATGTTTCTCGATTATGGAGGTGATAAAAGAGCCCGTCGTAAAAGTTACAACGATGCAAGCTTTTACACCAATCCAGATGACTCTAAGTCTCAATCTGGATACATATTGAAAGTGGGAGCAATTAGCTAGAGTAGCTCCGTGCAGAGCATTGTGGACATAGAATATTTGCGAAATACATACGGCTCTGAATATGACAGACCCGTTGACTAAGCTTCTCTCACGAGCAAAACATGATCATACCTTAGTACTCTTTTGGGTGTTAATCACATAGCGATGTGAACTAGATTATTGACTCTAGTAAACCCTTTGGGTGTTGATCACATGATGATGTGAACTATGGGTATTAATCACATGCAGATGTGAATATTGGTGTTAAATCACATAGCGATGTGAACTAGATTATTGACTCTAGTGCAAGTGGGAGACTGAAGGAAATATGCCCTAGAGGCAATAATAAAGTTATTATTTATTTCCTTATTTCATGATAAATGTTTATTATTCATGCTAGAATTGTATTAACCGGAAACATGATACATGTGTGAATACATAGACAAACATATAGTCACTAGTATGCCTCTACTTGACTAGCTCATTAATCAAAGATGGTTATGTTTCCTAACCATAGACATGTGTTGTCATTTGATTAATGGGATCACATCATTAGGAGAATGATGTGATTGACATGACCCATTCCGTTAGCCTAGCACTTGATCGTTTAGTATATTGCTATTGCTTTCTTCATGACTTATACATGTTCCTGTAACTATGAGAATTATGCAACTCCCGTTTACCGGAGGAACACTTTGGGTACTACCAAACGTCACAACGTAACTGGGTGATTATAAAGGAGTACTACAGGTGTCTCCGAAGGTACATGTTGAGTTGGCGTATTTCGAGATTAGGTTTTGTCACTCCGATTGTCGGAGAGGTATCTCTGGGCCCTCTCGGTAATGCACACCATTATAAGCCTTCCAAGCAATGTGACCAAATGAGTTGGTTACGGGATGATGCATTACGGAACGAGTAAAGAGACTTGCCGGTAACGAGATTGAACTAGGTATTGGATACCGACGATCAAATCTCGGGCAAGTAACATACCGATGACAAAGGGAACAACGTATGTTGTTATGCGGTTTGACCGATAAAGATCTTCGTAGAATATGTAGGAACCAATATGGGCATCCAGGTTCCGCTATTGGTTATTGACCGAGAATAGTTCTAGGTCATGTCTACATAGTTCTCGAACCCGTAGGGTCCGCACGCTTAACGTTACGATGACATTTTTATTATGAGTTTATAAGTTTTGATGTACCGAAGTTTGTTCGGAGTCCCGGATGTGATCACGGACGTAAAGATCGATATATTGGAAGCCTATATTTGGACATCGGAATAGTTCCGGGTGAAATCGGCATTTTACCGGAGTACCGGGAGGTTACCGGAACCCCCCGGGGGGTTATTGGGCCTACATGGGCCTCGAGGGAGAAGAGGGAAGGAGGCAGGAGGGGGCCGCGCGCCCCTCCACTTCCTAGTCCGAATAGGACAAGGGAAGGGGGGCGGCGCCCCCCCCCCTTTCCTTCCCCTCTTCCTCCTCTTTCCCCCCTTCTCCTATTCCAACTAGGAAAGAAGGGAGTCCTACTCCCGGTGGGAGTAGGACTCCCCCCTTGGCGCGCCCTCCTTGGCCGGCCACCTCCTCTCCCCTGGCTCCTTTATATACGGGGGCAGGGGACACCCCATAGACACACAAGTTGATCTACGGATCGTTCCTTAGCCGTGTGCGGTGCCCCCCTCCACCATATTCCACCTCGGTCATATCATCGCGGAGTTTAGGCGAAACCCTGCGCCGGTAGAGCATCATCATCATCACCACGCCGTCGTGCTGACGGAACTCATCCCCGACACTTTGCTGGATCGGAGTCTGGGGATCGTCATCGAGCTGAACGTGTGCTGAACTCGGAGGTGCCGTACGTTCGGTGCTTGGATCGGTCGGATCATGAAGACGTACGACTACATCAACCGCGTTGTCATAACGCTTCCGCTTACGGTCTACGAGGGTACGTGGACAACACTCTCCCCTCTCGTTACTATGCCATCACCATGATCTTGCGTGTATGTAGGAATTTTTTTGAAATTACTACGTTCCCCAACACTAGTATTTTCGGAACAAGGTTCAAACACAAAGGAAGACCGAGATCCTGAAGAGAGCTCGTTACTTCTTCCAACCACAGACTTCATAGTTAGAACCTTGTGGCTCGGCCACCACCCCTTGAATTCAATCACCCAAGATGCGATATACAAGAACCACCGAGGTCAAGAGTGGGGAAATAAGCCACGCGTTTAAACATTATGTAAAGAAACACCATGTTATGATCAAATGTACAAATTCCAATGGATTTTAGAATCTGCAAAGCTGTTGATAATTTTTCACAGTCGTGGTTGCTTCTTGCTAGTATGTGTTATTACCCATTTGCTATTCCCATGTGTGAACTTTGTAGGAATAGTTTATGTGATTTATATCATATTAGAGGGTGGATGCTAACATATGCTAAAAGTACTGCAATGCATATAATGTTACATGTTATGATTGCCAATTACCATCTTTCTCACTCTGGTTTTTGCTCCTATTCTGATCTATGGTCAGGAGTAGTATGTCATTGATCCATTTCATGTCCATACTGAGTTCAACATAAGGGAACTAGTGAAGAATATGTACAATTTGTCCACGTCAAAGTTGTATGTCTGAAGTTGCTAAATTTAAAATTGTGTCAGTGTATGTTTCTATGACTCGATGCTAGTGTTAGATGATGAACGAGGGCTTTAGCCTTTCATCATGGTTCCATGCACACTGCTCATAGGCCCTCCTTACTCCCTCTCCCCGTCTAGCAATGATGAAGGACATCTCGTATCACCTGAATATATCCACGCTTATGTATAGTTTTCCCGCTCAACTATTTAGCAAAGAAAAAAGAAGAGGAAGGAGGCGCTTAAGAACGATAGGAATGAGAGGGATTGGGAAATACCAAAACGAGATTTCCACCTCAACACAAGAGGTGAAGAACCGATAAGTTAGTTTTTCCTCTATGTTCTCATTCCCATTGCTCTTAGGCCCTCTCTTTCTTCCTCTTCATAGCTTACTTTTGATATTTCACATCGAACATGTACACACATATATTTGGTTTATAAGCTAAATCAACCAAGCAAACTAAAAATGAAGAGGAACGAGTGCTTTAGAATAATAGGAATGGCAGGCATCGGGAAACACCAAACATAGTTTTCAATTCCAACACGAGAGGTCAAACCGAGGAAGTTAGGCTTTCCTCGATGTTCCCATTCCCACTACTCTAAGGTCCTCTATTCTTATTCTTCCAGGCTCGCCTTCAAGGTCCCATGTTATCTAAATATGTGGACACATGTCGATGGTTTCTCCATCAGAGCTATTGCATAAGCCAAGAGGAAGAGGAAGGAGTGCACAAGAACGGTAGGAATGGGAGGCATCAGGAAAGGATTCATGCCAAACAAGGAGGGCTTTCCTCCATGTTCCCATTCCTATTGCTCTTGAACTCTCTCTTTCTACCTCTTCCTAGCTTGCTCTCAGTGCCTACAACTCTAATGGTACAAAAACTCTCGAAGAACAAGATTGAATTATTGGACACATTGTTTCAACTTTGAGGTATAAATAATGGTGGTGCACCATATGCAGAACCTTTCAGAAGTAAGCAATGAAGACACCTGGCGCAGGGAGGCACCATTCTACAATCAAGGGTAATGGGGCCACATAATCACCAACCATGTCCTATTGTCCTCTACTCTTAAGTAAGGGCACATGGCTATAGATATCTTTTACTTATCTTTATTACCCATATGTGTATCGGCCTTTTTCGGAACACTATATGTATCAACTCGAGCATTTATAGTGTTAAATTTGTAGCAATAAGAAGTTATGAGCCAAAAATAATATGAAATTGGACAAAGTAAACCCTCTAAGTAAACTTAGAAAAAATACAACAATGGGTGAAGAACCACTGATGTGACAATTAATCGGAACACAAGGTACTTTAGACAGGAGTTGCGTTATACAACATTATGCGATTAAACCATGATTCAAGAGATCTCATATCACCAATGGAGATTTTAATCTCGATCTCAAATGCTCCTGGATAAATAGTAAATTAAAAAAAAATATGAATCTTTTTTAGGCAAACTATAAGGAATGTTTGAGTGCATGAAAAAATTCATCACGAAATCACATCAGTGCAAGGCGTGGTAAAAAAACAAAATTGACGCTCTGAAAGTGTTACTTTCAAACACATTTTGGAGCTCTGGGTTATTTTTCAGACTCCTCCAATGTGATTTCATGATGAAATTTTGCATGCACTTCCAACATTTCTTAAAGTTTGCCACAGAAAAATTCAGGAATTTATTCTATTTTTTTCGATATTATTATCTGCAACAGGAGCATTTGAGCTCGAGATTAGAAGGATACTTTCGAAACAAAATGTCTATATGCCATTTTATCAAGAAAAATAAATCTGTATAGTCCTATTGTCCAATAAGTAATTTAGTCTAAGGCAACATATCTCCAAGGAAAGAAATATAGGAAAACATATCTCCAAGGAAACCATCAATCACAACCCCTATGAAGAAAATACCTGAAGGTATAATGATCTGATATGCAATTTAAACTCACTGTACATATTAGTTCAACATGGATGGCCTAAGCAACACGATGAACCACCTAGTATTTTCGGGATAACGTAGAAACAAAGAACGAGATCCTGAAGAGATTTTAGTACTTCCAACCATCAAAGTGCATCGTAATTACAATGTTGTAGCTCGTCCATCATCACTAGAAGGATCAAATCACCCAGGTTACAATGCAAACACCCACCAAGGATCAAAGCCTTATCCTGCAGGTCTAAATAATCTATAAGAAAACATGCTTTTATGGTCTTGTACAAATTCCATTAGAGTTTAGATTTTTAGAACTTGTTGTTTCTTGCTAGCTTGCGTATATATCCGTTTGTTTGCTATGTGCATGTGTGAAGTCTCTAGGAACAGTTTGTCCACTTCAGATCATTTTACAGGGTGGATGCTAATTGATGCTACAAAATGTGCAATGCATGTACTGGTATATCTTTTGTGAGCTGATTACCATCTTCCTTACTCTAATTTCTGCTATAACTCTTAGGTACAATGTGTCATTGAGCTGATTTTGTTTACAACATCGATTCAACATATGATAACTAGTGAAAAATATGTATTATTTTACGTATTAAAGTTTCGCGTATCATAAATCTAAATATGTCATGTGCACTTGGCAAAACAATCAACAGAACTTGGAAAAAAAGTTCCAATTTCTAGATTAACTTCTGCTCGGAGGTAAATGCGGCAGAGTAGAAAAAGAACTTCAGAGCTACTGAGGGTATCCAATAGAATGATGGACTGTTACTGAAACTTAACCTTTGTTCATTAGCAAAGGATAGTACATAGTTTCCAGATTAACTTCTAGTCGGAGGTAAATGCGGCAGAATATGGCGTAACAGAACTTCAGAGTTACTGAAGATCCCCAAGTCAAAGAAGGATGGTTGCTGAAACTCGACCCTTGTTCATTAGCAAAGGACAGTATCAGAACATAACAGTAGATGCTATAATTTGGGTGCAGTATTTCATGAGAAAATTAAGTATTCTATAGAGTAAGGACAAGTCATTAGTATTCTAGACAGAAGAATCAAATCTTTGTTCTTGTCTAGTGTTCGAGTCGAGAAGCTGCTCCCCCTGTATCTTTTTGCATTTAATTGAGCAGAACATGGGTGATGAACTGATGGAGAATATTAGCGGCTAAATGCATTGCATGTCTCACCATTGCTTTCAAACAAAGAGCTTCCCTCCTTGACCATCTTTTCGAGGTGCAAGAGAACCCATAAATTCTCTCTTGCTAAACACGGAGCTTCCCGCCGTCTTTTCTTGATAGATTTCCTTTCATGGTTGCTCTCTTTAGTTACTTTGCTAAGCTTGATAGATTAGGCTGTTAGGTTAGGTTAGGGCTCACATGATCAGATTAGCCAGTGAGCACACTAAACAATAGACAGTGCAGTAGAATCTACCATGTTTTCAAGAAAGAGATGGTAGAACTCCCTTTACAGAAATATTTCAGTTCAGTAACCTGAACTGCAACTATGTTTGGTCTTCAGAGCTAAGTGATCTCGCAGCATGCATGGTACTCCCCTGGATCCCAGTCTACCCCTCCTGCCTGGGAACCGCTCAGATGATGCCTACCCGAAGAAGCTCGCCCAGATGTGGATGTGTGGATCGCTTGCTGTAGTTAGTGAGTGCTGCGGACGTATCTGTCTGCTGTGAAGGTTTGGGTGCATGCTCCCTTTTTTGCAATGAAAATTCAGGTGCGGAATCTCTTCCCCCCCCCCCCCCCCCCCCCATGATCATTCAGAAAACAAAGTATTCTGTAGAGTAAAGACAAATGATTAGTATTGTAGAGAGAAGAGACAAATCTTTGTTCTTGTCTAGTGTTCTTCTAGGGTACTCGGGAAGCTGCTCCCCGTTGCATCCTTTTTTTTTTTTAGAAATGGAGGAAGACCCCCGGCCTCTGCATCTCGACGATGCATACGATCATTTTATTAATTATTGACACAAGACCTTACAAAGTTATACAACAGTAAGACTAAAGCCACCGTCTAAGCAACATCTGTCGCTACTCCTATCCAGTTGATGAAGGGGCGCGGATAGTCCAGGTCTACTACCCAACAGACCTCGCAGCCAAACCTAACATCTAAGACCTGAGGCCCCAACCAGGACGCCTGCCGGGTATGGGCACCCACCGGTCCGGCGTGCTCCTCAACAAGGACGCCTGCCGGGTATGAGGCCGCCGCAGCCACCTGCCACCAATCCATCTTCAGAGCTATACTGCAGCATCAACCTTGCCCGGTCTCGCTGCCGTCGACGCCACCATGGCACCAGACAGCTCCACCGTCCTGTGCTCGTCCATCCAGCCGCATCCATCATCGATATGCAGCCGCACCATGCTGCCAAAATATCGACATCGACGCGGAAGATAGAACGCCGCACCACCTGGCAACCTCCACACCGTCGCCACTGCTGGAGGTACTCGGAGCCCAGCATCCACATCATCTCTCCCCCGAACAGCAGATCCTCCCAAGACGGCGCCTCCATGGAGGATACGACGCGTAAGACGCCGCCGCCGCCCAATCCAGAATGAATTTTGGACTTTCGTCCGGGATGGGTTCGGAGGTGGATAGGAGAGACCTCGGCTTCGCCTCCACGGAGGATAACAACGTTGAGCGACGTCGCCGATGCCGGGCCGGCCTAGCCGACCAAAGTTTCCTCCGGTCCCCATCCTATGCCACCAATCCTCCGCCTGCTCCGGATCCGGCAACAAGCCACGATCCAAAACCTGCGAAGATGGAAGATCCATGGAGCTCGACCCACCGGAAAGGAGGATCGAGAAGAACCCGTTGTAGATCTCCAGACACCAAAACCAGCAGTCCAACGTTGCCAGTGAAGACCAACATCACCCCGCGGCGGCCGACGGAGTCCGAAGCCAAGATCCAGATGGATCCGATCCAGATCCGGCGGCACCCGCGACCACCGGGCAGTTCGAACGCAGCCACCACCTCGCGACTTGCAAGCCACCACCACCGCGCCGCTCACGACGTCGGCAGGAGACCCGCCGCCGCGGCGCCGAACCCCACGTAAGCCCGACGCTCCTCTCGTCCCCACTGTCCCGCGCCAGCCAGAACTAGATGGATGGGAAGAAGCCCCGCCGCCGCCCAGCCGGCCAGGCTTCGCCCGGCGGCGTTGCGGACGGCGGCGAGGAGGGAGAGGGGCGGAGGAGAGTGCGAGGAGGGGCGGCTAGGGTTTCCCCTCGGGTCGCCCGCGAGGGGCGACGCGAGGGGGCGTAGGGGGCGTTGCATTTAATTTAAGTAGAACATGGGAGCAACGCCTAGCTAGTCGACCAATTGCAATTCAAGTTTACTTTACCAATTGCAATCGCCTAGCTAGTTGTTTGACACCTAGAACTCCTAGTCATATGTCTCCCAATTCAGCAAACACCTTTACCTTCAAATTAACATTGAAAATGCAGGAACTACGTGTTGCTCGTTAAATTCAGCTGCGCCTACTGTAAGCTACTGCAGAGGGTAAGTCACAATGATATAATGGACAATCCTAATTAGTGAAATTAACTTAATATGATCACCTAGAGACCTTGAGGGTGATAAAATTTATCCTAGGTTGTTATACGAGCTAACAAGTGTGAACTATGTGCATTCCTGTCAGTAAGGAAATAAGGTAAGCATAACTAAATGAATGACTTCACATCATCACAGATACACAAGAGAGCTAAATGTTGATACGTCCACATTAACGCATAAAGGAATAATTTAAGCACATGTATGAATCGGCATGAGAACTTAGGAAACACACATATCTTATTCTAATAAGAAGAAACTAGCACATATGCCCGTGCGTTGCAACGGGAGGAAAAATAGTGTGCACTTAACGTAGTGAGAATTATATGTGCAAGAAAAATCATGTGTGCATGTCAAGAAGGAACATTTTGATTCTGGGTTTTGCCGCGTGCGAAGTAATCAATCCGCTATTTTTTTCATTCATTGATCGAGTGGATTTTAAGGGTTTGATTAGGTCATCGCACACCAGAGAAGGTCCATGAATTATTCAATCTATTTTTTCATTCATTCGAGGAGATTTTAAAGCATGAGGTTCAATAATATGGAAATGAGGCGGGTCTTCTCTTTTCCATGGATAGGCCACGGATATGTACAACCGGAGTTAATTGTACTCCACTATTTTTAAGTTCCTTGGTGGAAGGGGTTTAAGGCTGAAGTTTCATAATGTGGGAGGTCGCCGAGTCTTTTCTTTTTCATGCATCTAGCTTACCTAGTCGGGTCTTCTCTTCTTTTTGCCTCGAGTAGGAATCCTTGAGAAATTTAGGGCCCTTTTCTAGATAGTTCAGCTACCAATCCATTCATCTAGCTCACGTACTGAAAGAGCACATACTAATCCATCCATCCTTCATTCGGCTTAATTCATCCATCCTTCATCCATCCTTCATTCAGTTTACTACATATAGTTTCGCACACGTATATAAATTGTTACGACTATATGTAAGCAATATGGGAACTCCGCCTGTGTTCTCTAACTCCGCCTATGTTATCTCAACATAGCCGATCCCAAGCCCGGGTAAAGGAGGAGGGTTGTGATAGGCTTGGCGAGCCAACGTGAAAACTCAGCCACTCTTATGGAGATGAAACCCAAAAGATTTTTGTTGGGGCGTAACCCTCTCAGCTACGCGCCACATCGGGTGCATAGCGGACGGCTAAAGCGTGCGGAGAATGTCAAGAGAGGGCGGGGTCGACCGAATTTGACATGGGAGGAGTCCGTTAAGAGAGACCTGAAGGATTGGAGTATCGACAAAGAGCTAGCTATGGACAGGGGTGCGTGGAAGTTTGCTATCCATGTGACAGAGCTATGAGTTGGTTGCGAGATCTTATGAGTTTCACCTCTAGTCTACCCCAACTTGTTTGGGACTAAAGGCTTTGTTGTTGTTGTTGTATATGTAAGCAATACGGGACTATTGAAAATATTTTATTTTCCTTATTTCTTAGGTAGTTGGGCAGCCTAAATTGCATGGGGTGTAAAATTCTCAGACACCGAATCAACCTATGTTTGTAAGGCATGAGTAAAAATCTAGAAAGAAACTTGAGTTGAAGGATCGTATTCACGATCTCAAACACCCGACATAGTGTTGCCATTCACTCGAACAAACATGTCTTTCTAACCAATGGCCAACGTAAATATTCAAGAACATACCGCAACGTCAGATTCGAAACATCCTACGATTACTTTGTTTTTTTACTTTTCAAAAATCAAATATTATTATGAATTGCCGAATATTCTCGGAAACATGAACAATTTTTGAAATCGCAAACAGTTTTCAAAACTACGATTTGTTTTTCAAAAGTTTCATACATTTTTGGAAATACAGAAACAAAATACTTATGCGGAGACATTTTCTAAAAATACACAAATATTTTTAAAAAACATGAACCTTTTATAATAACATGAGCATTTTTTGAATTTGTGAACAATTTTCAAAAAATGGAACATATTTATCATTCAGAATAATTTTAGAAAATGTGTAATTTTAAATGCGAATGTTATGTGAAGTTGTGAACATTCCTATAAAACAAGAATATTTTTCAAATATGGAGCATTTTTTAAATGCAATTTTTTTAAGAATCTTGAGCAATTTTGGAAAATATGTTTAAAAAAAATAGGGAACATTACTTTTATTTAAAAATTCCGGTGTCCTTTTCCAGCTAGCTCACGTGCCAATTTATTCATCCTTCGTCCGGCATAATAGATCCATACTTCATACATCTAATTACTGCATGTAGTTTCACACACGTTTATAGTTGGTACATTGTAAAGAGCAATATGGAGCTATTTAAAATATTTTTACATTGAATTTGTGAACATTTCACTACAGTAAGAATAGTTTTCGAATTTGGAACATTTTTAAAAATACATTTTTTATAAATCTTGAACAAATTCGTAAACACAAACATTTTTTGAGTTTCGAACAAATTTTGGAACGAGAATTTGTTTTTGATTATCTGAACATTTTTAAAACAGAAATAAAATTTTGGAATTCTAAACATTCTTCAAAAAATTGTACGGAAATTGTAATTCTAAACATTTTATTAAAAACAGAATTGATAAAAAAGAAAAAAAGAAAAACAAAAATAAAATAAAATGGAAAGGTAAAAAAGAAAGAGGAAAGAAAAAGAGAAAGGAACATAAAATTTTTAATAGAAAAAGAACACAGAAAAAGGAAAACGGGCCGGTCCAGTCCAGGGCTATCTGTGCGAAGCTCTGACTATCTGTCGCCCTGTGCGGCAAATAGGATTTTCCCAGCTGCGTGGGCAGGGAAATAAGTCGGCTGGCTTTACTGGCCTATGGCGTGCGGCCCATGTACGAAATTTTGGACAAACCATATGTCTTTTTCTAGCACATGGATGCACAAAAAATTAGTACCACCTCGAATAGTATAAAAATCTTTTCGCTGGTGAACGGATGAAAAAAGTTGAAGAAACGTACCTTGCTATTAGTAGGTACTAGCACATATGCCCCTGCGTTGCAACGGGAGAAAGAAATAGCATGCATTTAAATTTAGTGAGAATTATATGTGCAAACAAAACCCTGTGTGCACGGGAACAAGGAACATTTAGATTCTTTGTTTTGCCAGGTGTGAACTAATCAATCCACTATTTTTCCATTCATTGATCGAGGAGAAAAAATAGCATGCATTTAAGAGTTTTATTACGTCATTGTATGCCAGAAAAGGCCCATGAATTATTCAATCTGCTTTTTCTTTCAATCCAGGAGATTTTAAGATATAAAGTTTCTCATTACTGTAGGAAACATGAAGCATTTTTTAAATCCTGAATAGTTTTTCTAAAATTATGTACACTTTCAGTAGGAAACACGAACCATTTTTTAAATCCTGAACAGTTTTCTAAAATTACGTACGTTTTCAGAAAAACACAAATCAAACTTGAATCAGGAACATCTTTCAAAATTCACAAATACTTTTTGAAAACCCCAATTTTTTTATAAAAACATGAAAATTATTTGAATTTGTGAACATCTTTTTAGAATGGGAACATGTTTTGAAAATTCAAAACATTTTTCAAAAATGTGTATCTTTTATACACAAACACTATTTTGAATTGTGAAAAATTCACTAAAACAAGGATATTTTTGGAATTTGGAGTATTTTTAAATTGCCATTTTCTTTTTAGAAATGTTGAACAGTTTTGAACAACAATAAAAAGGTTGAAAAAATGGGAAACCTTTTTCAAGTTCCGAATATTTTTTAAAATAGAAACAAAGTTTTGGAATTCTAAAAAATTCTGAAACTTGACTTTTTTAATTCTGATTTTTTTTGAGAATTTTGAGCTGGAAGGGAAAAAAGAGATAATAAAAGAGAATAAAAATAGGCGTAAAATAAAGAAACAAAGAAAAATAGGCCAACCCATTATTGGTTATCCTGTTTGAAGCTCTGACTATATGTCACATTGGGCGTTAAATATAATTTTTTCCAGCTGCGTGGGTAGAAAAGTAAGTGGGCTGGCTTCGCTGGGACACAGCGCGTGGCCCATGCACGATATTCTGAAAAAAAAACTTTTTTTTCTAGCAGAAGAACACATAAGAATTTAGTAACACCTCAGATAGAAAAAAAATAGGCGGTCAACGGATGAAAAAATTGATGAAACACACCTTGCTTTATTAGTAGGTATAGATAGATATAGATATAGATGAATGTTCTATAAAATAACTGGTAAGCATAACGTACATGTTTAAGAAAATTGATGAAATATAAAGTACATGCTTAAGCTGATAAGTTTTGCAGGGAACAGTAAATAAGAACAAAGACGGTGGGTCACGATTTCCCATAAACAGAATGGCACGATTTGAAGAGACCATGAGATAGACCATTAGTTGCCAAAAGGATCGATTGGACACCATAATAACATCCAAAGGCAGTAAAATTTCGTCAGGTTCCAGATATCCCAAATGTGCTGCCACTACATTTCCTACATGACTGATGACTGTAAATAACATGCCACAGTGTGACATGTGGAAAGCCCCGATCACAGAAACCAATGAACATGCGTGAAGGCCAATGCTTCCCACGGTATGTGATCACAGAAGTAGATAGGTGTAGGCAAAGCTTGATTTTGATGTATCAATTCCAGCTGTCAACTCTGTTTTTTTAGACCGGCCAGGACTAGCCCTTGGTGGCATTATTTTATAGAAGAGGCAACCGTGAGTACCAAGCACGCGAGTCGGGACTCGAATGCTGGTGGGCTGGCTGCGCACCTGCGCACCCTCCCAACAGAGCGATGCTCTGTTCTCACTGTCAACTCTGTAAAACCATGATCGGACAGTTGGTATCCTATATCCATCCAACCTGTTAAGTTAGTCTAACTTGATGTGATATACACTATGTGAGAACTCTACAATATTCATATAGCCTAATGACAGATCTCAGTGAACAAGCATGTAGACCAATGCTTCCCACGCTATGTGATCACAGAAGTAGGTAGTAGATAGGGGTAGGCAAAGGTAGATTTTGATGTTTCAATTCCTTACTCTATCAAATCATGAGCAGACAGTTGATATCCTATATCCAGCTAACATGTTCCCTCTACCTCGATATCCTCGATTACTTGTTCATGTTCAGTTAATCAAACATGATGATTTAAACACTAGATAAGCTCTAATATTCAAATCTGATCTCTCCTTACCATCACGTGTGTTCTAGGAATGCAAGTGGGGTATCCAGCAGACAGCCTGCACTTAGTACATGAACCATTCACTAGATATAAGAGTTGGTTGCAGTGTAGCGAGAATGAAGATCCGAGGGAGAAAGAAGATGCCACCGTGAAGTGCCTTGCCTTGTGTTCTCTCTGGATACCCGCTTCCGGGCGCTTGCATCGGCTCGACTGCAGCTCCTATTACTCAAAATCCATAATACCAACCCAAGTCATGGAATGTGTGTCATGTGTGGGAGGTGAGCCCTGAACTTCCATTCCATACCTCCTTGAACATCCGTAATAGAACGATGCCAATAATGTCAAGTTCAGAACAGTGTCGATGGTTGGCCTCGTATCTCTAGGTACTTGCAGATCCGGGTAAATCATATTAGCGCTCGCATCGATAATCCCTCTTTAATTGATGCATAGCCATGATATAATCCAGCCAAGGCAGATGCCCGAACAGTCCACTTGCTGCTTCTCAAGTGTATTCCTCTCAGGTCAACATGTAGAGAGATCATAAGTGACACATGATATAAACTGTAGTTGTATGCAGCTCAGAGGAATCCAACAAAAGATATCATCTTGCATTGCTTTCTGTGCTTGGAAACCCAAATCGGCAGGTGTAGGCCATAGGATCGTTCGCTGAAGACAATGCAAAGACCCCAGAAAACTACAATCATGAGCAGGAACTCAGCATGGAAAGAAACTGTGAATAGATTTCAGAATCGGTGCTCATCCTATGCAAGTTGCAACTGGTAGGATAATGCAGGAAAATTGATATAGCTCACCAATAGACTGTTTCATATCTATGCCTGAGGTGCTACTCTCTCCAGAATTACAAAAATTACAACAATAATTAACGGATACTCTCTCCGTTCCTAAATATAAGACCTTTCAGAGATTCCACTATGGACTATATGCGGAGCAAAGTGAGTGAATCTACACTCTAAAGTATGTCGTATGTAGTCCATAGTGGAATCTCTAAAAGGTCTTATATTTAGGAACGGAGGGAGTATCATTCATGGTCGATGATTCGAATTAGCATATCTACAAGCCAACATAGCAGAAGCTTGCCACGGCCGACGGTGCCCAGCTGATGAAGCGCATTTGAACAGCCAGGGATTCATTCATGCACTTCGAACTGAAATTCTTCCTGTTTTGTCTTGTCGGAATACCCCGAGCATATGGACATCTCCCAAAGGTGGTGGCCAGCCACAGTATCTTGAGCTGGATCTTCCCTTGAGTGAACTCGGTCAAGAGCTACGGTCTTGGCCAGATCATCTGCCTTCGTTGCTGACCTGAGGTTGCAGAGGTGGAGGTCACAGCTGCACTTCGTCCAACAACTCATGCACCGCGGCGACGTCCTCGATGTCGGCCCACACCTGAACTACCGTAAATGAGATTATGGGCTTGCAGTAGACGTGGACGAGAGATACGGAAACTGAAAGACACCCAGAGACGATGCTCGCAGGCTCGCAGCACCCTGCTGCCATCGTCGCCCAAGCATTCTGTCGAGCACCTGGTGGGCGTAGGCGTGTCAAGCTCAAAGGACAGCAAATGGCTGCAGAAGGGGAGGGTCAGCCGTCGGTAAGGGCTCTGATGGTGACATGACGGACCTAGACGCACCCAGCCGGGTCAGTGACACGACCCTTGCGGTTTCATGGTCAGGATCCGAAGTGGAGCATGCGGTGGGCGTCGGGGCGGATAAGATTGAGGTCGTCGGCGTCATGGAAGCCGTCACCCGCCACCGGGGCAGAGAGCTCGGCGGAGGCGCCGGTGGTGATCATGAACGAGGTCCGTGCTGCAGCAGGGAGCAAGAGGGCGCAACCCGGCGTGCTCATTTCAGTTTGCCACGCGACAGTGTGTTCGGTCAGCGCTAAGGGCAACTCCGAAGCGCCGGCGCATTTGGTCCGCGCCCGTTCGTTTGGATTGAAACCGGTGAAAATACCAGCCTATAACGCGCCGACGCAAACTCAAAAATTATCCGCGCCTCGACACATTTCCAGCCATATTTGCGCCTGATTTACGTCCACACAGACACAATCTTGGGCCCATGTGTCGGCTGCTCAACCACCGTCACGGTCATATTTAATGCGACCCACCCACCTCAGCCCCGCATGACAGCCGCTAGAAGCGTCCGAAGTCCATGCTTATTTTAAATGGCAAGCGTGCAGGCCGGCCTCATCTGCTCCCCACTCCGGTCGACATCTAGCCACACCAGCTCCCTCGCTGGTGACAAGAAACCCCAGCCCTAGCTATTGTTGGCTTCTTCGGAAAAGGGGAAGGGCAATGCGAAACACCATACCAAGGCCAGCTCGTCACGCGGGTCGGCACGGTGGGAGCTGGTGGCATAGGTGCATCGGGATCTTGTATACATTCCAGTGCATCGCCGCCGGACTTCGTCGATCTCATCAGCTCTGAGGACGAGGGCGATGCCTAGGGCTGCGTGCTGGGCGGCTAGGCGACTGGGAGGTGCCTTTCTTTAAGTTTTAAAATTTATGTTTAAGTGGACTTTGGTGGCCAGTTGACCGGCCAGTTTATTGTACAATTATCTTTAACTTATTTGCATGCTTTAAATTTTATGAGTATTTAGTTTTTTAACGAGCATGCAGATAATGCGTCGGTCATGTTGGGCTCATTGGCCGACTCAAACTAAAAAACGAACACGCCCATCCGTTCGGCTGACCCAAACGGAAACACGGACAAAATCCGCATCCATTTGCGTCGGCACATTGGAGTTGCCCTAACAGAAGAAATGTGTGAAAGCCACCGTTCCAATCGACAAAGTCATGTCCAGCATCCGCATAAATAGGTGGTGCGAGTCCCACCATTGCGATTGCCCCTTTAGGTAAATTTACAGAGCCTACAGCCGGGCTTCCCAAGTTGTCACAAAACCAAAATCAAGTCGAGTTTCCTTAAACCGGCAGCGGACATCCGGACCGACCGACACCTTTCAAACCCAGCCCAAATCTGGGACGCGTACGGGAGGCCTGGCCGCGCCTAAGCGTGTCTGCCGTGTCGGGACATTCCATCCAAACCCCACATAAATCACCACTAGACGAACCCTAGACCGGCGTCAAACCCTCACTCCGCTCCACTTCTCTTCGTCTCCTCCTCTCCTCCTCCACCCCTCTTCCGATCCATGTCAAGCAATAGCAGTAGTGCAACGTCCGATGGCGCATCTAACACCGACGAAGATTGGGAGTCACAGCTTGTTGGGGCGGAAGCAGAAGCTCTGGCACCACGTCGTCCCCTTCGCCTAGCAACGCAGTGCGGACGATGGCGTCGGCCGTTGCGTCCGCGCAGCACCGGGCTCTCCGTGCCCTTTTGGTCTGTCACCCCTCCCTCTCTGCCTTCTTTGTCTGCTCCAGATGGCGTCCCTGGCCACCTCACTCACGACAGCGGAGACTGATCCACGGCGGCTTTGCCGCAAAAACCTCGGGCTCGCCATCGAGCACTCACAGCTCGAGACTATGCAGGATCCGGCAGCCAAAGTGAATTGCACCCTACTGGCGAAGGCGCAGAAGCACGCGGTCCATAGGATGACTAGCGTCATCTCCTCCTCCCATGCCTCTGACCTCTCTGATAGCTCTCACGACTCCAGCTCCAACAATGACACCCCTCCCTCCGCTGATGCCTACACGGAGGGGTACAGTCGCACTGATAGCCGCAAGGGAAAGGGGCCGAAGAGGAAATGGTGATTTCCTCCGCCCTTCTCCGTCTTCGTTTAGTTATTAAGCTATTTTAGTTCAGATCTGTGCTCGATCGGTGTGGACTGTGTATTTTGGTCCGGTGAACTTTCATGTTTATATGCCTGTATGAAATTTAGTTGATCTATGTCCGTTTGTTGCTTTGTTTCGTTGATCTACTTAAGATCATCTACGTAGATTCGTTCATGTTGCCTGGATAACAAAGATTTGGGGGGCTGAATTTGAGTTACACAGATGTGGACGCACGCATTTGAGGGGTTTTCGGCCCCTTTCCATGGGCGCGCCTAGGCGCGTTCACGGACATATAGGGGCTGGATTAGATACGTCCGACCGTAGATGCTCTAACCTCCACAGTGTCGGACTCTGCTTATATTCTGTTAATGCCGAGAGAATTACTAAGATGGAGACCATCCTTCATTGCCAGCACCTCCATAGTCGCAACATCAGTTGCATACGGATACAAAATGCACCTGCCCGCGATGAAACAACCATTAACATATCTCAAAATAGTTGTTGTCCCTCCCAGACCCGAGTCCACCTAAAATAATGCATCAACATTCAACTTCATATACACATGGTTTGGTCTGGGTCATGGGAGGTTTGTTAGGGAGGTATTCTTCTGGTCCCTGTTTGCAACATTAGCAATGAAAGCTAGAACCGAGACTAGCCAGTGATCCATCGGCAAAACTGCACAATAAACTATCAAAGCAATGAACATCACATTATCATTGGTTACACCGCACAATACACTGTCAAACCAATGAACAATAAGTACGTTATCTTAATTATTCTCCTGTATTTGCGAATGCTTGCATAAAGTTTATACTCATAATTACTTTGTTTGTTTAAATAAGAACATAACATTACCATAGTTCCATTTCACAATAAACTATCAAAGCAATGAATGGTAAATCAATGAATCTTGATGAAAGTAACTTGGTGAAACTTTCGTGTGTCCTTGAGAACGCCTTGATCCCTATAAGTAAAACAACCAGGTTGTCCTTGGCACAATCAAGGATTGGGCCATTTGTTGCACCACTGCATTTTTTTTACTATTAACTTTTCTTCCAATTGCTCTTGCTTTCAAACAAACCATCAAACACTCTTTGCACCTTTTCAGTGAACTCTCTTGCTAGTTTCCATCAACCAATCCATTCTACTCCTCGTTGGGTTTCGACACTCTTACTTATTGAAAAGACTACTATATATTACCTACACTTGTGGGTTATCATTGTGCTACCGCCTTCAACAAAATTTATTTGCCACTAGTAGGTAGCCGCTTCTCCTTCCATCCACTAATTTTTTTTCACGAATTTTGTCCAAAAAATGTTTGAAACAATCACTCCTATCCACACCCACAAGCATAGGGAGACCCAATAACAGTCAGACAATACTTCCTTGTCAGTATGGAGCTCATTACAAATTTTAGTCTTAGCAACATTACTTTGTATGAGGACTAAAAATATACTAGATTTTGCTCCGCTCACCAGTTGTCCAGAATTCTGCATTTAACAAATCAACATTCATGTGTATTAGAGAATCACGGTAAAAAGGAGTTATGACACCGCTGGTGCATTTTTGCACACTCTAATCCCATCAATGCCGCTAGCTTCTTCTTCATGCATCAGTAAACTTGATAATGTTACATGTAATGTTTGCTAACTACCATCTTTCTTACTCTGTTTTATGCTTGTGTTCTTAGCTTTAATTGTCAGGAATGGTGTGTCATTGATCCGATTCATGTCCAGATTGAGTTCAACTTAAGGGAACTAGTGAAGAATATGTACAACTGCCTATGTGAAAGTTGTGTGTCTCATGTTGCTAAAATTTTGAAAAATGTGTTAGTGTATGACTAGATGGATTTTTTTAGATTTAGATGTGTGCTTAATATATTGGCATGATATGTACTCATGTGCAGAATAATCCTGGGCTAAAACATATTTGGTTCTTCTTGTAGAATCTAAAACGTAAATGACCAGACTATATTGTAACGTATAAACCAGTTAGCAATCCACATTCTTATCTTACCATGGATTAAGGCATGCCAATAAAACACGCAAAAATAACCCTCATACTATGCAGAGTATATGAACTTGAACCAAATCATGCCATACTGTAAATCCATTTTATGTTGTGTTGTCCAAAAGGAAGACGAAGGAGCAGCAAAGAACAATAGGCATGAGAGAATCAAGAAACTAAAATCAAAGTATCCTCTAGTGTTAGACGATGAACGAGGACTTTAACCTTTCAGAAGGTTTCCATGCACACTGCTCTTAGGCCCTCTTTACTTTGTCTTCCTATCTCACAATGGACATCTCATATCATCTCATTATGTCCACATATATTTTCAGTTTTCCTTCTAAACGATTTAGCAAACGAAAAGCAATAGGAAGGAGGTGCTTAAGAACGATAGGAATTAGAGGCATTGGGAAATACCAAACGGGATTTCCACCTCAACGGAAGAGGTGAAGACCCGATAAGTTAGTTTTTCCTCTATGTTCTCATTCCCATTGCTCTTAGGACCTCTCTTTCTTCCTCTTCCTTGCTTGCTTTTGAGAGTTCACATTTGTGACGCCCCCGATTCAATTGTACACTAATCATGCACGCAAACATGTACAACCAAGATCGGGGACTCACAGGAAGATATCACAACACCACTCTAAAAGTAAAATAAGTCATACAAGCATCATATTACAAGCCAGGGGCCTCGAGGGCTCGAATACAAGTGCTCGAACATAAACAAGTCAGCGGAAGCAACAACATCTGAGTACAGACATAAGTTAAACAAGTTGCCATAAGATGGCTAGCACAAACTGGTATACAGATCGAAAGAGGCGTAGGCCTCCTGCCTGGGATCCTCCTAAACTACTCCTGGTCGTCGTCAGCGGCCTACACGTAGTAGTAGGCACCTCCAGTGTAGTAGGAGGAGTCATCGACGGTGGCGTCTGGCTCCTGGGCTCCAATGTCTAGTTGCTGCATCCGAGAAGAAGAGGAAAAATGGGGAAAAGAGGGAGCAAAGCAACCATGAGTACTCATCCAAAGTACTCGCAAGCAAGGATCTACACTACATATGCAAGTGTATATGTGTAAAGAGGCAATATCGGTGGACTGAATTGCAGAATGCCAGAATAAGAGGGGGATAGCTAGTCCTATCGAAGACTACGCTTCTGGCAGCCTCCATCTTGCAGCATGTAGAAGAGAGTAGATGGTGAGTTCTCCAAGTATCATCGCATAGCATAATCATGTACGACGATCCTCCCCTCATCGTCCTATGGGAAAGCGATCACCGGGATGTCTCTGGAACTTGTCTGAGTGTGTCTTATTAAGTATCCAGTTCTAGTTGTCATAAGGTCAAGGCACAACTCCGGGTCGTCCTTTTACCGAGGGACACGACTATTCGAATAGATAAACTTCCCTGCAGTGGTGCACCACATTTCCCAACACACTCGATCCCTCTGGCCGGACACACTTTCCTGGGTCATGCCCGACCTCGGAAGATCAACATGTCGCCGCCCTACCTAGGCACAATAGAGAGGTCAGCACGACGGTCTAAACCCTATGCATGCAGGGGTCTGGGACCATCGCCCATTGCACACCTGCACGTTGCTTATGCGGTCGGTGAGAAGACCTAGCAACCTCCATTACAAAAGAAGTTGCATTACGCGGTCCAACCTGGTGCGCGCCGCTCAGTCGCTGACGTCAAGAAGGCTTCGGCTGATCCCACGACGTCGAGTGCCCATAACTGTTCCCGCGTAGTTGGTTAGTGCATATAGGCCAGCGGCCAGACTCAGATCAAATACCAAGATCTCGTTAAGCGTGTTATTATGAAGTAACCGCGAACGCCGACCAGGGCCAGGTCCACCTCTCGCCTAGGTGGTCTCAACCTACCCTGTCGCTCCGCCACAAATTAACAGTCGGGGGCCGGTGGGAACCCAGGCCCACCTCTACCGGGATGGAGCCACCTGTCCTTTCAGCCCCCACATCGGAATCACTTGCGGGTACTCTACGAGCCGAGCCGACTTTAGTCACCATCTGTATAGTATGTATGTATAGTATAGTATATACCCGTGATCACCTCCTGAGTGATCACGACCCGATAGTATAGCAAGGCAGACTGACAAGAATGTAGGGCCACCGATGATAAACTAGCATCCTATACTAAGCATTTAGGATTGCGGGTAAGGTATCAACAACTGTAGCAACAATGACATGCTATGCAACAGAATAAGATTAACCTAATAGTAACATGCTACACCACTCTAATGCAAGCAGTAGAGGGAAGAATATGCGATATCTGGTGATCAAAAGGGAGGCTTGCTTGATTGCTCTGGCAAGAAGGAGGGGTCGTCAACACCGTAGTCAAATTGGGGGTCGCCGGCAGCCTCGGGGTCTACCGGAAAGAAGTAACGGAGAGGGAACACAATAAATAACAGAGCAATCAAAGCATCACAAAGCGTAACATGGCAATACGCGGTGCTACATGTGTCCTAATGCAAGGATAGGTGGTACCGGTGAGGCTTTGTTTGGTGGTTACGGGAGGACAACCCAGGGCAGTAAACCCCGAGAGGGAAATTTCAACAACACATGGGCTTCCCAGGGGGAGTTCTCCTGTTCTGGATGGTCATTTGGTGGTCCAGGCGAGAGGAGCCGCAGCTTCGCCAGGACGAGCTGCGAGTCGCATCGTCGCGAGGGAAACGACACAGGGAGATTCGCCACGAGTGCGTAGGCGTGGAACTTCTGCCCGGGAAAAGAGGAGGGTTCGGGCTGGGCCGCCCCATGGATCGGGTCGTCCAAATGTGGCGCTGGTTCTCCCTGGCCAGAGATTCCACGTGGTTTTCACGCACCGGAAAAAGGTCGGGATCCGGGGGGTAACCTTGAAACCAAATGAGCCCTGAAGGGGGGAACATCCGGGAAAGTATCATCGGTGTTTCGCGTTTTTGGACAGATGAACCGGAGATGAGATGTTGCATGTTCGCTATGCTAGAGATGTGTGGCTGGTAAACGGACCGCAAATTCGAATTCTTCTCGTCGTTCCGAGCAACTTTCATGTAGAAAGTTTTTCGATCCGGGCTACGGTTGAATTCCTATGAATTTCCGAAGTTTTCTCAAAACCTCCGAAATTGTGCCAAGTCTAAGAAGTCCTCGGTTTTAAACACCACTTAGCCGTTTTCCGGAGGCTATTACTATTGATCTGTACATCCTATGATTTTGTGCCTTATATCAATTATGAGCATTTTTCTGTGATCTACATGTTAGTATCACTTTTACCCATATTATAGCTCAGTAGCTTGATCATCAACAGCTCTAAAATAGCCATGAAAATAAAGCTGTTTCCAGTCTTTCACTTAACAGAACTTAGGCCTTTGTCATTTTCATAGCATTTATTCCTCACACCTTTTGAATTTGGTCCAATGAAATGTTTTGAACCTTGTCAAGTGTACTACATATCCATGTAATTTTTACCCACATTGGGAAAAGTTATGTTGTTGTTTTGCTGCTGTACAAATTGGCATCCAGTGTAGAATTGCAAAAGCTAGCACGCGCTACAGTGCACACACCAAATACACAGCACGCACACACACCTAACACAGTCACACACGGCCATGGCCATGGCCAGCCGGCAGCAGTTAGCGGAATAGCATAGCAGTAGCAACAAACGGCGGCGGCAGAGCAGCGTAGCTAGCAGGGCAGTAGCTAACGGAGCAGCGGCAGCTAGGAGCGGGTAGAGCAAGCAGCAGCTGCAGCAGCGTAGCAGCAGCAAGAAGCAACAGCAGTACGCATGCGGACACGGCGCCGGCGGCCACGCGCAGCAGGAACGGGAGGCGGCCAGTGGCACGGAAGGTAGCGGGCGCGCGGGCTGTGCGCGGGGCGCGGCAGAGGCGGCCGGCCGGAGTTCGGGCGTGCCCGGACTCGGAGCTGCGGGGCATGGGGAGATGGTTTGGTGAGTGCCGTGGTTTCCTGGGGAGCCAAGGAGCTCGTTGTAGAGCTCGGGCGCAAGCTCGGTTTGCGTGGCTACGGTGACGAGGCGAAAGGCGGCGACAGGTTTGGGCCACGACGGAGACTAGCGGCGCGGGCGGAGGGGGAAAGTGGGGTTGGGGTTAGGGTTCGACACAGGATCAGGGGAGGTCTTGTAGGCGCCGGGGGGGGGGGGGGGGGGGGGGGGGGGGGGGGGGGGGGGGGGGGGGGGGGATGGCCGCCGCCACTGTTAGAGTTGTGTCAAATATTATTGTACAAGTTAGGTTACAGTTGGAGTCGTGTCCAAATAGGACACTTGTATCCTAGGCCTCTCATATATAGTGGGGGTAGACACACGATGTAACCTATGCCAACATAATAGCACGGGCACGTGGGGGAGCAGGCGAGGTGTGCCGGCGCCCGGGCGGCCGGGGTGCGGTATTATAGCGGTGTCAATGGGGAGGAGCGCCCGTAGTCATGCCCCGGGGATGTAGCCATGATGGTGAACCTCGTTAACAAATCTCGGTGTCGTGCTTGTGTGATTGCTTGGTCCTCGGTAGATTGACGGAGTGCCTCGGATTATTCTAACAGCCAACACCCCCCCCCCCCCGCACTGTAGCGAGAGGAAGGGGATGAGGGATGGCTGGGCCGGTTTCGCTAGATGGGGCAAGTGGCCCAGTAGATTATGTCATTTATGTTTCATTTTTCTTTTTCATGTATTCTTTTCTGTTTTCTTATCTAGTTATTGTTTGTATTTTCTTTTTGCATCAAATTACTTTTGTAAAATGTGAAACCTTGCCATATAATTACTATACATTAGTTTTGCACTTCTACAAAAAGTTTGGGCCAAAAAAATAATTTATTAAGTTTGAGTTTCTTCCTAACTCGATAAAAAAGTGTTGTTGGTCCACTGTTTAATATCGAAGGGCAGTTTTATATTCTACAAGATGTTAATTCTCACACGACAATTAGTTAGTGATTATTTGGAACCCATTGAACATTTTTTTACTTGAAAGTTTGTAGAAATAATAATTTGACTTGTTTTTGGAATTTGAGTTTGACTCCGGTTTTCACCAAGTGGCAAAATGGCTTAGTAAAACATGATGACATGGCACATTAGGGTGAGATTACTGTAGCTTGAATATCGGGGTGTTACAACATTGAACATGTGTACACACACATTATATATATTTGGTTTGTAAGCTAAACTAACCAAGCAAGCCCAAAAAACGAAGAGGAAGAAGTGCTTTAGAACAATAGGAATGGGAGTCATCGGGGAAACACCAAACTAGATTATCACCTCCAACACAAGAGGTCAAAACCAAGGAAGTTAGGCTTTCCCCCATGTTCCCATTCCCACTACTCTAAGGCCCTCTATTCTTCCTCTTCTGGGCTCATCTTCGAAGTATCATGCTATCTAAATTTATCGACACATGTCTATGGTTTCTCCATCTGAGCTATTGCGTAAGCCAAAAGGAAGAGGAAGGAGTGAACAAGAACAGTAGGAATGGGAGGCATCAGGAAAGGATCCATGCCAAATATTTACACCTCCGACACTAGAGGTCCAATAAACAAGGAGGGCTTTCCTCCATGTTCCCATTCCTATTGCTCTTGAACTCTCTCTTTCTTCCTCTTCCCGGCTTGCTCTCACCTCTCAGTGCCTACAAATCTAACAATACAAAAAATATCGAAGAACAAGCTTGAATTATTGGACAACTTGTTTCAACTTTGAGCTATAAATAATGGGTGGTGCACCATATGCATAACCTTTGAGAAGTAAGAAATGAGGACACCTGGTGCATGGAGGCATCATTCTGCAATCAATGATAATGGGGCCATAGAATCACCAGCCTTGTCCTGTTGTCCTCTACTCTTAAGTAAGGGCATGTGGCGAAACATCTCCTTTGCTTACCTTTATTACCCATATCCGAGACCAGTACATAATATGTGTATCCGCCTTTTTTGAACAATATATGTATCTGCGTGAGCATTTAAAGTGTCAAAGTATGTAGCAATAAGAAGTTATGAGCTAAAAATAATATGAAATTGGACAAAGTAGAGAACCCATAAATTCCAACTATCAAAGCAATGAACATCACATTATCATAGGTTCCACCACACAATAAACTGTCAAAGCAATGAACAGTAAATATGTTATCTTAATTATTCTCTTGTATTTGTGTATGCTTCCAAAGAGGGTATAACCATAAGTATTTTGTTTGTTTAAGTAAAAATATCACATTATCATAGGTTCCACCGCACAGTAAACTATCAAAACAATGAACAGTAACTCGATGAATTTTGATGAAAGTGACTTAGTAAAACTGTCGTGTATCCTTGGGAACGCCTTGATCCCTTTAAGTAAAACATCTGGTTGTCCTTAGCAAAATGAAGGATTTGGCCATTTGCTGCACCCGTTGCACTTTTGTTACTATTTATTTTCTTGCAATTGCTCTTGGTTCCAAACAAACCATCAAACACTCTTTGCAGCCTTTCAGGGAACTCTTGCTAGTTTTCATCAACCAGTTTCTTCGACACTCTTACTTACCGAAAAGACTACTATAGATCTCCTACACTTGTGGGTTATCAGTGGACTACCGCCTTAAAAGAAATTCTTTACCACTATTAGATAACTGCTTCTCCTTCCATCCACTATTTTTTTTCATGATTTTTGTCCAAAAAATGTTTGAAAAAACACCCTATCCACTCCCACAATCAAAGAGAGACCCAAATAACAGCCAACAATGCTTCCATGTCAATATGGAGCTCAGTGAAAACTTCAGTTCTAGCAATATTACTTGTATGAGGAGTGAAAAATATCCTAGACTTTGCTCTAATAATCAATTGTCCAGAATTTGCGCAATATACGCATAAGTAATTGTTGCAAGGAAGTTGTATTCAACAAATAAACGTTCATGCGTACTAAAAATCATCGACAAAAAGGAGGTGTGACACAAATGGTGCATTTCTACACACTCTAATCCCATCAATACTGCTAGCTTCTTATTCATCAATAAACTTGGTAATCCTTCCGCACACAACAAAAAGAAGGTAAGGGAACCCCCCTTGTCGTATCCTTATGGTAGGAGTGAAAGTTTATGTCTCCTGAGAATTGCATCTAACTGTTTACTTAATGGAGCTCACAAAATTCATAATCCAATTGACCATTGTTCATGAAATCCAGCACTACCATCATGTTCTCAGGAAAATCCATTCAGCTGTGTCATAAACCTTATGCATTTTGAGTTTCACAACACATAGTCTGGACTGCCCATCTCTTTTATTCTTTATTTTATGCACACACTCATAGGCCACCAGAACATGGGTCACCTAGGCAGAAAGCTTAACCACCTAGTATTTTCGTAAGAAGGTTCAAACACAAAGGAAGAACGAGATACTGAAAAGAGCTCGATAATTCTACTAGCTACCGACTTCATAGTTAAAACCTTGTAGCTCGGCCACCATCCCTTGAATCAAATCACCCAAGTTGTGATGCAAGAACTACTGAGGTTCGACAGTTGGGAAATAAGCCATGCGTGTAAACATTATGTAAAGAAACACCATGTTATGATCAAACATACAAATTCCAGTGGATTTTAGAATTTGCGAAGCCGTTGATAAATCGTTTCACAGTCGTGGTTGCTTCTTGCTAGTATGTGTTATTTATCCATTATTTTGCTATTCCCATGTGTGAACTCTGTAGGAATAGTTTATGTGATTCAGATCATTTTAAAGGGTGGATGCTAACAGATGCTAAAAGTAATCTACAATGCAAATAATGTTACATGTTATGATTGCTAATAACCATCTTTATCACACTACTTTCTGCTCCTATTCTTAGCTTCAGTTGTTATGAGTGGTGTCATTGATCCGGTTCATGTCCTTGAGTTCAACACAAGGGAACTAGTGGAGAATATGTACAATTGTGTATGTAAAAGTTGCATGTCTAGTGTTCCTAAATTTAAAAATGTGTTAGTGTATGTTTTTATGAGTAGATTCTAGTGTTAGAAGATGAACAAGGGCTTTAGCCTTTCATCATGTTTCCTCACACTGCTCTTAGGCCCTCTTTACTTCCTCTTACCGTCTCGCAATGGACATCTCATATCATCTGAGTAGATCCACATATATGCTTAGTTTTCCTGCTAAACGATTTAGCAAAAAAAAAGGAAGAGGAAGGAAGCACTTAAGAACAATAGGAATGAGAGGCATTTGGAAATACCAAACGGGATTTCCACCTGAACACAAGAGGTGAAGAACCGGTAAATTAGTTTTTCCTCTATGTTCTCATTCTCATTGCTCTTAGGACCTCTCTTTCTTCCTCTTCCTAGATTGCTTTTGAGAGTATATAAGCTAAATCAACCAAGCAAGCCACAAAATGAAGAGGAAGGAGTGCTTTAGAACAATAGGAATGGGAGGCATCGGGAAACACCAAACTAGGTTATCACCTCTGACATAAGAGATCAAAACCAAGTTAGGATTTCCTCCATGTTCCCATTCCCACTACTCTAAGGCCCTCTGTTCTTCCTCTTCCTGACTCACCTTTGAAGTCTCATGTTATTAAATTTATCGACACATGCCTATGGTTTCTCCATTAGAGCTATTGCGTAAGCCAAAAGGAAGAGGAAGGAGTGATCAAGAACGCAGGAATGGGAGGCATCAGGAAAGGATCCATGCCAAATATTTGCACCTCCAACACTAGAAGTGCAAACAAACAAGGAGGGCTTTCCTCCATGTTCCCATTCCTATTGCTCTTGAACTCTCTCTTTCTACGGTGCACCATATGCAGAACCTTTCAGAAGTAAGCTATGAACACAACTAGTGCATGGAGGCACCATTCTACAATCAATAATAATGGGGCCACATAATCACCAGTGATGTCCTATTGTCCTCTACTCTTAAGTAAGGGCACATGGCTAAAGATCTCTTTCACTTACCTTTATTACTCATATCCGAAACTGGTACATAGTATGTGTATTGGCCTTTTTTCAGAACAATTTATGTATCAGCTTGAGCATTTATAGTGTCAAAATATGTAGCAATATGAAGTTATGAGCTAAAAAAATATGAATTTGGACAAAGTAAACCCTCTAATTAAGCAAACTTGCGAAAATTATAACAATGGGTGAAGAACTATTGAGGTGACATTTAATCAGAACACAAGGTACTTTAGATAGGAGCTGCGTTATATAGATGACATGATGTGATTAAACCATGATTCGAGAGATTTCATATCAACAAAAGAGATCTCATATCAACAAAACAAGTGGATTTTCTAAACTTGAGCTCAAATTCTCCAGGATGAACAATAAATTTGAAAAAATAGGAAAAAAAATCAAAAAATTCTGATTTTTTGTGGCAAACATGGAGTGCATGAAAAAATTCATCATGAAATCACATCGGTGCAAGGCGTGGTAAAAGAAAAATCAAAATTGATGCTCTAAAAATGTCACATTCAAACACATTTTTGGAGCTCTGTTTTTTTTTGCCACAACTTCCTCCAATGTGATTTCGGAAAATTTGCATGTACTTCAAACATTTCTTAAAGTTTGCCACAAAAACATTCAATTCTTTTGACATTTCTTTTCTATTCCTTTTCGATTTTACTGTTCAGGAAAGGAGCATTTGAGCTCGAGATTAGAAGGATACTTTCGAACCAAAATGTCTATATGCCAGTTTATCAAGAAAAATAAATCTGCATAGTCCTATTGTCTAGTAAGTAATTTAGTCTAAGGAAACATTTCTCCAAGGAAAGAACTATAGGAAAACATATCTTCAAGGAAACCATCAACCACAACATGGATATTTAGTCTAACTCATTGTACACAATATTTCAACATGGATGGCCTAAGCAACACGATGAACCACCTAGTATTTTCGGGACAACGTTCAGAAACAAAGGCCGAGATCCCGGAGAGATTTTATTACTTCTTCCACCCATCAAAGTACATCGCAATTACAACATTGTAGCTCGTCCACCATCATAGAAGGATCAAATCACCCAGGTTACACCCTTGTTCATTGGCAAAGGACAGTACATACAGGTTCAATTTCTAGATTAACTTGTAGTCGGAGGTAAATGCGCGCGGCACAGTATGGCGTAAAAGAACTTCATAGTTACTGAAGATCCCCAAGTAAAAGAAGGTTGATTACTGAAACTCAACCCTTGTTCATTAGCAAAGGACGGTATCAGAACATAACAGTACATGCTATAATTTAGCTGCAGTATTTCACGAGAAAATTAAGTATTCTGTAGAGTAAGGACAAATCATTTGTATTCTATATAGAAGAATCGAATCTTTGTTCTTGTCTAGTGTTCGTCTAGGGAACTCGAGTCGAGAAGCTGCCCCCCTGTATCTTTTTGCATTTAATTGAGCAGAACATTGGTGATGAAATGATGGAGAGTATTAGTGGCGAAATGCGTTGCATGTCTCAGCATTGCTCTCAAACAAAGAATTTCCCTCATCCATCTTTTCTAGGTGTGCAACAGAAGTAAAGAACCCATAAATTCTCTCTTGTTAAACACAGAGCTTCTCACCATCTTTTCTTGATAGATTTTCTTTCCTGGTTGCTCTCTTGAATTACATTGTTAATCTTGATAGATTAGTATGTTAGGCTAGGTTAGGGATCACGTGAGCAGATTAGCCACTGAGTAAACTAAACACTAGACTAGACAGTACGGTAGAATCTCTCATGCTTTCAAGAAAGAGATAGTATAATAAACTGAACTGCAACTAACGTTTGGTCTTCAGAGCTAAGTGACATTGCAGCTTGCATGGCACCTAAGAAATAAAGTGTACCTGCATTGCAAAATAAAGTGTACCGCTTCCAGTTGCTTGCATCAGCTGTTTGTAGTTGACTGCAACTCCCGCTGCTCCAAACCCACTATACCATCCCAAGTCATGGAATGTGTAAGAGGAAAGGCCTGAACATCCATGCCTCCTTGAAAACTTGCTTACCTGCAAGTGGTGCCATGTTGAGTCTAAGAAATTGTGAATAAATTTCAGAATCGGGGCTGGATTAGCTACGTCCGACCGTAGATGCTCTAACCTCCACAGTGCCGGACTCCGCTTTCTATTCTGTTAATGCCGAGAGAATTACTAAGATGGAGACCATCCTTCACGGCCAGCGCCTCCATAGTCGCAACATCAGTTGCATACGGATAAAAAATGCACTTGTCCGCGATGAAAGAACCATTAACATATCTCAAAATAGCTGTTGTCGCTCCCAGACCCGAGTCCACCTAAAATAATGCATCAACATTCAACTTCATATACACATGGTTTGGTCTGGGCCATGGGAGGTTTGTTAGGGAGGTATTCTTCCCGTCCCTGTTTGCAGCATTAGCAATGAAAGCTAGAACCGAGACTAGCCAGTGATCCATCGGCAAAACCGCACAATAAACTATCAAAGCGATGAACATCACATTATCATTGGTTGCACCGCACAATACACTGTCAAACGAATGAACGGTAAGTACGCTATCTTAATTATTCTCTTGTATTTGCGGATGCTTGCATAAAGGTTATACTCATAATTACTTTGTTTGTTCAAATAAGAACATCACGTTATCATAGTTCCATTTCACAATAAACTACCAAAGCAATGAATGGTAAATCAATGAATCTTGATGAAACTAACTTGGTGAAACTTTCGTGTTTCCTTGAGAATGCCTTGATCCCTATAAGTAAAACAACCAGGTTGTCCTTGGCACAATCAAGGATTGGGCCATTTGTTGCACCGCTGCACTTTTTTTACTATTTACTTTTCTTGCAATTGCTCTTGCTTTCAAACAAACCATCAAACACTCTTTGCATCTTTTTCTTGTTAGTTTCCATCAACCAATCCATTCTACTCCTCGTTGGGTTCCACACTCTTACTTATTGAAAAGATTACTATAGATTCCCTACACTTGTGGGTTATCATTGTGCTACCGCCTTCAACAAAATTTCTTTGCCACCAGTAGGTAGCCGCTTCTCCCTCCATCCACTAATTTTTTTCACGAATTTTGTCCAAAAAATGTTTGAAACAATCACTCCTATCCACTACCACAAGCATATGGAGACCCAATAACAATCAGACAATCCTTCCTTGTCAGTATGGAGCTCATTACAAATTTTAGTCTTAGCAACATTACTTTGTATGAGGACTAAAAATATACTAGACTTTGCTCCGCTCACCAATTGTCCAGAATTCTGCATTTAACTAATCAACACTCATGCGTATTAGAGAATCATCGGTAAAAATGAGTTATGACACCGATGGTGCATTTCTGCACACTCTAATCCCATCAATGCCGCTAGCTTCTTCTTCATGCATCAGTAAACTTGATAATGTTACATGTTATGTTTGCTAACTACCATCTTTCTTACTCTGTTTTATGCTCCTGTTCTTAGCTTCAGTTGTCAGGAATGGTGTGTCATTGATCCGATTCATGTCCAGATTGAGTTCCACTTAAGGGAACTAGTGAATAATATGTACAAGTGCCTATGTCAAAGTTGTGTGTCTCATGTTGCTAAAATTTTGGAAAATGTGTTAGTGTATGACTAGATGGATTTTTTTAGATTTAGATGTGTGCTTAATATATTGGCATAATATGTACTCATGTGCAGAATAATCCTGGGCTAAAACATGTTTGGTTGTGCTTGTAGAATCTAAAATGTAAATTACCAGACTATATTGTAAAGTATAAAACAGTTAGCAATCCACGTTCTTATCTTACAATGGATTAAGGCATGCCAATAAAACACGCAAAAATAACCCTCATACTATGCAGAGTATATGAACTTGAACCAAATCATGCCATACTGTAAATCCATTTTATGTTGTGTTGTCCAAAAGGAAGACGAAGGAGCAACAAAGAACAATATGCATGAGAGCATCAAGAAACTAAAACCAAAGCATCCTCTAGTGTTAGACGATGAACGGGGACTTTAACCTTTTAGCAGGTTTCCATGCACACTGCTCTTACGCCCTCTTTACTTTGTCTTCCTATCTCACAATGGACATCTCATATCATCTCATTATTTCCACATATATGTTTAGTTTTCCTTCTAAACGATTTAGAAAAGAAAAGCAAGAGGAAGGAGGTGCTTAAGAACGATAGGAATGAGAGGCATTGGGAAATACCAAATGGGATTTCCACCTCAACGGAAGAGGTGAAGACCCGATAAGTTAGTTTTTCCTCTATGTTCTCATTCCCATTGCTCTTAGGACCTCTCTCTCTCTTCCTCTTCCTTGCTTGCATTTGAGAGTTCACATTGAACATGCACACACACACACACACACACACACACACACACACACACACACACACACACACACACATATATATATATATATATATATATATATATATATATATATATATATATTTGGTTTGTAAGCTAAACTAACCAAGCAAGCCCAAAAAATGAAGAGGAAGGAGTGCTTTAGAACAATAGGAATGGGAGGCATCGGGAAACACCAAACTAGATTATCACCTCCAACACAAGAGGTCAAAACCAAGGAAGTTAGGCTTTACCCCATGTTCCCATTCCCACTACTCTAAGGCCCTCTATTCTTCCTCTTCCGGGCTCACCTTTGAAGTATCATGTTATCTAAATTTATCGCACATGCCTATGGTTTCTCCATCTGATCTATTGCGTAAGCCAAAAGGAAGAGGAAGGAGTGAACAAGAACAGTAGGAATGGGAGGCATCAGGAAAGGATCCATGCCAAATATTTGCACCTCCGACACTAGAGGTCCAATAAACAAGGAGGGCTTTCCTCCATGTTCCCATTCCTATTGCTCTTGAACTCTCTCTTTCTTCCTCTTCCCGGCTTGCTCTCACCTCTCAGTGCCTACAAATCTAACAATACAAAAAATCTCGAAGAACAAGCTTGAATTATTGGACAACTTGTTTCAACTTTGAGCTATAAATAATGGGTGGTGCACCATATGCGTAACCTTTGAGAAGTAAGCAATGAAGACACCTGGTGCATGGAGGCATCATTCTGCAATCAATGATAATGGGCCACAGAATCACCAGCTATGTCCTATTGTCCTCTACTCTTAAGTAAGGGCATGTGGCGAAACATCTCTTTTGCTTACCTTTATTACACATATCCGAGACCAGTACATAATATATATATCAGCCTTTTTTTAACAATATATGTATCTGCATGAGCATTTGAAGTGTCAAAGTATGTAGCAAAATAAGAAGTTATGAGCTAAAAATAATATGAAATTGGACAAAGTAAACCCTAAGTTAACATGGAAAATTTACAACATAGTGGGTGAAGAACCACTGAGGTGACAATTAATTTGAATACAAGGTACTTTAGACAGGAGCTACATTATATAGATGACATGATGTGATTAAACCATGATCTGAGATAACTCATATAAGCAAAACCAAAATGTCTATATGCCATTTTGTCAAGAAAAATAATTGTATAGTCCTATTGTCCAGTAGTAAGCACTTTATCTAAGGAAACATATCCCCATAGAAAGAAATATGAAAACATATCTCCAAGGAACCATCAGGCACAACCCCTGTGAGGAAAATATATGAAGACATAATGATCAGATATTTAGTCTAAACTTACTTTACACATTTTCAGCATGGATAGCTTAAGCAACAGGATGAACCACCTAGTATTTTCGGGACAACATTCACACACAAAGGACGATATCCTAAAGAGACTTCAGTACTTCTTCCACCCATCAAAGTACTTCACAATTACAACCTTGTAGCTCTGCCACCATCACTATAAGGAACAAAATAACCTAGGTTGAAATGCAGACACCCACCAAGGATCAAAGCCTTATCCTGCAGGTCTAAACAATCTATAAGAAAACACCTTTTTACGATCATGTACAAATTCCATTAGATTTTAGAATTTTCGAGGTTGTTGGTTCTTGCTAGCTTGCGTATATATCCATTAGTTTACTACGTGCACGTGTGAAGTCTCTACGCATAGTCATTTACTGTTACATGTTTTGTGAGCTAATTACCATCTTTCTTACTCTTGTTTCTGCTATAACTCTTACCTACAATGTGTCATTGAACTGATTCTATTTGCATCATGGGTTCAACATACGAGAACTAGTGAAGAATCTGTATTAGTTTATGTATTAAAGTTTTGCGTCACATCTTACAGCAAGTCTTAAGATGTGCTTGTTTATGTTTCTACGACTACTTCCTTTTCAGATATAGCGGTGTGTACTTCATATAAGTGTCTTGGTTTATTTTGTGGTGCTAGTAAAATCTAAAAAATGAATTACAGTACTACTAAATTATCTAAACCAGTAGCCCCGTTAAGCTGACACCTTATCTTATCTTATGAATGGATTAAGGCATGCCAAACAAACAAACAAACATAGAAAACTATGCAGGGTCTATGAAGTTGAATGAAATCATATTATACTATGCAGGGTCTATGAGAGGTCCAAATGCATTGCATGTCTCAGCGTAGCTTTCAAGGACTGAGCTTCGTTCCCTGACCATTTTTCTAGGTGCAAGAGAAACCCATAATTTCTCTCTTGTTAACCTTGGAATATTAGCCTGTTAGGAACTCTATCCACATTGCGGAAAAAGGTAGCATATGTGAGGAAGCGAAGTAGAAAACGATAAAAACTTCTCCGCATAAATAGCTGACGATGCGATTCTTTTCTTCTAGGACTGTTATAAGGCTAGAAAAGATACTAGTGCAACAGCATAAGTTTATTCAACACCCTCAAATCTGAGAATGGTGATGCATGCTAATATAGATAACTGCAGACAATCACCTAGCTAGTCGACGAATTGCAATTCAAGTTTACTTTACCAATTGCAATCGCCTAGCTAGTTGTTTGACACGTAGAACTCCTAGTCATATGTCTCCCAATTCAGCAAACACCTTTGCCTTCAAATTAACATTGAAAATGCAGGAACTACGTGTTGCTCGTTAAATTCAGCTGCGCCTACTGTAAGCTACTGCAGAGGGTAAGTCATAATGATATAATGGACAATCCTAATTAGTGAAATTAACTTAATATGATCACCTAGAGACCTTGAGGGTGATAAAATTTTCCTAGGTTGTTATACGAGCTAACAAGTGTGAAGTATGTGCATTCCTGTCAGTAAGGAAATCAGGTAAGCATAACTAAATGAATGACTTCACATCATCACAACAGAGCTAAATGTTGATACGTCCACATTAACGCATAAAGGAATAATTTAAGCACATGTATGAATCAGCATGAGAACTTAGAAAACACACATATCTTATTCTAATAAGAAGAAATGAATGTTCTATAAAAAAACTGATAAGCATAACGTACATGTTTAAGAAAATTGATGAAATATAAAGTACATGCTTAAGCTGATAAGTTTTGCCGGGAACAGTAAATAAGAACAAGGACAGTGCCACAGTGGGTCACGATTTCCCATAAACAGAATGACACGATTTGAAGAGACCATGAGATAGACCATTAGTTGCCAAAAGGATCGATTGGACACCATAACATCCAAAGGCAGTAAAATTTCATCAGGTTCCAGATATCCCAAATGTGCTGCCACTACATTTCCTACATGACTGATGATTGTAGGTAACATGACACAGTGTGACATGGGGAAAGCCCCGATCACACAAATCACTGAACATGCGTGAAGGCCAACGCTTCCCATGCTATGTGATCACAGAAGTAGATAGGTGTAGGCAAAGCTAGATTTTGATGTATCAATTCCAACGGTCAACTCTGTTTTTTTTAAGAAAGGCCAGGACTAGCCCTTGGTGGCATTATTTTATAGAAGAGGCAACCGTGAGTACCAAGCACGCGAGTCGGGACTCGAATGCTGGTGGGCTGGCTGCGCACCTGCGCACCCTCCCAACAGAGCGATGCTCTGTTCTCACTGTCAACTCTGTAAAACCATGATCGGACAGTTGGTATCCTATATCCATCCAACCTGTTAAGTTAGTCTAACTTGATGTGATATACACTATGTGAGAACTCTACAATATTCATATAGCCTAATGACAGATCTCAGTGAACAAGCATGTAGATCAATGCTTCCCACGCTATGTGATCACAGTAGTAGGTAGTAGATAGGGGTAGGCAGAGGTAGATTTTGATGTTTCAATTCCTTAGACAATTCCCTTGTGATTTCTTTAAATGAAATCGGAGAGGAAAGCTCTCTTTTATCAAAAATAAAATAAAATTCCTTAGACAACTCTATCAAATCATGATCAGACAGTTGATATCCTATATCCAGCTAACATTTTTTTTGAAAAGGAGGATCACCCCCGGCTCATCAATATCCAGCTAACATGTTCCCTCTTCCTCGATTTCCTCAATTAAGTTCATGTTCAATTAATCAAACTTGGATGATTTAAACACTAGATCAGCTCTATAATGTTCAAATTTGATCTATGTTTACCATTACGTGTGTTCTAGGAGTGCAAGTGGGGTATCCAGCAGATAGCCTGCACTGTTGTTAGTACACGAATCACTCATTGTATACAAGAGTTGGTTGCAAAGTAGCAAGAATGGAGATCCGAGGGAGAAAGAAGCCACCGTGAAGTGCCTTGCCTTGTGTTCTCTCTGGATACCCGCTTCCGGGTGCTTGCATCGGCTCGACTCCAGCTCCTACTACTCAAAATCCATAATACCAACCCAAGTCATGTGTGGGAGGTGAGCCCCGAACTTCCATTCCATACCTCCTTGAAAACTGGCATATCCGCAAGCCGGTGTCAAGTTGAGTGTGAAAAGCTCCAAAATCCAGACACCCGGATCGGATGATACTTGATGTAGAATTCCATTTCAGACTCGCCAAACAGTAAAACACTAGCACCTGACACCTAGGTGCTTTTAATAGAACGATGCCAATAATGTCAAGTTCAGAAATGGTTGGCCTCCTATCTGTAGGTACTTGCAGATCCAGGTAAATCATATTAGCGCTTGCATCGATAATCCCTCTTTAATTGATGCATAGCCATGATATAATCCAGCCAAGGCAGATGCCCAAACAGTCCACTTGCTGTTTGTAAAGTGTATTTCTCTCAGTCTCAGGTCAACATAATAGAGATCATAAGCGACACATGATATAAACTGTTGTTCTATGCAGCTCAGAGGAATCCCATAAAACATATTGTATCACCTTGCATTGCTTTCTGTGCTTGGAAACCCAAATCAGCAAGTGTAGGCCATAGGATCGTTTGCCGAAGACAATGCAAACACCCCAGAAAACTGTAATCATGAGCAAGACCTCAGCATGGGAAGAAACTGTGAATAAATTTCAGAACCGGTGCTCATCCTATGCAAGATGCAACTGGTAGGATAACGAAAGAAATTTACGTCGCTCACCAATAGATTGTTTCATATATATATGCCTGAGGTGATGCCCATGCCTCCTTCAGGTGAACTACAAAATTACAACAACAATTAACAGGTATCATCTATGGTGATGATTCTAATTAGCATGTCTAAAAGCCAACATAGCAGAAACTTGCCACGGCTGACAGTGCTCAGCTGATGAAGTGCACTTGAACAAACAGGGATTCATTCATCTACTTAGAACTGAAATCCTTATTGTTTTGTCATGTCTGAATACGCCAAGCATATGGACATCTCCCGATGGTGGTGGCCAGGCAAAGTATCTTGAGCTGGATCTTCCCTTGAGTGAACTCTGTCAACAGCCACGGTGTTGGCCAGATCATCTGCCTCCATCAGTGACCTGAGGTTGCAGAGGCGGAGGTCACAGCTGCACTTCGCCCAACAACTCATGCAGCACGGCGACGCCCTCGATGTCGACACACAACTGAATACCATAAATGGGATTATGGGGTTGCAGTAGACGTGGGACGAGCAGTACGGAGACTAAAAGACACCCAGAGACGATGCTCGCAGCACCCTGCTGCCATCGTCGCCCGAGCATTCTGTCGAGCACCTGGTGGGCGTAGGCGTGTCAAGCTCGAATGACGGCGAGTGGTTGCAGAAGGGGACGGTTGGCCGTCGGCAGGGGCTCTGATGGTGACATGACGGACCTAGACGCACCCAGCGGGGTCAGTGACACGACCCTTGCGGTTTCGTGGTCAGGATCCGACGTGGACGTGGAGCATGTGGTGGGCGTCGGGGCGGGTAAGGTTGAGGGCGTCGGGGCGGGTAAGGTTGAGGGCGTCGGCGTCATGGAAGCCGTCCCCGCCACCGGGGCAGAGAGCTCGGCGGAGTCGCCGGTGGTGATCATGATTCATGAACGAGGTAGGTGCTGCAGCAGGTGGCAACGGGGGCGCCGCCCGTCATGCTCAGGTCGGTAAACTAGCTCGCACCCCATTTCAGTTTGCCACGCGACAGTGTGTTCGGTCAGCGCTAAGGGCAACTCCGAAGCGGCGATGAATTTGGTCCGCGCCTGTCGTTTGGGTTGAAACCCGTGAAATACCGGCTTATAACGCGCCGACGTAAACTCAAAAACTGTCGGCGTCAAGGGGCGCCATCTGGAGCAGACGGAGAAGGCAGAGAGGGAGGGGTGACATACCAAAAGGGCACGGAGAGCCCGGTGCTGCGCGGAGGCAACGGCCGGCGCCATCATCCGCACTGCGTTGTTGGGCGAAGGGGACTACGCGGTGCCAGAGCTTCTGCTTCCGCCCCGACAAGCTGCGACTCCCAATCGTCGTCGGTGTTAGATGCGTCATCGGACATTGCACTACTGTCGTTGCTTGACATGGATTCGAAGAGGAGTGGAGGAGGAGATGAGGAGACGAAGAGAAGTGGAGCGGAGCGAGGGTTTGACGCCGGTCTAGGGTTCGTCTAGTGGTGATTTATGTGGGGTTTAGATGGAATGGCCCAACACGGCAAACGTGCTTAGGCGCGGCCAGGCCTCCGTACGCGTCCCAGATTTGGGCAGGGTTTGAAAGGTGTCGGTCAGTCCGGACGTCCGCTGCCGGTTTAGGGAAACTCGACTTGATCATGGTTTTGTGACTGGACATTGGGCGTCCGTCTGATCAATTTGGGAAGCCCCGCTGTAGGCTCTATAAATTTACCTAAAAGGACAACCGCAATGGTGGGACTCGCACCACCTATTTATGCGGATACTGGACATGGCTTTGTTGATCGGAACGGTGGCTTTCACACATTTCTTCTGTTAGGGCAACTCCAATGTGCTGACACAAATGACGCGGATTTTGTCTGTATTTTATCCGTTTGGGTCGGCCGAGCAGACGGGCGTGTTCGCTTTTTGGTTTGAGTCGGTCGATGAGCCCAACATGATCGACGCATTATGGGCATGCTCATTAAAAAACTAAATACTCATAGAATTTAAAGCATGCAAATAAGTTAAACATAATTATACAATAAAGTGGCCGGTCAACCGGCGACCAAAGTCCACTTAAACGTAAATTTTAAAACTTAAAGAAAGGCAGCTCCCAGTCGTCCGGCCGCCCAGCACACAGCCCTAGGCATCGCCCTCATCCTCAGAGCTGGTGAGATCGATGAAGTCTGGCGGCGATGCACTAGAATATATACACGATCCCGATGCACCTCTGGCACCAACTCCCACCGCGACGGCCCGCGTGACGAACTGGCCTTGGTATCGTGCTTCGCCTTGCCCTTGCCCTTTTCGAAGAAGCCAACAATGGCTAGGGCGGGTTTCTTGTCACCGGCGAGGGAACTGGTGTGGCTAGATGTCGATAGGAGTGGAGAGCAGATGAGGCTGGCCCACACGCTTGCCATTTAAAATAAGCGTGGACTTCGGACGCTTCTAACGGCTGCCATGCAGGGCTGAGGTGGGTGGGTCGCATTAAATATGACCGTGACGGTAGTTGGGCAGCCGACACATGGGCTCAAGATGGACGGACAGTCGGACACTGAGCATCTTGTGTCTGTGTGGACGCAAATCAGGCACAAATATGGCCGGGAATGTGTCCATATACTCTTCATAGTATGAGGGTTATTTTGCATGTTTTATTGGCATGCCTTAATCCATGGTAAGATAAGAGGTGGATTGCTAACTGGTTTATACTTTACAATATAGTCTGGTAATTTACGTTTCAGATTCTACAAGCAGAACCAAACATGTTTTAGCCTAGGATTATTTTGCACATGAGTACATATTATGCCAAAATATTAAGCACACATCTAAATCTAAAAAAATCCATCTAGTCATACACTAACACATTTTTCAAAATTTTAGCAACATGAGACATACAACTTTGACATAGGCAGTTGTACATATTCACTAGTTCCCTTAAGTTGAACTCAATCTGGACATGAAACGGATCAATGACACACCATTCCTGACCACTGAAGCGAACAGGAGCATAAAACAGAGTAAGAAAGATGGTATTTAGCAAACATAACATGTAACATCATCAAGTTTACTGATGCATGAAGAAGAAGCTAGCAGCATTGATGGGATTAGAGTGTGTAGAAATGTGCCACTCGTGTCATAACTCCTTTTTGCCAATGATTCTCTAATATGCATGAATGCTGATTTGTTAAATGCAGAATTCTGAACAATTGGTGAGCGGAGCAAAGTCTAGTATATTTTTAGTCCTCATACAAAGTAATCTTGCTAAGACTGAAATTTGTAATGAGCTCCATACTGACACGGAAGCATTGCATGACCGTTTTTGGGTCTCCCTATGCTTGTGGGAGTGGATAGGAATGATTGTTTCAACCATTTTTTGGAAAAAAATCGTGAAAAAATTAGTGGATGGAAGGAGAAGCAGCTATCTACTGGTGGCAAAGAAATTTTGTTGAAGGCGGTAGCACAATCATAACCCACAAGTGTAGGAAATCTATAGTAGTCTTTTCAATAAGTAAGATTGTCGAACCCAACGAGGAGTAGAATGAATTGGTTGATGGAAACTAGCAAGAGTTCACTAAAAAGATGCAAAGAGAGTTTGATGGTTTGTTTGAAATCAAGAGCAATTGCAAGAAAAGTAAATAGTAAAAAAGTGCAACGGTGCAACAAATGGCCAAATCCTTGATTATGCCAAGGACAACCTGGTTGTTTTACCTATAGGGATCAAGGCGTTCTCAAGGACACACGAAAGTTTCACCAAGTTACTTTCATCAAGATTCATTGATTTACCATTCATTGCTTTGATAGTTTATTGTGGATGGGAACTATGATAATGTGATGTTCTTATTTGAACAAACAAAGTAATTATGATTATAAACTTTATGCAAGCATCCGCAAATACAGGAGAATAATTAAGATAACGTACTTACCGTTCATTGGTTTGACAGTGCATTGTGCGGTGCAACCTATGATAATGTGATGTTCATTGATTTGATAGTTTATTGTGCGGTTTCGCCGATGGATCACTGACTAGTGTCGGTTCTAGCTTTCATTGCTAATGTTGCAAACAGGGACCGGAAGAATACCTCCCGTACAAACCTCCCATGGACTAGACCAAACCATGTGTATATGTTTGAATATTGATGCATTATTTTAGGTGGACTCGGGTGTGGGAGCGACAACAACTTTTTCAAGAGATGTTAATGGTTCTTTGATCACGGGCAAGTGCATTTTTTATCCGTATGCAACTGATGTTGCGACTATGAAGGCGCTGGCATGAAGGATGGTCTCCATCTTAGTAATTCTGTCGGCATTAACAGAATAGAAGCAGAGTCCGGCACTATGGAGGATAGAGCATCTATGGTCGGACGTAGCTAATTCAGCCCCTATATGTCCGTGAACGCGCCTGGGCGCGCCCATGGAAAGGGACGGAAAACCCCTCAAATGCGCGCGTCCACATCTGTGTAACTCAAATTCAGCCCCCCAAATCTCTGTTATCCAGGCAACATGAACGAATCTACGTAGATGATCTTAAGTAGACCAACGAAACAAAGCAACAAACGGACATAGATCAACCAAATTGCATACGGGCATATAAACACTAGTAGAAAAGGGGTATTGGTCCAGGCCGGGTCAGCCCATTAGTCCCGGTTCAATCTAGAACCGGGACCAATAGGGGCATTGGACCCGGTTCGTGAGCCCCGGGGGCCGGCCGGGCCACGTGGGCCATTGGTCCTGGTTCGTCTGGACATTTTGGTTCCGGTTGGTGGGACGAACTGGGACCAATGTGCCTTGGTCCTGGCCCACCACCATTGGTCCCGGTTGGTGGCCTGAACCGGGACCAAGGGCTTCCCTTTAGTCCCGGTTCAAGCCACGAACCGGGATCAATTAATTGCCTATATATACGCCAGCGAGCAGAGCACTCTCAGTGCTCTGTTTTTCGTGGCCCGCGAGGAGAGAGCTTTGTGGTGCTCTAGCTCACCTCCTATGCACACGAGGTGTTCGATGGAATGCCCGAGAAACACTACTTAAGCTTTCTCCTCTCCAAGCTCGATCTCCAAGCTCCATTTTCCTCAATATTTGTCTAGGTTTAGCGGTCCGTCACATCCCATCCCCGTCTTCACCGCCGTCGATCGCCCGTGCCGATCTCGTCACCGGCACCACCGTGGTGAGCTTCTTGTTCTTATCTTCTTTCTGAAAGGAAAAAAAATCTTACTTGTATGTTTATATATATAGATACTTGTATAATTTTCTTACTTTTATTATTGCATCTTATATAGTGTGATGGTTTTGGTATCCGCCCCCGTCGGCCCTCGTCCTGTCTATGATTCGGATGTGGTATATATTATCTTTTCATAACTATTGGTTCATCTATTGTTTATGAAAATTATGCCGACCAACGTGACAGATTTTATTTATCTAGGAGGTTGTTGAACCGGAAATTCCAACCGACCCTATTGTCGAGAGGTTAAATTTAGTTGAAGAAGAAAACAATTTCTTGAAGGAAAAAATTAGAAAAATTGAGGAGGAGAAGATGATATTGGAGTTGCATGTTGCGGATGTCGTGGATGATCACAAGATCAAGATGGATGCAATGCGCTTGAAGATTAGAAAGATTAGAAAATATGCCATTCATACCGAGGCTTGGTATCATTATGCCGTTGGATCAGTTGTTACATTGGTTGCGATTATGATCGCATTTGTTTTCGCATTGAAATGTTTTACATAGTTTCAATGTATGGTTTAATTAATTTAGATGCTCTGCAGAGTTTTATGTTGTTAGATGAGAACTATGTATGTACTTTGGTTTTAATATGATGATGAACTTCTATTAATTTGGTCACTTAATTATCTATTCATGATGTTCTGTAATGATTTTTGACACACTTGATTATATATAATGCACACAGATGAACCTGCAATGGATGTACGGTTCAAGACACACCTCCGAGTACATTAAGGGCGTGCATGAATTTCTCTAAGTGGTTGAGGCAAACAAGTAGAATGGTTTTATGTGTTGTCCATGCCCTGTATGTGGGAATACGAAGTCTTACTCTGACCGGAAAATCCTTCACACCCACCTGCTTTACAAGGGTTTCATGCCACACTATAATGTTTGGACGAGGCACGGAGAAATAGGGGTTATGATGGAAGACGACGAAGAAGAAAAGTATGATGACAACTATGTGCCCCCTGAATACGGTGATGCTACTAAAGATCAAGAGGAACCAGACGACGTGCACGATGATGCTGCAACAGGCGAAGCTGCTGAAGATCAAGAGGAACCCGACGATGTGCCCGATGATGATGATCTCCGTCGGGTCATTATCGATGCAAGGACGCAATGCGAAAGTCAAAAGGAGAAGCTGAAGTTCGATCGCATGTTAGAGGACCACAAAAAGGAGTTGTACCCCAATTGCGAAGATGGCAACACAAAGCTCGGTACCGTACTGGAATTGTTGCAGTGGAAGGCAGAGAATGTTGTGCCTGACAAAGGATTTGAGAAGCTACTAAAAATATTGAAGTAGAAGCTTCCAAAGGATAATGAATTGCCCGACAGTACATACGCAGCAAAGAAGGTCGTATGCCCTCTAGGATTGGAGGTGCAGAAGATACATGCATGCCCTAATGACTACATCCTCTACCGCGATGCGTACAAGGATCTGAATGCATGCCCGGTATGCGGTGCATTACGGTATAAGATTTGACGAGATGACCCTGGTGATGTTGACGGCGAGCCCCCCAGGAAGAGGGTTCCTGCGAAGGTGATGTGGTATGCTCCTATAATACCACGGTTGAAACGTCTGTTCAGAAATGGAGAGCATGCCAAGTTTATGCGATGGCACAGTAAGGACCGTAAGAAAGACGGGAAGTTGAGAGCACCCGCTGACGGGTCACAGTGGAGAAAAATCGAGAGAAAGTACTAGGATGAGTTTGCAAGTGACCCAAGGAACATATGGTTTGCTTTAAGTGCGGATGGCATTAATCCTTTTGGGGAGCAGAGCAGCAATCACAGCACCTGGCCCGTGACTCTATGTATGTATAGCCTTCCTCCTTGGATGTGCATGAAGCGGAAGTTCATTATGATGCTAGTTCTCATCCAAGGCCCTAAGAAACCCGACAACGACATTGATGTGTACCTAAGGCCATTAGTTGAAGAACTTTTACAGCTGTGGAATGGAAACGGTGTACGTACGTGGGATGAGCACAAACAAGAGGAATTTCACCTAAAGGCGTTGCTGTTCGTGACCATCAACGATTGGCCCGCTCTCAGTAACCTTTTAGGACAGACAAACAAGGGATACCACGCATGCACGCACTGTTTACTTGACACCGATAGTATATACCTGAGAAGTTGTAGGAAGAATGTGTACCTGGGCCATCGTCGATTTCTTCCAACCAACCATCAATGTCGAAAGAAAGGCAAGCATTTCAAAGGCGAGGCAGATCACCGGAGGAAGCCCGCCATGCGTACCGGTGATCACGTACTTGCTATGGTCAATGATTTACACATAATCTTTGGAAAGGGTCCCGACGGACTAGCTGTTCCGAGTGATGCTGGGGGACACGCGCCCATGTGGAAGAAGAAATCTATATTTTGGGACCTACCCTACTAGAAAGACCTAGAGGTCCGCTCTTCGATCGACGTGATGCACGTGACGAAGAATCTTTGTGTGAACCTGCTAGGCTTCTTGGGCGTGTATGGGAAGACAAAAGATACAGCTGAGGCACGGGAGGACCTGCAACATTCGCACGAAAAAGACGGCATGCCTCCAAAGCAGTATGAAGGTCCTGCCAGCTATGCTCTTACCAAAGAAGAGAAGGAAATCTTCTTTGAATGCCTGCTTAGTATGAAGGTCCCGACTGGCTTCTCGTAGAATATAAAAGGAATAATAAATATATCAAAGAAAAAGTTTCAGAACCTAAAGTCTCATGACTGCCACGTGATTATGACGCAACTGCTTCCGGTTGCATTGAGGGGGCTTCTACCGGAAAATGTCCGATTAGCCATTGTGAAGCTATGTGCATTCCTCAATGCAATCTCTCAAAAGGTGATCGATCCAGAAATCATACCAAGGCTAAGGAGTGATGTGGTGCAATGTCTTGTCAGTTTCGAGCTGGTGTTCCCACCATCCTTCTTCAATATCATGACGCACGTCCTAGTTCATCTAGTTGACGAGATTGTCATTCTGGGCCCTGTATTTCTACACAATATGTACCCCTTTGAGAGGTTCATGGGAGTCCTAAAGAAATATGTCCGTAACCGCGCTAGGCCAGAAGGAAGCATCTCCATGGGCCATCAAACAGAGGATGTCATCGGGTTTTGTGTTGACTTCATTCCTGGCCTTAAGAAGATAGGTCTCCCTCAATCGCGGTATGAGGGGAGACTGACTGGAAAAGGCACGCTTGGAAGAGACTCAATAATATGTAGGGACTGATATTCTTGGTCTCAAGCACGCTACACAGTTCTACAGAACTCTACCTTGATGACCCCGTATGTTGATGAACACAAGAACAGTCTCCGCTCCAAACACCCGGAGCAGTGCGACGACTGGATTACATGTGAACACATCAGGACTTTCAGCAGTTGGTTGGAAGCACGTCTCAGAGGTGACAACACTGTTTGTGATGAGCTGTACTTGTTGTCCAGGGGACCATCTTCGACTGTTACGATTTGGAAAGGATACGAGATAAATGGGAATACATTTTACACGATTGACCAAGATCAAAAGAGCACCAACCAAAACAGCGGTGTCCGCTTTGATGCAACAACTGAGAGGGGAAAGGACACATATTATGGTTACATAGTGGACATATGGGAACTTGACTACGAACATGATTTTAAGGTCCCTTTGTTTAAATGCAAATGGGTCAATCTGTCACGAGGCAGGGTACAGGTAGACCCACAGTACGGAATGACAACAGTGGATCTGAAAAATCTTGGGTACACTGACGAACCGTTCGTCCTAGCCAATGATGTGGCACATGTTATCTATGTTGAAGGACATGTCTACCAGACCGAGAAGAATAAAAGATAAGGAGCGAATACATCATACGATGAGCCAAAGCGCCACATAGTTCTTTCAGGAAAAAGAGACATCGTGGGAGTGGAGGGCAAGACAGACATATCTGAAGATTATGAAAAGTTTCATGATATTCCTCCCTTCAAAGTCAAGGCTGACCCCAGCATCCTGATAAGCGATAAAGATTATCCATGGTTACGGCGCAATAAGCAAATGACACAAGCGAAGAAAAAGTGAAGACTTTCTCCCACAAATATTATGATGATACCATGCCAACTTTGTAACACACGAGTATGATACCATTGTCCGTTTTATGCATGCACATGCTATGTGGGTGAATTTACGATACCATGCCAACTTTCAAATTTTTCATAGTTCATTTGAAATGCTTTAATGTCTTATGGTTTGGCCCTCTTAATAATTAAAAATAGCAACAATAATTATTTTGTTGTAAGTAGAAACAAAATAAAATAAATAAAGCAAGAAAGAAAACAAAAAAAACAAAAAAAGTGTTTTCAAATTTAAAAACTAATGGCACTAACAGAAAGTTTATATTTTTTCTAAAACTAAAAGCAAAAAGATTAAAAAATACAGCAAAAAATAAAAGAAAATAAATAATGCAGAAAACAAAACAAAAAAAACTAGAAAATAATTAAAAATAGCAACAATAAGTATTTTGTTGTAAGTAGAAACAAAATAAAATAAATAAAGCAAGAAAGAAAACAAAAAAAATTGCCTCCTACTGGGCCCCCACGGCTTGAATACGACTAGAAACCCTACCATGGGCGAGGATTCAGGCCCGCAGTAGGCCCAGCAGGCCCATCAAGCAAAGCAGTAGCAAATAGGCCCGCAAGCCTACGGTGGAGAGGAGCTCGAGAGGGGTGCGACAGTGGGGCGTATAAATCACTGCGCACCCCTCTCAACTAGCGAGGTGGGACTAAACTTTGGCCCCGACGCTGGCAGCACAGGGTCCTTTGGTACCGGCTCGTGGCACCAACCGGTACCAATGCCCACCCTTTAGTCCCGGTTGGTGCCTCCAATCGGGACCAAAGATCGCCGCTTCCCGCCCGTTGGGCTGCTGAAAAGAGGCCTTTGGTCCTGGTTGGTGGTACCAACCGGGACTAAAGGGGGCATTAGTCCCGGTTGGAGTCACGAACCGGGACCAATGCCCTTGCTATATATACAGCACTTAGCAAAATTTGACGAACACATCGCCAGTTGCCCCCGGCCCTCCCGACGACGCCGAGCTCATCGACGCCGCCAGGCTACCCAGATCGACGCCGTCCGCGCGCCCCCGTCGTCGCCCCTGCCCCGTCGCCGCCAAGCGCTGCCCCGACGCCGCCCGCCGGCCGCCCCCGCCGACGCCGTCGTCGTCGCCTGCGCCCGTCGTCGCCGTCACCGTCGCCGTCGTCGCCGGCCACGCCCTTGCCCCGGCCCGCCGTGGTCGTCGCTGACGCCCTCGCCGCCGCAGCCGTCGCCCTCGCCGGCCGCCCCCGTTGTGAGCCGCCGCCGTCGAGGCTCTGTGTTCAGTGCTTTTTTTTCATACATACATGTGTATTTTTTTGTTCATTGCATTTTTTTCATATATATAATTAATGTATATATGTATGTGGTAGTTATATGATGAATGGATGTGGCTATATGTATGTACTAGACCATGATGGCGCGCGTTGCTGCGCCCGTCTATTTTGTCACTAAAATAATAGTGATTGATGTAAATATATGATTGGATTAAAGTTAGTAACAAAACCAAGCTGTATAGTATTTAACGACAAAAGAAAACTGAAGATTAGAAAATAAAGCACCAGTAATTGTGCTTAGGAGACTGCAGCTATAAAATCAGTTACCGAATTCATGCATTGTTTATTCTAACAACACAACAACAAATCTACAGTCCAATTCAAAGAAAATACAATAAATCTACAAATATATGAGAAATCCTATAAGGTACAGTATTCCTCGGATAGATGCACGTTTAGCATGGTCCATGGCAAACTGCAACATGCCATCGATAGCAAATAGCCAAAAAAACATTGTGCTACTTTTCTCAATCATTATGTGCGAGCCTTAGAACCACTCAAACGAAAGCATAAATAGGAGAGAAAGCACACCAGGTGCAGATCAACATGGTATGGTATTGGAATCAAAATGGTTTATTATCTCTAGTGACATCAACTACCTTCCTGTAGAACACAATGATGAAGATGTCAGTATTATTTTACAGAAAAATGTAATGCAAATAGAATGTGTACAGACGGGAAAACTCTGGTCTTAGTCCATTGAACATTAAAAATGTGCAAGTCGCGGCAAACATGGTTCACCTTATAATTGTTGTTATAACAAGTAGTTATGTATGGAATGCAATGGCATGTTAAGCTAAGGAAAATAATGTGGACAATTATAGAATTGTATAGATAATGTAATCAAACATATATGTAAGAAGCATGATCCAAATAGTACCAATGTATTGATCATCTTTTTGGCTTACGTTATATTTGATTTTCAATATCTTTTTTAGTAGGATTGTAAGTTGGTGTATGATTTCTTCTAATACAGGTTAACTAAAAATCTGCAAACAGGGTAATGGTACTGATGTGCAATAGCATCGAATATAAGGTTTTGACACCAATAGTTACGATTTTAGTAAACTAAAATATTAGAAAGAAGGGTGAACCCATGAATATACCAAATGTGCAAGGTGGGAAATAAAGAAAAGAATCACCAGAGACAATGGAAAACTGCACGTATGAGTAGACCCCTCTGACATGCAACATCGCCAGTCAATGTGTGATGTCAATGACAACCCAAATACTACCTCTGTAAGATAATATAAGACGTTTTAGATCACTAAAGTAGTAGCGATGACCGATACCGTCACTCCAATTCTGAAAATGCTATACATGGCATTCAAATTTGAAGTTAACTTATTAGATGTCAAACCTAAAATTATGGCACCTGGATAGACAGGACGGTCGTATGTAGGAAATTTCATGGCAAAGCAAACAAATGAGTGTTTGCTGCAAAAGATTCGCCAAATTATGCACTAAACAGAACCTCAAATGCCCTATACAAGAGGACTTCAACACAAAGCAGAGGAAAATTACGCACTTTTGTTTTCTTTAAAACAGTCCATGAGTGTATTTTGCCAATAATTTGAAAAAAATTGCAGTGCCTAATTTTATCAAATTCAGTCTCAAATATTGGAGTGAGAAGACATGTTACCGTGCTCGTCCCCTGAGTGCAAAAAAAAAGTCTCTTACTCTGAATCTCTTTACTTTCAATCAACTAAATTTCAGCTTCAAGACTACATAATTTTTTATATCCGCAAAAGTTAAGCAGATAGAAAAGCTGAGCTGACCTCCAACCATGCAGCAAACTCCTAATGAAGACGTTCATGTCTGGTACCAAGCAGCAGTAGTGCAAGACATCTCCTCCTTTTACAACACTTCCTCCTTGGATAATTATAGTTGTGACTACAACTTTGCAGAAGTATTTTTTTGCCTGAATCAAGCCCAACCAAGATAGTTCAGAACTCTATACTAAATATCAAATAATATAATTACATGGTCCCAAGTGATGGAACATACTACTCCATTCTATTTTCATCTAAAAAGGCATGACACAATATAACTACACTTCAGAATCCGCGAACATGAGAATTTAATGGAGAGGCAACGCACCACAAGGACATACCAAAAGGCAGACTCCTGACACTTAAGTTCGATGCATCTGCCATAAAAATACTAACTGTCAAGTTCATCAGTAAACCAATTGTTTTCACTCCATTCTCCAGTTCATGGATAATATCACAATATCACGCCCATAATCGAAATTAAGAACGGACTGGCGACCTAGCAATGTCATGCAATAGAGCAGTTAGTTCCATCAAAAGCAATCACACTGTAGTAGAGCGGTCAGTTCCACCTAGAGCAATCAAACCATAAAATATGAAATTGCATCACAAGATAATTAACTTGAGGCATAATAGTGCACGAGCACTTACCTGTTTGTTAGCCATTGGAGCTTCACAGAATCTACTGGAAGGTAGAAAACAACCCAGAAGAAGCAGCAGACCAAGTAATATGGAGCTCGAATTTGTCCTCCTAGAACACAGGGATTCATTTCAAATTATGTTAGCATAAAGCACAATTGTTGGGGAAACATAATTACATGTTTGAGCACATCTGCTTAATATGAACCGTTTGAAGATAGAAAATTGAGGATATAGAAGGCACTACAGGTCAGTCTTGCTCCTGTGACTAAACGTGACATGGAATTTATAAGAAGAAACGGATTCTTGTGCTATAAAAGATTCAAAAGTAACACTAAATAGAAAAAATAATTAAACATAAAAGGGCAAGTAATACTGTACAATTCTGATGAATACTGAAAATTAATTTATAAGTGTGATGATTGTGGTTTCTGGAGAGGTAGTGGAGCGTGATGGCAAAGGGCCTAAATGGCAGGAGCACGTTGATCTTAGCCCTTAAGATGATTATGTGACTGCTTTTGCTCGTGAGCGCCATCCAGTGCTTGGTTTTGGGCAATAGTGACTCACCGACCCCGCGATTTAGTCGATATGAACAAACAGAAGTGCCCACGTTTTCCTGGCCGAAGGAGCGGTGCTGGCCACCATCTCTTCCTCCACCTCCTTGAGCCCTCGCTCAGACTTTTCCACCTCCACCATCTGCACAAATCCAGACCAACCTGAGTCAAGACGCGGCACTTCTTTGTGCAATCCGCGATGAAACATCATTCCCACCTCTAGCGCGAGACGAACAAATCATGGACTAAGACCTTGCCGGCGACCTGGTGACAAAGAACAACTTGAATAAAAAATCCTTGCAGAATTTGGTGGCCATGGGAGGAGGACGAGCGGCAACGGGAGGGTAAGATAGGATGCCCTGGGAGAGGGGAAGAGATGAGTTTCTTCTCAGTTGGATTCAGAGGCAGGGACATGGGAGATGGAGGTGGCGGTATCACTCCCCTGCATCAGTTGATGGTGAGGCCGAGGGCGGCGAGACGACATCGCTGGAAGACAGAGGCGGCGGTGTGGGATTGAACACAGGCTACGGCGGCGCTGATCCGCGATGGTGTGTGAGAGAGAGAGACCGTGTGCGCAACAGATCTCACCTGGAGGTGGAGGCACTTCACCGCTACTGCCGCCTGTCGCGCTACAGATCTCACCTGAAAGGGGGAGGCACTTCACCGCCACCGCCACCCAAGCGCGGTTAGAATGAGGAGGGGCTGAGAGAGAGAAGTCGAGACGAAGGGAGGGGGGCATCGAGCGAAGGGAGTTTCCAATGGGCTTCCTGCGAGAACGAGCCCAATAAACCACGTTATAGCAATTTTGCTGCGGGAGCAGCTGCCCCAGCACGTTAGCGGTCCGTATTAGCGAACGAAGCTGGATTAGGCGTGACTCACAGCTAATCTAATGGTCTGAAAGCCTCAACAATCACGATCAAACAGTTGGAAAGGCTTGTGGCCTGAGAGGGCTGGAAAAGTGCTCAGTTATAATGTATTTAAATGAATATAATGTTCATAGCATTTTTTTGTTTATAAATGTTTTTTCATATATGTATTAATTTTTTATTTAGGTTGTTAGTAGATATCGATTTTAGGTTAGTGCATTTTAATTAGGTTAGTGTAGAGGAAAAAGTAAAATAAGGAAAAGGAAGAAAAGAGGAAGAAGGAAGAAGGAAGAAGAAGAAGAAAAAGAATGAGAGGAAAAAGGAAAATAAGAAGAGGAAGAAAAGAGAAGAAGAGGAGAGGAAAAGAAGAGGAGAAATAAATAAGAAGAAGAAAAAAGAAGAAAAAGAAGAGGAGAAGAAGAAAAAATATAAAAAAAAAATCTATTTTTTCTTCTTGTCCTCTATTCCTTTCTTCTTCTTCTTCCTTTTCTTCCTTCTTCCTCTTTTCTTCCTTTTCCTTAATTATTTTCCTTTCTCGAGGGAGAAGAAGAAAAAGAAGAGGAGAAGAAGAAAGAAAGGAATAGAGGAGAAATAAATAAGAAGAACAAAAAAGAAGAAAAGGAAGAGGAGAAGAAGAAAGGAATAGAGGATAAGAAGAAAAAATAGAAAAAATCTATTTTTTCTTCTTCTCCTCTATTGCTTTCTTCTTCTCCTCTTTTTTTTTCTTCTTTTTTTCTTCGATCTCCTCCTCTATTCCTTTCTTCTTCTCCTCTTTTTATCTCTTCTTCGTTTTCTTATGTTTTATCGGGTCTGTCGCCGTCAGGCTGCTCGCCTTCGCCCTCGCCGCCCCCTCGAGATAACTTCGACATGAGGGGCGGTCGATATATATACCCCCTCTCGACCGTGATAACCTATACAACGGCAGCACCCCCTCGGCCCTCTAGCTCGACCAAAACTCTCGAGGCCACCCAAATTTACCAAGTTAAAAGAGCGTTGTCGTCGAGGCCACCCCAAACCCTTGAAGCGTTGTGTCGAGGCGATCCCAAACCCTAGAGAAGCAGCGTCGAGGCCACAAACATGATTCCTTATTGTGATTAGCTAGCTAGTTCTACGTTTGCCACTAATATATATCCATCTGTACCATGTTTGAATAATAATTGACATGTTGTAAATATTTGCAGAAACTATGGAGCACTACCGAGACGAAGCAACATAAGCGATGTTGGGGGAGATGATCGCAGAAGGAACTGATGTTGTTGCGTCATTTTTCATCGACGTCGTTGGTGAGGAAGGACTGAGTGAAGAAGAGGGCTATGTTCATGATGGCTCCGGCCCATTAATGCCGGTACAAGAAGAGGGCTATGTTCATGATGGCTCCGGTGATGACCCAATGGAGGTACAAGAAGGAGACCGTGCTGACTGCCCCGGTGACCGAACCGATTCCGGCCAGGTATATATATATTAGTTAAGCCCGTGCTGACTAGTTAATTGATGCATTCTTTATTTTGGTATATGTACACATATTAATTACTCTCGTCTTTCTTCCTTTTAATTTCTAGCCCTCCGTATCGAGCACAACTTCGGTAAGGAGACGAGGCCCGAAGAAAAAGTTGAGCTCGGATGAAAGGTTTGAGATCATAGAAATCACGCCCGACGGCGAACCGATTGAACCCATCCGGACAAAGAATGCATTTTCTGCTCAGTGCGGGGTTCTTGTTAGGGACAAGATCCCGATCAGCATCCAGCAATGGTATAAGCCTAAGGACGACCCTGAGGTGTCTTATGTCAATGATATGCACAAAGAAGATCTTTGGACTCAGCTGAAGGCAAATTTCACCCTACCGCCAGAGGAGGATCCGGAGAAGCCAGTTAAAGTGCAATTAATCAAGTCTTGTGCTCTTAAGAAGATGGCAACCCTATTCAGGAGGTGGAGGAAAGAGTTGAACCATTTTGTCGAAAAAAAGACACCAGAATTCACCGGCAAATATGAGAAGATCAAAGATCACTGGCCCGCATTTGTGGCCCACAAGACATCGGAAAAGAGTAAGAAGATGTCGGCGACGAACAAGCAAAATGCTGCGAAGAAGAAGCTTCACCATCGCACGGGGTCAGGTGGCTACCTCAAAGCCCGGCCTAAGTGGTCCAAGGCTGAGAATGATCTGCTTGAAAAAGGGATCGAACCAGAGACAATGAGATGGCCAGACCGTTGCCGGACTTGGTTCTTCGGGGCTGGCGGAACCTTGGACCCTGTATCAGGGATGTGCCGTTGGACGGACGAGCAACTGGAAATACCAGTCAAGAACCTTCGGAAGTATATCAATGCAGCGTAGAAAGGGACATTCATACCAGACAGGGAGAAGGACAAGCTCACAATGGCCCTCGGGAATCCTGAGCAACCTGGGCGGACACGAGGCACGCCAGGCTCCATTCCGTGGAAGGTTGGTTTTCCGGACGCAGGGGATTACAAAACCCACGAGAGGAGGAAGAAACTGGAGCAGGGCCAACTGTAGGCGCTGCACGAAAGGGTAATGGGGCTAGAGGAACGAGAAGCAGCAGATCGCAGCAAACGACCTGCCGAAGCTTCCCCCGAAGCTACCCCGCCATCTCAGTGGAGAAGCAGCGTGGCTTCCACCGAGCTGCTTCAGCCGGAGCATGCCTTGACGGCTCCTGCCAGCTATCCCATGGATGCTATCACGGAGTCTCAACATTGCCACATTATGGCGCGATGGATGAATTTGAAGGTCAAGGCGGCTGTTGGCTCTGTTTATCCTAGTGGATCCGGAGCAACTTATCACTGCCGGCCGATTCCAGAAGGATATGCTAAGGTGATGGTGGATGAAATAACGGAGGGATTTGAGGACCTCGTGCTTGACCACCCTACCGGTGAAGGGGAGACTAGGCTGGTTCTGCTGTGAAGACTCCATACCTATGGTGGAAGGAGCTCATCAACCTTCCGAACTGGACGCCTCCGCCTACTCCTCCTCCTCCGGCGAGTCAGGGCACTCCGCCTCCTCCACCGCCTCCTCCTCCTCCGGCGAGTTAGGGCACTCCGCCTCCTCCACCGCCTCCTCCTCCGGCGAGTGACGATCAGGGCACGCGTGGCGGCACTCCGCCTCCTTCTCCGGCGCGTGGCGGCACTCCGCCTCCTTCTCCGCTTGCGCCGGCGCTCCCGAGCAGCCAGCAGCCTCCTCCTTCTCCGCCTCGCCAGCAAGGGTGGAAGAGACCTGCCGCCGCCCCGGCTGCTCCGGCGCGCCGTACTCCTTCTCCTCTGCCTCATAAGCAAGCACGAAAGAAGACAGACGCCTCAGCCGCTCCGTCTGCTCCAGCGTCTAGCAGCACAACCAGAGGCGGGAGGCAATACAAATACGGTCCATCTCTCAAGCCTCTAGAGAAGTTACCGTACGAGAGGTCCGAGGAGGAAAACGATACGATTGTGCGGACCCACGTGAAGGAGTTCTTTGAAGGGGTGAAAGCAAAGAGACATCCACCTCCGGAGGAGAAGGTAGATCCGGTGAAAGCAAAGCGCATTATCGATGCCCTGAGGAAACCACCAAAGTCTCCGCCGAGAACCAACTATGTGCGCATTACTGAACAGACATATCTCCAAGCCCAGCGGTCGGGAACTACTGTCAGTGATAAAAGGTTAAAAGAACGAGCAAAGGGGAAAAAATTGCCCAGCTCGGCGAACAAGCACAGCAATCGTGCCCCCCGCTCAATGTGTCTAATGCTTCGGGGACGGTGGCCGGTTATGGCAATCTTGAAGATTACCTGCCTGACGATGCACTTCTTGATTTCATGGCGGTGGACGAACACAGATACGAGTACGGGAAGCCTCTCGTCAAAGATGAAAAATCTCTGACAACAATGATGCGAAGATTCCATAGTTGGTACATGAAAACCTGCAGAGAGTCTGAGGGGACGAACAGTTTGTATCTGAACATTAAAGAGGAGCACGTCCTCGTTTCAAATGATCTGTTGTGTGTTCCATTTGGGGAGTTCTTGGCGTTCTTCAATCAAAAGGCCCTCGATAAATTAATGGTCTTTTGCTACTGCCTGTAAGTACTATTTCTGTCATTAAGTCTCTATATATAGCTCGACTCTTTCATTGCATGTATTTATAATTAATTATCCTCAATATATTATGCAGACTGAAGATCGTCGAGTGCAAAAAACAAGAAATTTATGATATTGGGTTGATTAACACAAATATCATAGATGTATTTCTGGTTGAAAAGAAGGTCAAAGAGGCCGAGGACATCTTGCTACGATCGTTGATCAAAAATCAAAACAAAGATACCATACTCTTTCCTTACAACGGCAAGTGAGTGTTACTGTCGTGTGCATATTCGGTTTCCCTTATTACTCGAGCGAGGTTAATTATAGTAATGTAATTGATGAGTTATGCATGCGTGCGCAGGTACCACTATATTCTTCTGGAGATTAAGCTTGAGCGTGGACTAGTAACCGTCTTAGACTCGAGATGGAAAGATCCCGAAACCTATGCGGACATGACTGAAATGCTCAGCAAGTAAGTAAGTTCAATCGATTATTATCGCACCATATCGGCAACTTTTTGTTCATTTCCTGATATCTCAAGTAATAATAATTATTTTCTTTGTCTTGCATGGTTTGGAAACAGTTCACCGCAGAAGCTCCGGGACTGCCGAAGGAGCTGCGATATACATACCCGAAAGTAAGTACTACTGGCTAGCTAGTTGTGCGCATCTCCCATTGATTCTATAGCTATACTTTCATCAATGCCATTTATAATGCTTCATTATCAGTTTGATTGACCTCTATTTCTCGTAAAGTGCTTGTGGCAGGAGGAAGGGAATGATTTTTGTGGATACTACGTGTGCGAGTTCATCCACACCGCGACTTTGAAAAACAAGCGGGGCTACTCTAAAAGACAATATGAAGTGCGTAAGCAATAATATTCACAATTTCATTTTATTACACCATCATTTGTGTTGAGTTTCATTCATATATATGTATTAATTAACCCCCTTCTTCAAATTAGACGTGGCAGATGCGGAATGAATTCCTAGAACCAGATCGCATGAAAGCAATTCAAGAGGAATTGGCGGGATTCTTTCTTGACCTCGTCATCAGTAAAGCCAGAGAATACCATGTGGAAATTGATTTCAATTGCTAGGGGTTTGTAATTAAGAGATCTTATACATATTGTACATATATGTAGACAGTAGCGTCGGATACATGATATGAAAACTTGTTGTTCAACCAATCTCTCGGAGAAGGAGAGGTCGATCGATCACTTCTCTCGGTATGCACGACGAACTTCTGTACTGAATGGTTCTCTCGATCACTTATGTATATATAGTACATAGCGTCGACCAAGCACGGACATAAGAGAGGACACTTCTCTCTATTAATTAGCTAGCTAACACAATATATGAAACACCTAAATTAACCCCCCAAAACCCCCAACCCCCCTCCTTTAAAAAAACAAAACCCCAGCCACTTGAATGCTGACGCGTGGATGCCTTTTGGTCCCGGTTGGAGCCACCAACCGGGACCAAAGGCCCCCTGACTGGGCTCGGCGCACGGGGCCACGTGGAGGCACATTGGTCCGGGTTCGTGTTTGAACCGGGACTAATGGGTGGAGGTATTAGTAACGACCCATTAGTCCCGGTTCATGAACCGGGACTAAAGGCCCTTACGAACCGGGTCTATTTGGTGTTTTTCTACTAGTGAAACATGAAAGTTCACCGAACCAAAATACATAGTCCACACCAAACGAACACAGATCTAAACTAAAATAGCTTAATAACTAAACTAAGAAGGAGAAGGGCGGAGGAAATCACCATTTCCTCTTCAGCCCCTTTCCCCTTGCGTCTATCGGTGCGGTTGTACCCCTCCGTGTAGGCATCAGCGGAGGGAGGGGTCCCATTGTTGGAGCTGGAGTCGTGGGAGCCATCGGAGAGGTCAGAGTCGTCAGAGGAGGAGATGACGCTAGTCATCTTACAGACCGCGCGCTCCTGCGCCTTCGCCAGTCGGGTGGAATTCGCTTTGGCTACGGCATCCGGCATTGGCTCGAGCTACGAGTGCTTGATGGCGAGCCAGAGGTTTTTGCGGCGAAGCCTCCGTGTGTAAGTCTCCATTGTCGTGAGTGAGGTGGCATGAACTTGAACCAAATCATGTCATACTGTAAATCCATTTTGTGATGTGATGTCCAAAAGGAAGAGGAAGGAGTAGCAAAGAACAATAGGCATGAGAGCATCAAGAAACTAAAACCAAAGCATCCTCTAGTGTCAGACGATGAACGGGGGCTTTAACCTGTCAGCAGGTTTCCATGCACACTGCTCTTAGGCCATCTTTACTTTGTCTTCCTATCTCACAATGGACATCTCATATCATCTCATTGTGTCCACATATATGTTTAGTATTCCTTCTAAACAATTTAGCAAAGAAAAAGCAAGAGGAAGGAGGTGCTTAAGAACGATAGGAATGAGAGGCATTGAGAAATACCAAACAAGATTTCCACCTCAATAGAAGAGATGAAGAGCCGATATGTTAGTTTTTCCTCTATGTTCTCATTGCCATTGCTCTTAGGACCTCTCTTTCTTCCTCTTCCTAGCTCGCTTTTGAGAGTTGACATTGAACATGTGCACACATATATATTTGTTTTGTAAGCTAAATTAACCAAGCATGCCAAAAATTGAAGAGGAAGGATTGCTTTAGAACAATAGGAATGGGAGGCGTCGGGAAACACGAAACTAGATTATCACCTCCAGTACAAGACGTCAAAACCAAGGAAGTTAAGCTTTCATCCATGTTCCCATTCCCACTACTCTAAGGCTCTCTATTCTTCCTCTTCTGGGCTCAATTTTGAAGTCTCATGTTATCTAAATTTATCGACACATGCCTATGGTTTCTCCATATGAGCTATTGCGTAAGCCAAAAGGAAGAGGAAGGAATGAACAAGAACGGTAGGAATGGGAGCCACTAGGAAAGGATGCATGCCAAATATTTGCACCTCCAACACTAGAGGTCCAATAAACAAGGAGGGTTTTCCTCCATGTTCCAATTCCTATTGCTCTTGAACTCTCTCTTTCTTCCTCTTCCCGACTTGCTCTCACCTCTAGTAGCTGCATTGCATAGCCTTTTCAATTCAGTCTGGCTATGCAAGTGCCTACAAATCTAACAATACAAAATAATCTCAAAGAACAAGCTTGAATTATTGGACAAAATGTTCCAACTTTGAGCTATAAATATTGGGTGCACCATATACATAACCTTTAAGAAGTAAGCAATGAAGACACCTGGTGCATGGAGGAATCATTCTGCAATCAATGATAATGGGGCCATAGAATAACTAGCCATGTCCTATTATCCTCTAATATTAAGTAAGGGAATGTGGTGAAAGATCTCTTTTTCTTACCTTTATTACCCATATCCAAGACCAGTACATAATATGTGTATCAGCCTATTATCTGAACAATACATGTATCTGCGTGAGCATTTAAAGTGTCAAAGTATGTAGCAATAAGAAGTTATGAGCTAAAAATAATATGAAATTGGACAAAGTAAACCCTAAGTTAACATGGAAAATTTACAAAATAGTGGGTGAAGAACCATTGAGGTAAAAATTAATTTGAACACAAGGTACTTTAGACAGGAGCTACATTATATAGATGCCATGATGTGATTAAACCATGATCTGAGATAACACATATAAGCAAAACCAAAATGTCTATATGCCATTTTATCAAGAAAAATAATTGTATAGTCCTATTGTCCAGTACTAAGAAATTTATTCTAAGGAAACAGATCCCCATAGAAAGAAATATAGGAAAACATATCTCCAAGGAACCATCAAGCACAACCCCTGTGAGGAAAATATATGAAGACATAATGATCAGATATTTACTCTAAACTTACTGTACACATTAGTTCAACATGGATGGCCTAAGCAACATGATGAACCACCTAGTATTTTCGGGACAACATTCACACACAAAGAACGAGATCCTGAAGAGAGTTTAGTACTTCTTCCACCCATCAACGTACTTCACAATTACAACCTTGTAGCTCTGCCACCATCACTAGAAGGATCAAAATAACCCAGGTTGAAATGCAAACACCCACCAAGGATCAAAGCCTTATCCTGCAGGTCTAAACAATCTATATGAAAACATCTTTTTATAATCATGTACAAATTTCATTAGATTTTAGAATTTTCGAAGTTGTTGGTTCTTGCTAGCTTGCTTATATATCCATTAGTTTACTATGTGCACGTCTGAAGTCCCTAGGCACAATCATTTACAGTTACATGTTTTCTGAGCTAATTACCATCTTTCTTACTCTTGTTTCTGCTATAACTCTTACCTACAATGTGTCATTGAACTGATTCTATTTACATCATGGGGTCAACATACGAGAACTACTGAAGAATTTGTATTAGTTCATGTATTAAAGTTTTGCCTCACATCTTACAACAAGTCTTAAGATGTGCTTGTTTTCTACGACTATTCCCTTTTCAAATACAGCGGTGTGTACTTCATATAAATGTCTTGGTTTGTTTTGTGGTGCTAGTAAAATCTCAAAAATGAATTACAGTACTACTAAATTATCTAAACCAGTAGCCCTGTTAATCTGACATCTTATAGTTTCTTATGAATGGTTTAAAGCATGCCAAACAAACAAACAAAAAAACAAACAAACATAGAAAACTATGCAGGGTCTATGAAGTTGAATGAAATCATATTATACTATGCATCATTTTTTATGTTGTGTGATCCAGAAGGGAGAGGAAGGAACACAAAAGAACAATAGGGATAAGAGGCATTATAAAAACTCAAAACAAAGCCTCTTTCAGTCTTAGACGAGAAACTGAGTTCTTCAGCCTTCCATCATGTTCCCATGCCCATCACTCTTCGGCCCTCTTTTTTACTCTCCCCGCCTCACAGTGGACAACTCGTATCACCTGAATATATGCACATACATGTTTTGTTTTTCTACTACTGTGATTTAACAAACGAAAAGAAGACGAATGGGTACATTACGATAGGAACGAAAGGCATCGAGAAATATCAAACTAAATTTCCATCTCAACACAAGAAGTGGACCAATAAGTTAGGCTTTTCCTCTATGTTCTCATTCCCTCTGCTCTTATTACTTCCCCTTCTTACTCTTCCTAGCTTGCTTTTGAGATCTCATAACAAATATGTGCATATATATTTTGTTTTTACACTAAAGCAACCAAGCAAGCCAAAAAGAAAAGAAAGGAGTGCTTGAGAACAATTGGAATAGGAGACATCAGGAAATACCAAACTAAATTATCACCTCCAACACTAGAGGTGAAAAAAGCAAGTTAGGCTTTCCACCATGTTCCTATCCCCACTGCTCTCAGGCTATGTTTTCTTCCTCTTCTCGAATAGCCTTCTTGATCTCAAATTGTCTAAGTATGTACACACATATTTACTGTTTATGCATTAATCTAATGTGCAAGAGAAAGGGAGGGGAGAGGAAGGAGTGCTCAAGAACCATAGGAATGGGAGACATTAGCACATAACTAATTATATGCATCTCCAACATGACGGGTATAAACAAAAAACTTACACTTTCCTCCATGTTCACATTCCTAGTGCTCTTATGCTATCTTTTTCTTTCTCTTCCCTTCTTACTCTCAAAGCCTACAAACTCCAAAGAAAAAAAACTATCAGACAACAAGCTTGAATTGCTGGACGAAGTATGTCAACATTGATGTATAAATAGACATGTTGTGCACTATGTTGAGAATCACAGAGGGATCAAGTAATGAAGACAGCCAGTGCATGTAGTATCACTAAAGTCAATGATAATGGAGCCCATTGCCCTATACTATACATGTAAAGCACTTTAGGGCTACAAAAGATTTCCTAGAGAGAAAAGGATAGTTACTGAAACTTAATCCTTGTTCATTACCAATGGATAGTATCAGAACATAACAATAGGTGCTATATAATTGGTTCGTAGTATTTCATTTGTAAACATTAAATATTCTATCAAGTAAAGACAAAATAGTTAGTATTTTGGCACTACTAGAAAATGGGTCATTTGCCCCGGTTCCAGAGGCCCATTAGTCCCGGTTCAGGAACCGAGACTAATGGGTCAAGACTAAAGCCCAAAACCTTTACTCCCGGTTCGCTTACGAACCGGGACATATCATGCTCCATGCGGCCGCTGCAGCGAGCCCAGGCAGGAGGGCCTTTTGTCCCGGTTGGTTACACCAACCAGGACCAAATGGCATCCACACGTCAGCAGCTCAGGAGCTGGGGTTTTTGTTTTTTTTGAAGGGGGGGGGTGGTTTAGGGGGTTTTGGAGGGTTAAATTATTTAGGGGTTTCTCCGTGCTTTGTCGACGCTAGCTACCATATGTATAAAGAGAACTCAAGATGCTAGCTAGTAAGCAAATGAAGGAACCATTAAGTACACAAGATCGTCATGATGAACATATACAGAGAGAAGTGATCAACCTCTCTTTCTCCGTGAGATTGGTCGAACAAGAAGTTTCCGTATATCTATCTGACGCTACTAGATACTGAAGGAAATATGCCCTTGTGATGCCCGGATAATTAAGCTACAGTAATCTCAAGTTAATAGTGCCACGTCACCACTCTTACTATTGCTAATCCTTGGTTGATCCAAATCGCAATCCAAATTCAAATTCAAATTAATTTCCAAAGCTCAAAGTTTTCAAACATGAAGGCTAAAATGTTCAAAGTATGGCAAATAATCTCTGGTTATTTGTCTTGTTGAAACCAACATCTTTTGAATTCCCAAAATGCCCCTGGGAATTAATTTTTGATCCAACAACAAATTATTTGGCCTTTTCAGTTTCTAAAAATGGTTAGACAACTCCTTTTTACCCCATACTTTTTGTTCCATCTCAATATATTGTGTTAGATTTATGTGCCAAGTTTTGTTCAAAACAAAACTCATTTGGTACAAAAAGAAAATGAAAAAGAAAAAGAGAAAATGGAAAATAGAAAAGATAAAAGCAAAAAGAATAGCCCCTTTCCCACTGGGCCTCGGTCCAACTGCCCCCTCCAAGCAGGCCGGCCCACTCCCCACACCCCCTGGCCTATAACCCCAACTCCCCCGAACCGAACCACAGAAGCAACCCCCACTACCTCACGATCTCCACCCTCTCCCTCCAGCGCCGCCTGGGGAGAGCCCCGCGCGCGAACCCCCCACCTCTCTCGCTCACTGTCATGCCCCCCCGATCTGAACTGGGTCTCGGCCCCAACACCTTCCACCGCCCTCACCATGACGCCACCGCTCGAGGGCCTCGTCACCGTCGCCAACCCCGACCGCCCCCGGACCACTTGCCTTGACGTCGCCCCGCCGCCTCGTCCGCACCATCGACGCCCGATCCTGCGCCCCCGATGTTGGCGCCCATCCCTGTCACCTCCTCGTCCCTTCTTCTCCGTCGCGCGACGCCCGCCTGAGGCTTCTGCCTTGGCGTTGCCACCAACGTCATCGTCACCGGAAATGCATCTCCGGCCCTCCCTCGAGCGCGCCTTTGCACCTCTACAGGGCTGGTGAGCCCCCTCCGTCCGACTCCCCTCCTGAAGCCCCCATTACGTGTGTGTGCTCCGGCCCACGTCCTCGCGCTCACCGCGGCCGTCCCGACGCCCGCGCACGACCACCGCGCTCCGGTCGCGCACTGGGCTCACCCGGCTCGCGCCCGTCGCCCCCGCTCAAGCGGACGCGACCACGCACGCCCGAACCGAGACCAGCGCCCTCCATGCGCTGTTGTACTGCTACTGCTCCCGGCTCCTGTCCTCCTCTGTTGCAGCTGCCCTGCCCGGCAGCCGCTCTGCGCCCCACCGACGGCCACCCTCGCCCGGGCTCGCCGGCTCCATTGCCGCCGCTGGCCCTCCATTGCTTGCCCGCGGCGCCCGGCGGACTTCCCCGTCACCCGGCGGCCTCGCCATGCGCCCGGACGGGTTTTGCCTCACACGCACCCGTCGGGCGCCGATGCACCCGTTAGCACCGTGCGTTTGGCCCCAGTGGCCCAATGGCCTATGGGCCCCACGCTAAAAAAAGGGAAAATGAAAGAAAGATAAAAATATATATTAATTATAATTATAATTAATTAATTAATCAATTAATTAACTTAATTAAAATTTCCTTGATTATCTTATGAGAAGTTAACCTGCTAAATTAATTAGCTAACCAGTAATTAGTTAGGTCTATCAATGACAGGGGGCCCACCCTCTGTTGACCAGTCAAATGTTGACTGGTCAACTGTGACCCCCTGGCCCACCTGTCAGCCACTGGGTACACTTTTGTGTACACTGCACTGGGTGTGCCTACCTTTTTAGCATTTATTTTCATATTAAAATTAATTTCAGAATATTAATGAAACTTTGAAAATTAATAGAAGTAAAACAGTAGCTCGGATCGAAAAACTGTATGAAAGTTGCTCAGAATGACGAGACGAATCCGAACATGCCGTCCGTTCGTCCGCCACACATCCCTAGCATAGCAAACATGCAACCTTTCCCCTCCGGTTCGTTTGTCCAAAAATGCCAAACTTCGGGAAAGCATTCCCGGATGTTATCCCCCTTCGTTGGTAGTGTGTAACACCACATTAGAACACGTCTAGCTCTGCCTGTTGTCCTATTATGATCTTGCTTGCTATGTATTTACTGTTTTCTCCCCCTCTTCTCTTCGGTAGACCCTGTGACGGCTGCGATGCCGCTGTGATCGACTACGTCGACAACGACCCCTCCTTCTCGCCTGAGCAACCAGGCAAGCCCCCCCCCCTTTGATCATCCCGATATCGCCCATTCTATACTCTCATGCTTGCATTAGATTTTGCTACTGTTATTGATTGCTCCTATTCTGATGCATAGCCTGCTTTTGTAACCTGCTGTTGTACCTTACCTACTTATCCTAAACTGCTTAGTATAGGTTGGTTAGTGATCCATCAGTGACCCCCACATTGTCCTTGTTGCCCCTGCTTCATCTCTGATGACTCGATCAATGTGATCGATGACCAGAGCGTGACACCTCACATCACCTCATGCCCCTTTAGTTGCTCAACTGTGCAGATTTACTATCAAGTGCCGAGGGTGATCCCTCATAACGCACTCCTGATGATAATTCTGTAGTGTAGCTATTCGGTCGTGGTCAACGAGGGTGGTTCCTCTTTCACCATTCCTGATACGGTTCTGTCGTGCAACACCTCAAGTGTGAACCTCGAGGGTGGACCCTCTTACGTTCACCTTGATGATTAGATCGAGTGGAATCCTTCGTTGGTGAATCCTCGGGTTTTCCCCTTGATGTTCGGACACACGGTTACATTGACTTACTTGAGACCATTATTGAAGTCGGGTCGGCCCTGAGGGGTACCCGCGAGTTGATGTGAAAGTCGGGCGGGCCCGTCGAGAACCCATGAGTTTTCCACGTGGCATGGCCAGGCAGTCTGGGCTCTTGCCGTAAGTCCATGAGACGGGGCGACAGATTCACCTTATCACGAGTCTCTGCTCGTCTCCGCGAGCCCCCAATGCACTAACAGGTTTGGGTATTTGTTTTGAGTTGGCCTCTGGCCTTTACGCACTAACCACCATGCGAGAATAGATATGGGCCTCGACGTCGTAGTATCAGCCGAAGCTTTGTCAGATGTCCAGTTCAGCAGTGCGGCACGGTCGGTTCATGCTGGCCATCCGAGGCGTTGCTGGTATCCACCCTGCTCGCAACGACCCAGAGTGCTACGGGCGATGGGCCCAAGACCCCGGAGTGCTTAGGATGTAGACCGGCGGGGACCTCTCTGCTGAGCCTAGGTAGGGCTGCGACGTGTTGATCTTCCGAGGCCGGGAATTGACCCCAGAAAGGTGTGTCCGGCCAGAGTGATCGAGCGTGTTGGGTAACGTGGTGCACCCCTGCAGGGACGATATATATTCGAATACCGTGTCCGCGGTAATGGACGCTCAGAATTATATCCCGATCTTATATAACTAGAAATGGATACTTGAGATATGTGATGGATATGTGGCCCCGGGATTGCTTTCTCGCAGGTAGTCGAGGAAGGATCTCTGGGCGTTGTTTCTACAACATGTTTGTTAAATATTAAATTGCTATTATTTACTCTTCTACATGCTGCAAGATGCTCGGAGCTGCTTGAAGATGCTAGTCTTTGATAGGCTAGGCCTTTCCCTCTATTCTGGCATTCTGCAATTCAGTCCACAGATATAGCCCTTCCATTTGATAGCAATGCATACTTAGTATATATCTGATGCTTGCGAGTACTTTGGATGAGTACTCACGGTTGCTTTGCTACCCCTTTTCCCCCTTCTTTCTTCTTTCCGGTTGATGCAACCAGATGGTGGATCCCTGGATCCAGATGCCAGCACTGACGGATACTGCTACGTGGAGCCCGCCGACGACCAGGAGTAGTTGGGAGGTCCCAGGCAGGAGGCCTTGCCTCTTCAATCATTGATGTTTGTGCTAGCCTTCTTAAGGCAGACTTGTTTAACTTATGTCTGTACTCACATATGGTTGCTTCCACTGACTCTTGTGTATCGAGCTTGTATTCGAGCCCTCGAGGCCCCTGGCTTGTAATATAAAGCTTGTATTATTTTAATTTGTGTCTAGTGTTGTGTTGTGATATCTTCCCGTGAGTCCCTGATCTTGATCGTACACATTTGCGTGTATGATTAGTGTATGATTGAATCAGGGGCGTCACAAGTCGGTTTTACCGAGACCCTTCTGCCCTTCGCCGTTACAATCCCTAACACCGATAAATCCTTATGCGTAACTACCTACGTAGCCATTCATACCTTCATCCCCAGTTGCTCTTGTTATTACAAGATGTCCCTAAATACTCTTCGATGTTTTGAGGATCCTTTATGCTTACTGCCCTATAGTCCTTGCTGCATGAATACCCTTACGAATAATCACTTGCTCCTATTGAGTATCCATTCATCCCCAGTTATTCTTATGCTTCATAAGATACTTTTTAATACAATCTGAGCTTTCAATGAACTCTATCACCTATTGCTCTAGAAGATCCTACCTGCCTACACTCTGGTTAATTACATACGCCTAGCAGCATCCCTTGACGTCCTTTGTCATTATCATCTTGAGTCTTTCGATTTGATATGCCTGTGTCGCGATCATCAGTTGATCCTTATAGATTATCTTTCCAGCTCAGACGTCTTCCCGAACATGAGCTGGTTCTCGACCAATCAGATTGCCATCGATTGTGCCCTAAGTCTATTCAACTTAACCATCCTTGGTCAGAGCATTTGCTTATGATCCCTTGATTTTGGAAATCGTAATTCCTTTGCATTTGAACTCTGAATTAGTTAGTTGCTTCTATAATCTGATATCCTTGCATTCTTTCTACCTCTGGTTGAGTACTGATGCTCACATCAGATCCCTTGTGAACCACTAGATCCTTTGTGGGGTTCTATCCGACAGTGTCCTTCATATACAGTAACCTTCTGAGCTTTTCCTCGGATACATAATGCCTTTGGTAAATTGTATCTTCTGCTTCCTGAACCATGCTCTACTCTCGGGATTGAGTTTTTTTTACTTGTGAAGTTTGTGGTATATGTTCCTCAGATGCCCCGGTTGAATCTTTGTCTTACCTAAATCCACGTGAACCCGAAGATTATGCGAGTTATATCTACTGGTGTTTCTTCGGATAAATTTTCAATTCTACAACTTCTTCGGACGCAAGAGGTGAATGGAAGGTTGTGCATTAGATAAGTGGTAGTCGACCTTGAACCTTTGTGTTCATGCCCACAGACCCGATGTGGAACTTATCATGGAAGCTTCTTGTTATCATAATAATCCCCTTGTGATAAATCCATCTTGTATCTATGTTTGGTCCTTTGCAATCGTGGTTCCGACCATATTCTTCTTGTTTGATCCATTCATCGGACAAGTTAAAGTACTTGTCTTCTTCAGATCGTTTTGCCTATTCAACCTCTACATTGATATACGTTTGAGTATTACCCTCCGGTATCTCGAGAATATCACGGAACTGTTGGAAATATGCCCTAGAGGCAATAATAAAATGGTTATTATTATATTTCCTTGTTCATGATAATTGTCTATTGTTCATGCTATAATTGTATTAACTGGAAACAGTGATACATGTGTAAATGCATAGACCACAACATGTCCCTAGTGAGCCTCTAGTTGACTAGCTCGTTGATCAATAGATAGTCATGGTTTCCTGACAATGGACATTGGATGTCATTGATAACGGGATCACATCATTAGGTGAATGATGTGATGGACAAGACCCAATCCTAAGCATAGCACAAGATCGTGTAGTTCGTTTGCTAAAGCTTTTCTAATGTCAAGTATCAGTTTCTTATACCATGAGATTGTGTAACTCCCGGATACCGTAGGAGTGCTTTGGATGTACCAAACGTCACAATGTAACTGGGTGACTATAAAGGTACACTACAGGTATCTCTGAAAGTGTGTGTTGGGTTGACATGAATCGAGACTGGGATTTGTCACTCCGTATGACGGAGAGGTATCTCTGGGCTCACTCGGTAATGTATCATCATAATGAGCTCAATGTGACTAAGTGGTTAGTAACGGGATCATGCATTACGTAACGAGTAAAGTGACTGGCCAGTAACGAGATTGAACAAGGTATTGGGATACCGACTATCGAATCTCGGGCAAGTAACATACCGATTGACAAAGGGAATTGTATACGGGATTACTTGAATCCTCGACATCGTGGTTCATCCGATGAGATCATCATGGAACATGTGGGAGCCAACATGGGTATCAAGATCTCGCTATTGGTTATTGGGCGGAGAGCTGTCTCGGTCATGTCTGCGTGATTCCCGAACCCGTAGGGTCTACACACTTAAGGTTCGGTGACGCTAGGGTTATTAGGAAGACTTGTATGTGATTACCGAATGTTGTTCGTAGTCCCGGATGAGATCTCGGACGTCATGAGGAGTTCCAGAATGGTCCAGTGGTGAAGATTTATATATGGGAAGTTATAATACGGTCACCGGAAAAGTTCGGGGTCATACCGGTATTGTACCGGGACCATCGGAAGGGTTCCGGGGGTCCACCGAGAGGGGCCACCTCTCCCGGAGGGCCTCATGGGCCGTAGTGGGATGGGAACCAGCCCTTAGAGGGCTGGGCGCATCCCCCCTTGGGCCCATGCGCCTAGGGTTGGGGGGAAACCCTAAGGGGGGCGCCCCCTTGTCCCCCCCCTTGGCCGCCCCCCCTCTAGATCTCATCTAGAGGGGGCCGGCCCCCTTCCTCCTCCCCCTATAAATAGAGGGGCAAGGTGAGGGCTACATACACACCTCCAAGGCGCAGCCCCTCCCCTCCCCAACACCTCTCCTCCTCCGTAGAAGCTTGGCGAAGCCCTGCCGGAGTACTGCCTCTCCATCACCACCACACCGTCGTGCTGCTGTTGGAGCTCTCTTCCTCAACCTCTCCCTCCTCCTTGCTGGATCAAGGCGCGGGAGACGTCTCCTTTCCGTACGTGTGTTGAACGCGGAGGTGCCGCCCGTTCGGCGCTAGGATCATCGGTGATTTGGATCACGACGAGTACGACTCCATCAACCCTGTTCTCTTGAACGCTTCCGCTCACGATCTACAAGGGTATGTAGATGCACTCCTCTCTCTCGTTGCTAGATGACTCTATAGATTGATCTTGGTGATGCGTAGAATTTTTTTATTTTCTGCAACGATCTCCAGCAGTGGCATCATGAGCTAGGTCTATGCGTAGTTTCTATGCACGAGTAGAACACAATTTTGTTGTGGGTGTAGATTTTGTCAATTTACTTGCCACTACTAGTCTTATCTTGTTTCAGCGGCATCATGGGATGAAGCGGCCCGGACCGACCTTACACGTACACTTACGTGAGATAGGTTCCACCGACTGACATACACTAGTTGCATAAGGTGGCTAGCGGTGTCTGTCTCTCCCACCTTAGTCAGATCAGATTCGATGAAAATGGTCCTTATGAAGGGTAAATAGAAATTGGCATATCACGTTGTGGTTTTGGCGTAGGTAAGAAACATTCTTGCTAGAACCCTATAGAAGCCACGTAAAAACTTGCAACAACAATTAGAGGACGTCTAACTTGTTTTTGCAGCATATGCCTTGTGATGTGATATGGCCAAAAGGATGTGATGAATGAAATATATGTGATGTATGAGATTGATCATGTTCTTGTAATAGGAATCACGACTTGCATGTCAATGAGTATGACAACCGGCAGGAGCCATAGGAGTTGTCTTTATTTATTGTATGACCTGCGTGTCAGTGAATAACGCCATGTAATTACTTTACTTCTTTGCTAAACCATTAGCCATAGTAGTAGAAGTAATAGTTGGTGAGACAACTTCATGGAGGCACGATGATGGAGATCATGATGATGGAGATCATGGTGTCATGCCGGTGACGATGATGATCATGGCGCCCCGAATATGGTGATCAAAGGAGCAAAATGATATTGGCGATATCATGTCACTATTTGATTGCATGTGATGTTTATCATGTTTTTGCATCTTATTTGCTTAGAATGACGGTAGTAAATAAGATGATCCCTCATAACAATTTCAAGAAAGTGTCCCCCCCTAACTGTGCGCCGTCGTGAAAGTTCGTTGTTTTGAAGCACCGCGTGATGATCGGGTGTGATAGATCCTAACGTTCGCATACAACGGGTGTAAGCCAGATTTACACATGCAAAACACTTAGGTTGACTTGACGAGCCTAGCATGTACAGACATGGCATCGGAACACAAGAGACCGAAAGGTCGAGCATGAGTCGTATAGAAGATATGATCAACATGGAGACATTCACCGATGATGACTAGTCCGTCTCACGTGATGATCGGACACGGCCTAGTTGACTCGGATCATGTATCACTTAGATGACTAGAGGGATGTCTATCTGAGTGGGAGTTCATCAAATAATTTGATTAGATGAACTTAATTATCATGTACTTAGTCTAAAACTTTTGCAAAATGTCTTGTAGATAAAATGGCCCACGCTCATGTCAACCTCAACTTCATCGCGTTCCTAGAGAAAACCAAGCTAAAAGATGATGGTAGCAACTATACGGACTGGGTCCGGAACCTGAGGATCATCCTCATAGCTACCAAGAAAGCATATGTCCTAGAAGCACCGCTAGGTGAAGCACCCGTCCTAGCGAACCAAGATTATATGAATGCTTGGCAGTTGCGTGTTGATGATTACTCCCTCCTTCAGTGCGGCATGCTTTACAGCTTAGAACCGGGGCTCCAAAAGCGTTTTGAGCAACACAGAGCATATGAGATGTTCCAAGAGTTGAAAATGGTTTTCCAAGCTCATGCCCGGGTCGAGAGATATGAAGTCTCCGACAAGTTCTACAGTTGTAAGATGGAGGAAAATAGTTCTGTCAGCGAGCACATACTCAAAATGTCTGGGTTGCACAACCGCTTGTCCCAGCTGTACATTAACCTCCCTGATGAGGCGGTCATTGACAGAATCCTTCAGTCGCTCCCACCTAGCTACAAGAGCTTTGTGATGAACTACAATATGCAGGGGATGGTGAAAACTATTCCTGAGGTATTTTCAATGCTGAAATCAGAAGAGGTAGAAATCAAAAAGGAACATCAAGTGTTGATGGTCAATAAAACCACTAGTTTCAATGAAGGCAAGGGTAAGAAGAACTTCAAGAAGGACGGCAAGGGAGTTTCCGCGTCTGGTAAGTCAGTTGCCGGGAAGAAGCCAAAGCACGGACCCAAACCTGAGACTGAGTGCTTTTATTGCAAAGAGAACGGTCACTGGAAGCGGAACTGCCCCAAGTACTTAGCGGATAAGAAGGCCGGCAACACCAAAGGTATATGTGATATACATGTTATTGATGTGTACCTTACCAGTACTCATAGTAGCTCCTGGGTATTTGATACTGGTGCGGTTGCTCATATTTGTAACTCAAAACAGGAGCTGCGGAATAAGCGGAGACTGGCGAAGGACGAGGTGGTGATGCGCGTCGGGAATGGTTCCAAGGTCGATGTGATCACCGTCGGCACGCTACCTCTACATTTACCTACGGGATTAGTTTTAAACCTCAATAATTGTTATTTAGTGCGAGCTTTGAGCATGAACATTGTATCTGGATCTCGTTTAATGCGAGATGGCTACTCATTTAAATCCGAGAATAATGGTTGTTCTATTTATATGAGAGATATGTTTTATGGTCATGCCCCGCTGGTCAATGGTTTATTCTTAATGAATCTCGAACGTGATGTTACACATATTCATAGTGTGAATACCAAAAGATGTAAGATTGATAACGATAGTCCCACATATCTGTGGCACTGCCGCCTTGCTCACATAGGTGTCAAACGCATGAAGAAGCTCCATACTGATGGACTTTTGGAGTCTCTTGATTTCGAATCATTTGACATGTGCGAACCATGCCTCATGGAAAAAATGACCAAGACTCCGTTCTCCGGAACAATGGAGCGAGCAACCAACTTATTGGAAATTATACATACTAATGTGCGCGGTCCAATGAGCATTGAGGCTCGGGGTGTCTATCGTTATGTTCTCACCCTCACAGATGACTTAAGTAGATATGGGTATGTCTACTTAATGAAACACAAGTCGGAGACCTTTGAAAAGTTCAAGGAATTTCAGAATGAGGTAGAGAATCAACATGATAGAAAAATAAAGTTCTTACGATCAGATCGTGGGGGTAGAATATTTAAGTCACGAGTTTGGTACGCACTTAAGGAAATGTGGAATTGTTTCACAACTCATGCCGCCTGGAACACCTCAGCGTAATGGTGTGTCCGAACGTCGTAATCGCACTCTATTGGATATGGTGCGGTTTATGATGTCTCTTACCGATTTACCGCTATCATTTTGGGGATACGCTTTAGAGACAGCTACATTCACTTTAAACAGGGCACCGTCTAAATCCATTGAGACGACACCGTATGAATTATGGTTTGGAAAGAAACCTAAGCTGTCGTTTCTAAAAGTTTGGGGATGCGATGCTTATGTCAAGAAACTTCAACCTGAAAAGCTCCAACCCAAGTCAGAAAAAATGCTTCTTCATAGGATACCCTAAGGAAACCATTGGGTATACCTTCTACCTCAGATCCGAAGGCAAGATCTTTGTTGCCAAGAATGGATCCTTTCTGGAGAACGAGTTTCTCTCGAAAGAAGTAAGTGGGAGGAAGGTGGAACTTGATGAAGTACTACCTCTTGAACCGGTAAGTAGTGCAGCTCAGGAAGATGTTCCTATGGTGCCTGCACCAACTAGAGAGGAAGTTAATGATGATGATCAAGGTACTTCGTATCATGTTACTACTGAACTTCATAGGTCCACAAGGACACGTTCCACACCAGAATGGTATGGCAACCCTGTCCTGGAAATCATGTTGTTAGACAACGGTGAACCTTCCAACTATGAAGAAGCGATGGCGGGCCCAGATTCCAACAAATGGCTTGAATCCATGCAATCCGAGATAGGATCCATGTATGAAAATAAAGTATGGACTTTGACAGACTTGCCCGATGATCGGCGAGCGATAGAAAATAAATGGATCTTTAAGAAGAAGACGGACACAGATGGTAATTTTACCATCTATAAAGCTCGACTTATCGCTAAGGGTTATCGACAAGTTCAAGGAGTTGACTACGATGATACTTTCTCTCCCGTAGCGAAGCTGAAGTCCGTCCGAATCATGTTAGCAATTGCCGCATAGTATGATTATGAGATATGGCAAATGGACGTCAAAACGGCATTCCTTAACAACTATCTTAAGGAAGAGTTGTATATGATGCAGCCGGAAGGTTTTGTCGATCCTAAGAATGCTAACAAGGTATGCAAGCTCCAGCGATCCATTTATGGGCTGGTGCAAGCGTCTCGGAGTTGGAACATTCGCTTTGATGAGATGATCAAAGCGTTTGGGTTTATGCAGACTTATGGAGAAGCCTGCGTTTACAAGAAAGTGAGTGGGAGCTCTGTAGCATTTCTCATATTATATGTGGATGGCATACTTTTGATGGGAAATGATATAGAACTTTTGGACAGCATAAAGGCCTACTTGAATAAGTGTTTTTCAATGAAGGACCTTGGAGAAGCTGCTTATATATTAGGCATCAAGATCTATAGAGATAAATCGAGACGCCTCATAGGTCATTCACAAAGCACATACCTTGATAAGATATTGAAGATGTTCAATATCGATCAGTCCAAGAAGGGGTTCTTGCTTGTATTACAAGGTGTGAAATTAAGCTCGGCTCAATTCCCGACCACGACAGAAGATAAAGAAAAGATGAGTGTCATCCCCTATGCCTCGGCCATAGGGTCTATTATGTATGCCATGCTGTGTACCAGACCTGATATAAACCTTGCCGTAAGTTTGGTTGCAAGACACCAAAGTAATCCCAGCATGGAACATCGGACAACGGTCAAGAATATCCTGAAGTACCTGAAAAGTACTAAGGATATGTTTCTCGTTTATGGAGATGACGAAGAGTTGTCGTAAAGGGTTATGTTAATGCTAGCTTCGACACAGATCTGGATGACTCCAAGTCACAAACCGGATACATGTATATTTTGAATGGTGGGGCAGTAAGCTGGTGCAGCAGCATGCAGAGCGTTGTGGCAGGATCTACATGTGAAGCAGAGTACATGGCAGTCTCGGAGGCAGCGCATGAAGCAATCTGGATGAAGGAGTTCATCACCAACCTAGGAGTTATTCCCAATGTGTCGGGGCCGATCACTCTCTTCTGTGACAACACTGGAGCTATTTCCTTTGCCAAGGAGCCCAGGTTTCACAAGAAGGCCAGGCACATCAAGCGTCGCTTCAACTCCATTCGTGAAAATGTTCAAGATGGAGACATAGATATTTGCAAAGTGCATATAGATCTAAATGTCGCAGATCCGTTGACTAAACCTCTTCCGCGAGCAAAACATGATCAACACCAGAACTCTATCGATGTTCGATTCATCACAGTGTAACTAGATTATTGACTCTAGTGCAAGTGGGAGACTGTTGGAAATAGGGCTTAGACGCAATAATAAAATGGTTATTATTATATTTCCTTGTTCATGATAATTGTCTGTTGTTCATGCTATAATTGTATTAACCAGAAACAATGATACATGTGTGAATGCATAGACCACAACATGTCCCTAGTGAGCCTCTAGTTGACTAGCTCGTTGATCAATAGATAGTCATGGTTTCCTGACTATGGACATTGGATGTCATTGATAACGGGATCACATCATTAGGAGAATGATGTGATGGACAAGATCCTAAGCATAGCACAAGATTGTGTAGTTCGTTTGCTAAGATTTTCTAATGTCAAGTATCAGTTTCTTAGACCATGAGATTGTGTAACTCCCGGATACCGTAGGAATTCTTTGGGTGTACCAAACGTCACAACGTAACTGGGTGACTATAAAGGTACACTACAGGTATCTCCGAAAGTGTCTATTGGTGTAAGGGCATATTTATCCCCAAGATGTTTTGGTGATTGATGATAATGCTTGTGCAGACTAATCGTGTGCGTTTAGTTCTTTCAGAGATTCATCCATTGGCACGCGACGATTTCCTCCCCTCGGTGTTGTATTCAAGACGGTGTAGCTCCTTCGTTTCGTTGTTGGTGGACTAGTTTACCGTACTATCAAGAGGGGATCCGTTTTGGTAAGACTTGGGTGGAATCACATGTACACATCCTTATCACACCCCTCGTCTTTCGTTCCGCATCTCTGGAGCTGCCGTTTTCCCCTTGCTATGCTTTGCTCTGCCCCAGCGGTAGTACCGCGACCACAGCGGTAGTACCGCCGAAGCTCCCCAGCGGAAGTACCGCTCCAAGCGGTAGTACCGCTCTCCGAGCAGTAGTACCGCTCTCCGAGCAGTAGTACCGCTTAGGATTTTCGGCCGTAGTACTGCTGAGCGCCTGGGCTACTTCCGCTTCGATTCTCGAACAAAGTTTTTCGTGTCGGGTTTTGCAGCACTAAGGGTGGCAGTAGGAGCGGTAGTACCGCCCTAAGCGGTAGTACCGCTCTTCCCTAGCGGTAGTACCGCCCTAGGGTCTGGCAGCGCGGCAGTACCGCTGGGTTGAGCGGTAGTACCGCCCGGAGCGGTAGTACCGCCCTTCCCCAGCGGTAGTACCGCTCTGTGCGGGGCTGGTGAGTGGGATAACGGTTGGATTGTTCACCCCACTATATAAAGGGGTCTTCTTCCCCAAAGTTGACCTACCTCTTTCCCCCAAAGCTCCATTGTTGCTCTAAGCTCCATTTTCGCCTGATCTCTCTCCCTAGCCAATCAAACATGTTGATTTGCTCGGGATTGGTTGAGAAGGCCCAGATCTACACTTCCACCAAGAGAAATTTGATTCCCCCACTTATCCCTAGCGGATCTTGTTACTCTTGGGTGTTGAGCACCCTAGACGGTTGAGGTCACCTCGAAGCCATACTCCATTGTGGTGAAGCTTCGTGGTGTTGTTGGGAGCCTCCAAGTGTTGTGGAGATAGCCCCAATCTTGTTTGTAAAGGTCCGGTTGCCGCCTTCAAGGGCTCCAATAGTGGAATCACGACATCTCGCATTGTGTGAGGGCGTGAGGAGATTACGGTGGCCCTAGTGGCTTCTTGGGGAGCATTGTGCCTCCACACCGCTCTAACGGAGACGTACTTCCCCTTAAAAGGAAGGAACTTCGGTAACACATCCTCGTCTCCACCGGCTCCACTCTTGGTTATCTTGTCCCTTTACTTTTGCAAGCTTACTTGAGTTATATCCATTGCTTGCTTGTGTGCTTATTGTATTTGCATCATATAGGTTGTCCACGTAGTTGCACATCTAGACAACCTATTTCATTGCAAGGTTTAAATTGTTAAAGAAAAGTCTAGAAATTGTTAGTTGCCTATTCACCCCCCCTCTAGTCAACCATATCGATCCTTTCAATTGGTATCAGAGCGTCGTCTCTTTATTGAGGACTTTGCCGTCCTAAGAGTATGGTTGACACCCACGACGGTGCAGAGGAGCTCTCCGGTGTGAATCCCATCTCGTCCACGGCCGAAGGGGGAGCCTCGGTCTCTCGTGAGGAATTCAATGTGGCTTTAGACACATTGAAAACCTCCATGATGGCCGAGGTTAAAAGCATGTTTTCTGATTTCTTAGACGGACTTAAACTATCTACCTCGCCGATGAAAGTGGGTGATCCCACTAACAAGGTGACGGATGCTACCTCCGACAAGGGGGAAGCTATCAGTGAAGAGAGTCCGTCTACTAGTGGTAGAAATGGCACCAGCATCTTTGCCAATGTGGAACCCCTCTACTCATTTGAATCATGCCGGTCCTCCTCCTAAATATGTGAAAAATGAAGATTTTGACGCTTGGCTTTATCGCTTCAAGCGTCACTTAAAACATGTGAACACTAACCTTTGGAGAATTATTGAAGAAGGTTTCTATCCTCATGATCCAAGCAACTTCATCCCTCGAGAAGAAGTGGACAATCAATTCAATGAGAGTGCTCTCTTCATCATCCAAGATGCAATCCTTCCCGAAGATCTCCCTCATCTTCGACCTCATGCCATGGCTAAAGAAGCATGGAAATGTGTCGAGCGTCTCTATCGAGGAAGTGCTAGCATTCAATGCTCCAACTATGAAGTGGTGCAAGATGAAGCCGATGAGTTTGCAATGAAAGAGGATGAAGAACCTCGTGAGCTCTTTTGAAGAGTGACCAAACTCGCGGTCGCACTCCGAGATCATGGGAGCAAGGACACGGATGACAACTGGATCAAGCGCAAGTTCCACAAGGCCATGATGCCCTACAACAAGGCCATGTACTCCATCATTCGCCAAAGACCGGACTTCCACTCCCTGACCTCCGATGAAGTGTTGGATGAGTTTGTTGCAATGAGCATCTTGGACAAGACCACCGACAATGCGGTGCTCCGTTCTCAAAGGGCAAGGAAGCCCAATCTTGCCTTGAAGGCCAAGGTTAGTGTGTAAGAAGAAGAAGAAGAGGAAGATGAGGAGAGAAACCCCGAGGACACGAAGTATGATTATCATGAGCACATGGCTCTTGCCTCAAGACAGTTTTGGAGTAAGAAGAATACAAGGCCCAACTTCAACAAGAACAACTCAAGTGGCCTCAAGGGGAAGCAACGAGTTAGAACTTGTTTCAACTGTGGCAATGTTAGCTATTTCGTTGCGGATTGTCCCTATGAGAAGCGGGAAGACAATGGTGGCAAGTTCATCCGAAAAGACAAAGCCAAGTCCTTCCCCAACAAGAACAACTTCACCAAGAAGACTCCTTCTCGTGGGTTGGTGGTTCAAGAAGAATACCTGAGGATGACAATGATGATGAAGATGGTGAAACAATGGGCATAGCATCCGTTGCCATTGTCACAACTCCCCGGGTGTCTCTCTTCGATGCACCTAACGAGAACATCACCGCCAAGTGGCTCATGGCTAAGGCCACCAACAAGGTAACCTCCAACATCAAAACCACCATTATTCCTAACCCTCCTTCAACGGATGACTTTGATAATGGTAAGGGGTCTAATGAGGAGATCAATGAATTTGAGTCCTTCATGAGTAAGCTCAAGGGCAAATCCAAGAAGAACTTTGTTGCTCTCTTGGAACAACTTGGTGAAGCCAATGACATGATCGAGGCTCACGAAGAAACCATCTCTAAGATGGAAAGTCATAGTCGTGAAGCCAATGACATGATCAGATCTCTCTAATGCTCTTGAGGAAGAGCGTGAGCATGGTTTGGCTCTTGAGGAGTCACACAACGATGGTCATGCTAAACTAAAGAAAGATCTTGATCATGCTCTTGTTGTGTCTCGTGTTCTAGCTTCCGAGAAGGCTAAACTTGGGGTTGATCATGTTAGACTCACGGAGGAGTTTGATGTACTTGACAAGGCCCACAAGGTCTTGAAAAGTGATCATGCTACCCTCAAGGAGTCTCATGCTCAACTCCAAGTTAAGCTAACCAAGGAAAAGGCCACATTTCCTCACACGGTCTTAATTGATAATGCAAATGCTACTAACCCATGTTGTGAGCATGTGCATCTTGTGGAGGAGAATGCCAAGTTGAAGGAACAACTCGAAAAAGGTCTTGTGTCATGCATACAAGGTGAGAAGAACCTAAATGACCTTTTGATCAATCAAAAGGAAGTTGTGGGCAAGGAGGGAGTTGGGTTCTCACCCAAGTCCAAGAACAAGAAGAAGAACAAGGAGAAGAAGAGCAAGACCAATCGACCTCCTCCGCTCACGCAAACCTTTGTGAAGGAGGGAGAAGGTGCTCCTAAGGAGAAGAAGAACAATGGGAAGAGTGGTGATGGCAAAGAGCGCAAAGCCATCTCTCCCAACAAAGCCGGTGACTTTAACCCATCTTATGTGTTGTGCCGTGCTAGTGATGGGCATGTTTATGCTAAATTTGTTGGTTCTCCTTATGAGTACATTGAATGGTCTATTTGGGTTCCTAAGACCCTTGTCACTAACATCAAAGGACCCATTACTCAATGGGTACCTAAAACCAAGCATTGATCTCTTGTAGGTGTTTGCTTCCGGTGGGGATCATGATTGCTCGATAGTGGAGCAACAAATCATATGACCGGGAGCAAGGACTTGGTGGTGGACGTGCACAAGATCCCATCTATGCCCACCAATGTCGAATGGGGTGATGCCTCACATTCTAAGGTATTGGGTCTTGGCAAGGTTGTCATTTCTCATGATCTAATGATCGAGAAAGTCATGCTTGTTGAGTCCCTTGCGTTCAATTTACTTTCCGTTCGTCAACTCGCACTAATGGGCTTTGCCACCTTCTTTGATATTGATACTGTGGCCCTCTTGTGGAGCAAGACTCTTAAAGTAGCCTTTGTTGGGCATGTCGAGAACGGTCTCTATGTGATTAACTTTTCGGAGCAATCCACTAAGACCGCGACATGCCTAATGGCTAAAGTTGATGTGGGATGGCTTTGGCATCGCCGTTTAGCCCACGTCAATATGAGATCTTTGCAAAGTCTTCTCAAGGGGGACCATGTTCATGGACTAACGAATGTTAGTTTTGCCAAAGATCATGTTTGCAGTGCTTGTATCGAAGGAAAGCTTCATGAGACGGCTCACCCTCCCATGACTATCATCTACTCGAAGAGACCCTTGGAGATCCTGCACATGGACCTCTTCGGGCCTCCATCCTTTGACAGTCTTGGGGGTATAAAGTATTGCTTGGTGATTGTGGATGATTATTCAAGATACACTTGGGTATACTTCTTCAAGAGGAGAGTGAGACTCAACAAATCGTCATCGACTTTGCAAATGAAGCTCAACATCAACATAATGCAAAGATTCTGACAATAGGAAGTGACAACGGCACCGAGTTCAAGAACTACACCTTGGATGAGTTTCTTAGTGTTGAAGGGATCAAGCATCAATATTCTGCACCATATACCCCTCAACAAAATGGTGTTGCGGAGAGGAAGAACCGGACGTTGATGGATGCGGCAAGGACCATGATGGCGGAGTTCAAGTCTCCATACAACTTTTGGGCAGAAGCCATCAACACAGCTTGTCATGCATCCAATCGGCTCTATCTCCGCACAGGCTTGAACAAGACTTCGTATGAGATACTCACCGGGAACAAGCCCAATATCAAGTACTTCCGGGTGTTCGGGTGTAAGTGTTTCATTCTCAAGAAAGGTGTTCATTTGTCTAAATTCGAGGCTAGAGCTCATGAGGGCATATTTGTTGGTTATGCTACAAACTCTCATGCTTACCGTGTTCTCAACAAGTCCAACGGACTCATTGAGGAGACGTGTAACATAGAGTTTGATGAAAATAACGGCTCCCAAGTGGAGCAAAGTGGTACTTGTGATGTAGGTGATGAAATTCCTCCCCAAGCCATAAGAAGAATGTGTATTCATGGACTAACGAATGTTAGTTTTGCCAAAGATCATGTTTGCAGTGCTTGTATCGAAGGAAAGCTTCATGAGACGGCTCACCCTCCCATGACTATCATCTACTCGAAGAGACCCTTGGAGCTCCTGCACATGGACCTCTTCGGGCCTCCATCCTTTGACAGTCTTGGGGGTATAAAGTATTGCTTGGTGATTGTGGATGATTATTCAAGATACACTTGGGTATACTTCTTCAAGAGGAAGAGTGAGACTCAACAAACTGTCATCGACTTTGCAAATGAAGCTCAACGTCAACATAATGCAAAGATTCTGACAATAAGAAGTGACAACGGCACCGAGTTCAAGAACTACACCTTGGATGAGTTTCTTAGTGTTGAAGGGATCAAGCATCAATATTCTGCACCATATACCCCTCAACAAAATGGTGTTGCGGAGAGGAAGAACCGGACGTTGATGAATGCGGCAAGGACCATGATGGCGGAGTTCAAGTCTCCATACAACTTTTGGGCAGAAGCCATCAACATAGCTTGTCATGCATCCAATCGGCTCTATCTCCGCATAGGCTTGAACAAGACTCCGTATGAGATTCTCACCATGAACAAGCCCAATATCAAGTACTTCCGGGTGTTCGGGTGTAAGTGTTTCATTCTCAAGAAAGGTGTTCGTTTGTCTAAATTCGAGGCTAGAGCTCATGAGGGCATATTTGTTGGTTATGCTACAAACTCTCATGCTTACCGTGTTCTCAACAAGTCCAACGGACTCATTGAGGAGACGTGTAACGTAGAGTTTGATGAAAATAACGGCTCCCAAGTGGAGCAAAGTGGTACTTGTGATGTAGGTGATGAAATTCCTCCCCAAGCCATAAGAAGAATGGGTATTGGTCATATCCTACCCATTGAGGAACCCCTTGTGGCCGAAGGAGAAGGACAATGCTCCACCTCGGTGGAGCCTTCACCTACTCAAGACCCACACGCTTCCGAAGAACAAAGTGAAGGCCCTCAACCTCGGGAACAAGACCAAGGGCAAGATCAATCACAAGATGGTGGTGAACCTCCACATGATGCCCAAGGTCAAGTTCTTCCCCTCGAGCAAGTTCAAGATCATGAGCAAGCTCAAGATCAAGAACAAGCTCATGACGATGCTCAAGATGATCAAGTGAACCCTCCTCCTTCGACATCCGAGGAGGAATTGGAGCGTCGTGCCGCGAAGATTGCTTCCAAACTCACCACCAAAGGTCATCTCATGGAGAATGTGGTTGGAAGCCTAAGAAAGGGGGTAAGCACTCGTAGACAATTAGCAAACTATTGTGAACATCACGCGTTTGTCTCTTGTGTTGAACCCCATAAGGTCTATGAGGCGCTCGAAGACTCGGATTGGCTCAATGCCATGCATGAAGAACTCAATAACTTCGAGTACAACAAGGTGTGGAGGTTGGTGCCAAGGCCTTCCGGGAACCATAACATCATTGGAACCAAGTGGATCTTCAAGAACAAGCAAGATGCTCATGGGAACATCATTCGCAACAAGGCAAGATTGGTAGCACAAGGCTACTCCCAAGTCGAGGGTATCGACTACGGTGAAACCTTTGCTCCCGTTGCTCGCCTTGAATCCATTCGTTTGTTGATTGCTTATGCTTCCCATCACAACTTTAAGTTGCAACAAATGGATGTTAAAAGTGCTTTTCTTAATGGTCCTATTAATGAGTTGGTCTATGTCAAGCAACCCCCCGGGTTCGAGGATCCCTTCTTCCCGGATCATGTGTATCAACTCGATAAGGCGCTCTATGGCCTTAAACAAGCCCCACGTGCGTGGTATGACCACCTTACCGAGTTGTTACAAGATCGTGGATTTGAAGTGGGGCTAATCGATCCCACTCTTTTTACTAAGAAGGTCAAAGGGGAGTTGTTTGTATGCCAACTATATGTTGATGACATTATCTTTGGTTCCCCTAACAAAGCTTTCAATGAAGAATTTGCCGCTCTCATGACCTCTAAGTTCAAGATGTCTTCGATGGGAGAGTTGAAGTTCTTCCTTGGTTTTGATATCAAACAAAGAAGAGAAGGTACCTTCATCAACCAAGCCAAATACACTCAAGACATGCTCAAGAGATTCAAGTTAAGTGATGTCAAGCCGGCCTCTACTCCAATGCCCACCAAGTGCCAACTTGACATTGATCCCAATGGTAAAGCGGTGGATCAAAAGGTATATCGCTCCATGATTGGCTCCTTGCTTTACCTTTGTGCATCTAGACCGGATATCATGTTGAGTGTGGGGATGTGTGCACGGTTTCAAGCTGCACCGAAGGAAAGTCACTATGTGGCGGTCAAGCGAATCTTTCGATATTTGGCTCATACCCCAAACTTTGGCTTATGGTACCCAAGAGGGGCAAACTTCAAGCTTGAAGGGTTTACGGATTCCGATTGGGCGGGAGACAAAGTGGATAGGAAGTCCACTTCCGGAGGGTGCCAGTTTCTTGGGTGCTCTTTGGTGAGTTGGTCTTCCAAAAAGCAAAGTTGTGTGTCTCTCTCGTCCACCGAAGCGGAATATGTGGCGGCCGGTAGTTGTTGTGCACAACTCTTATGGATGAGGCAAACTTTAAAGGAATACGGTGTCATTTGTGACAAAGTGCCTCTTTGGTGTGACAACGAAAGTGCCATCAAGATTTCTCTCAACCCGGTGCAACACTTCAAGACGAAGCACATTGAGATTCGGTATCATTTCATCCGGGATCACATTAGGCGAGGAGAGATCGAGCTCAAGTATGTCAACACTCATGATAACCTTGCAGATATTTTCACGAAGCCCTTGGATGAAGCAAGATTTCGCGAGTTAAGGCATGAGCTAAATATTCGAGCAATGTGACTTGAACCCTTGCACACCCCACCCCACTCAACTTGGTGTCTAGCTTAGATGTAGGCATGGACATAGGGGGAGTGTTGTTCTCTCAATGAACTCTCCCTCCCCCCATTATGCATAAAACGATCAACTCTTTCACATTAGCCATTTTTGATGGTACTTGTGCTTCAAAGACGAGTTTTGGTCATGGGCCCAAGGATAATTCTTCGCGGTGCCATACCAATTGACTCAAACATAGGTGGCTCCGGCCACCGCCCTCTCCTGAGAGAGGCCAGAGCTTGCTCTGTTTCGTGTGGTTGTTTGTGTTTGAGTGGTTTCTGTTCAGTTGTGTGTGTGTGTGTGTTGCCGCGTCGGTCCTCTCGTTCTTTTGGCCTTGCTTTCCGTTTCTTTTTGAGCGTTAGCCGTTGGTCTAGAAGCCGTGTGGTTGCTGAAGCGGTACTACCGCTGGTGGCGAGCGGTACTACCACTCTTAGCGGTACTACCGCCCTCCAGCGCGGTACTACCGCTCCTAGCGGTACTACCGCCCTCCAGCGCGGTACTACCGCTGTGAGGCGCGGGCTGGGGGTTATATCGGGGGCAGGGGGAGTTTCTTCTCCCCCATACCCATTCGCTCACCCCTTCGCCCTGTTCGTCTCTCTCTTCAGCAACCGGCGCCGCGGGAGGGCTCCGGCGGATCTCCCTCTCCGGGGCGCTCCTCTCCGTTTCCTTCGGTGGAATCGATCCCCACCTTGTCCTCTTGCCATGGATGCCGGTATTGCCCCCGTTCCCTGTTTCCTTTTGTCTAGATTTCCAATCTAGCTTTCTAGGGGCAATAGCAGTTGCATCTCTAGATTTTTGTCCAGATCTAGGCTTGAGTAGGATGGAGAATGCTTCTAGACTGTTTGGATTAGTGTTTGGTTGGAGTATTTTTGAATTTGGTAGGACGGAAGTACCGGATCTGACCACGGCAGTAGGAAACTGCTGTTTCCCCGCCTCGAGCGGTACTACCGCTCTCCCAGAGCGGTACTACCGCTTGGAGCGGTACTATCGCTCTCTCCAGAGCGGTACTACCGCTTGGAGCGGTACTACCGCTCAAGGGTCACGGTACTACCGCCCTTCTACCAGTTTCCATCATACTCCTACCTCTCAGTGATCCTCTTTGTTCGTGTTTGTGGCTTACGCTCGTTCTTTCTGGTTGTTTGCGTGTTTGTGTGTGTGGTTCCAGGTGATGAGGTTCCTGAGCATCAGGCTCGTCATGTCAACCCCGGTCGTGCCTCGTCCAAGCGCTACCGCACCACTGAGCCCACTGAGCCTGCCGGAGGATCTTCTAGTGCTCCACCTCCTCCTCAACTGCAGAAGAAGCCTGGGGTCAAGCCAAAGTCAGGCAAAACCGTGCCAGAAATGCCGCCCAAGGAGTTCTGGGCAAGGCGCCGCCGCAACCCGTATGAGGTCGACCAAGATCCCACTTTGGTCAACCGTCCGTTCTGGAACAGGTTCTAGTTTGCCATCTACTTTGCTGTTCTCAAAGCCAAGAAGAATCTCTATGTCAACGTGCACTCCATCGACACCGAGCATATGGAGAACGATCCTGACTACTTTGGTGAAGCTCTTCAGATGTGCACTCAACTGAACATTCTCAGGATCATGCAATTCAACAAGGACTACGATGCTGATATTGTGGCCCAATTCTATGCCACGGTTCACCTTGGGACTGATGAGGACAGGACTCTGACTTGGATGACAAATGGCAAGTTGCTGTCAGTCAAGTGGAAAGCTTTCATGCAGTTGATTGGGGTGGAAGATCTAGGTCTTGAGTCTCCTGTCGGCTTTCGCCCCCACCGTCGCGCCAATGCCACTCACAAGCAAGCTCTGTGGCCCTACTGCACTCTGAGGATCAACCCTGAGACGAAGAAGGAGACCTATGAGCTGCCTGCCTATCTGGATATTCTTCACCGTATCTTCAGAGAGACTCTTTTCCCTCGCATCGGGAATCTGGACCAGGTTCACTCTTATCTCGTGGACATGCTTCTCTTCTGTCAGCGGGAGAAGGGGCAGAGCACCGGAGAGTCCTTGGATATCTCTCATGTTATGTGGTCTGAGCTGGTTTCTGCTATCTCCGAGCGCAAGTGCCCGATTTATGGTCCGTTCATTATGCTGCTCATTGAGAAGGCCTGGGATCGTGTCTATCCCAAGGTGGTGCTGGAGATTGGAGAGTTGGTTTCTCACGATGTCAAGCGTCTGAGGAAGAAGGATAACTGGGGCACTCAGGCCCCTAGGACTGGAGTTCCTTCATCTGCTGCTGCCATGGAGACTGAGGAGGAGATTGGGGCTGAGGCTGAGGATGAAGATGATGACTACGTGCCTTCTGAGGCAGAGCCCTCTTGGGCCAAGAAGCTCAAGATCAAGGTGAAGAAGCTGTTTTGCATGGAGTCTCACGGTCAGTACATGACTCATGTGGCTGAGAAGAAGGCCCGAGGTCGCCACAAGGAGCTCATGCGTCAGATGGGTGCTATTGTGATTAGTGGTTCTGAGGATCAGCTTACCGAGGAGGAGGAGTGGATTCAGCAGCACTGCCCTTGGACTGATTCTGATGCTGAGCACTTCCCGGCTGACGATGGTAGCGCAGATGATCCCTCTGAGATCTGATGGGTGTCCCTCGTTTGCCTTCACCTGGAGCCGTAGCAGCACTCCCTCTCCTTTTTGGTGTCTCGATGCCAAAGGGGGAGAGAGTTTAGGGATTTGTGCTTTGTGTCTTCCGTCTTCTGTGTTTGTGCTTTCGCTTGTTGCTTTATTTGGTTTGTGTCAGTGAGACCTAAGTTCTGGTTCTGTCAGTGAGACCTAAGCTCGAGTCATATGGTGTGAGACATATGCTACCTTACCTTTCCAGTATCATTATCTATGTCTATCTAGCTTATGAGTTGCATGCTTATCCTGTTATCTATATGTTGCTCTCATATATCTTGCTTAGGTAGTTGGTCTCTAAAATGTAGGGGGAGCATTGATCCTGGCATCTGTGCCGTGCAGTCCAAAGCACTTATCGTAGCACACATCCAGGGGGAGCCCTTCTACATTTTAGGACGGTTGTGTTTTGCGCTTATCCTATATCTATCATATTGTGCAAATCCCGTATTGTCATCAATCCACCAAAAAGGGGGAGATTGTAAGGGCATATTTATCCCCAAGATGTTTTGGTGATTGATGACAATGCTTGTGCGGACTAATCGTGTGCGTTTAGTTCTTTCAGAGACTCATCCACTGGCACGAGACGATTTCCTCCCCTCGGTGTTGTATTCAAGACGGTGTAGCTCCTTCGTTTTGTTGTTGGTGGACTAGTTTCTTAGGAGTCACCGTACTATCAAGAGGGGATCCGTTTTGGTAAGACTTGGGTGGAATCACACGTACACATCCTTATCACACCCGTCGTCTTTCCTTCTGCATCTCTGGAGCTACCGTTTTCCCCTTGCTATGCTTTGCTCTGCCCCAGCGGTAGTACCGCGACCACATCGGTAGTACCGCCGAAGGTCCCCAGCAGAAGTACCGCTGTCAGAGCGGTAGTACCGCTCCAAGTGGTAGTACCGCTTGGGATTTTCGGCCGTAGTACCGCTGAGCGCCTGGGCTACTTCCGCCTCGATTCTCGAACGGAGTTTTTCGTGTCGGGTTTTGCGGCACTAAGGGCGGCAGTAGGAGCGGTAGTACCGCCCTAAGCGGTAGTACCGCTCTTCCCTAGCGGTAGTACCGCCCCGGGGTCTGGCAGCACGGCAGTACCGCTGGGTTGAGCGGTAGAACCGCCCGGAGCGGTAGTACCGCCCTTCCCGAGCGGTAGTACCGCTCTGTGCGGGGCTGGTGAGTGGGATAACGGTTGGATTGTTCCCCCCACTATATAAAGGGGTCTTCTTCCCCAAAGTTGACCTACCTCTTTCCCCCAAAGCTCCATTGTTGCTCCAAGCTCCATTTTCGCCCGATCTCTCTCCCTAGCCAATCAAACTTGTTGATTTGCTCGGGATTGGTTGAGAAGGCCCAGATCTACACTTCCACCAAGAGAAATTTGATTCCCCCCACTTATCCCTAGCGGATCTTGTTACTCTTGGGTGTTGAGCACCCTAGACGGTTGAGGTCACCTCGAAGCCATACTCCATTGTGGTGAAGCTTCGTGGTGTTGTTGGGAGCCTCCAAGTGTTGTGGAGATAGCCCCAATCTTGTTTGTAAAGGTCCGGTTGCCGCCTTCAAGGGCTCCAATAGTGGAATCACGGCATCTCGCATTGTGTGAGGGCGTGAGGAGATTACGGTGGCCCTAGTGGCTTCTTGGGGAGCATTGTGCCTCCACACCGCTCTAACGGAGACGTACTTCCCCTTAAAAGGAAGGAACTTCGGTAACACATCCTCGTCTCCACCGGCTCCACTCTTGGTTATCTTGTCCCTTTACTTTTGCAAGCTTACTTGAGTTATATCCATTGCTTGCTTGTGTGCTTATTGTCTTTGCATCATATAGGTTGTCCACGTAGTTGCACATCTAGACAACCTATTTCATTGCAAGATTTAAATTGTTAAAGAAAAGTCTAAAAATGGTTAGTTGCCTATTCACCCCCCCTCTAGTCAACCATATCGATCCTTTCAGTTGGGTTGACACGAATTGAGACTGGGATTTGTCACTCCGTATGACGGAGAGGTATCTCTGGGCCCAGCCGGTAAAGCCTCATCATAATGAGCTCAATGTGAATAAGTGGTTAGTCACGGGATCATGCATTACGTAATGAGTAAAGTGACTAGCCGGTAACGAGATTGAACGAGGTATTGGGATACCGACGATCGAATCTCGGGCAAGTAACATACCGATTGACAAAGGGAATTGTATACGAGATTACTTGAATCCTCGACATCGTGGTTCATCCAATGAGATCATCGTGGAACATGTGGGAGCCAACATGGGTATCCAGATCCCGCTGTTGGTTAGTGGCCGGAGAGCTGTCTCGGTCATGACTGCGTGATTCCCGAACCCGTAGGGTCTACACACTTAAGGTTCAGTGATGCTAGGGTTATTAGGAAGACTTGTATGTGATTAACGAATGTTGTTCGGAGTCCCGGAGGAGATCCTGGACATCATGAGGAGTTCCGGAATGGTCCGGAGGTGAAGATTTATATATGGGAAGTTGTAATACGGTCACCGGAAAAGTTCGGGGTCATACCGGTATTGTACCGGGACCACCGAAAGGGTTTCGAGGGTCCACCGGGAGGGGCCACCTCTCACGGAGGGCCTCATGGGCCGTAGTGGGGAGGGAACCAGCCCCTAGAGGGCTGGGTGCATACCCCCCCTTGGGCCCATGCGCCTAGGTTTGGGGGGGAAATCCTAAGGGGGGCGCCCCCCTTGCTTGGGGGGCAAGTCCCCCCCTTGGCCGCCGCCCCCCCTCTAGATCTCATCTAGAGGGGGCCGGCCCCCTTCCTCCTCCCCCTATAAATAGAGGTGCGAGGGGAGGGCTACATACAGACCTCCAAGGCGCAGCCCCTCCCCTCCCCAACACCTCTCCTCCTCTGTAGAAGCTTGGCGAAGCCCTGCCGGAGTACTGCCTCTCCATCACCACCACGCCGTCGTGCTGCTATTGGAGCTCTCTTCCTCAACCTCTCCCTCCTCCTTGCTGGATCAAGGCATGGGAGATGTCTCTGCTCCATATGTGTGTTGAACGTGGAGGTGCCGTCCGTTTGGCGCTAGGATCATCGGTGATTTGGATCACGACGAGTATGACTCCATCAACCCCGTTCTCTTGAACGCTTCCGCTCGTGATCTACAAGGGTATGTAGGTGCACTCCTCTCTCTCGTTTCTAGATGACTCCATAGATTGATCTTGGTGATGCGTAGAATTTTTTTAATTTCTGCAATGAGCTCCAACAGGAACTACATAACTTCTTATGAGTTCTTGATCAACTATTATTTCTCACTGATTCAAATTTTCCACTCGTTCGGAGTTGTTAGACACTCGAGAATACAGATAACTGATTCAAGTCTATTCTTTCCTTTCCTTTGTTTTGTTTAGTCTTTCTTGTAACCTATCTTATCTGAGCAGTGACAATTTCCTGCTTATGTAAACACCTCGGTGTACAAGCTCTGTCTGTAAGACCATATTACTATTGTTGATGACGTTCCGGTAGCCACCGATGGACGAGAACTTTGCCTATTGGTCCGCCTTGTCTTAACGAGCAGGGCAATGGTTCTCTTCATCCCTCGCCCTTGGTACCAACGTTGTTGCCAACATAACTGACAGGTTGTCCTCTGACCTGCCTTGCTATCATAACCATGCAAAATGTAACACCTTCTTGCTTTGAACGCAAATGGTGGGCCCATAACCCACAGTTCCATAGGATCGAAACCTGACTCTCTTGTACATCCCTGTTTTCCAAAATTGTTCCTCTCGCTTGGCTTCGTATGTAAATCACGAGCCACCTTCTTAGAGATGATCTAATCTAGTCTCAGCCGCAACACTTATTTTCGTTGCTCTGAATCCTTCTCGCTCTTTGTTCAGGCAACGAACGATTGCCTACCCGGTTGAAGCTTCTTGTTGCTCCTCCTTACCTTTCTCTCGATGACTTTCTTGAATTTCAACTCGAGAGATGCCTCTATGCCATGTAGCGAGATAGCCCCCAGGTACCTACCTTGTGTTGAGCCCCATCCTTTTCGAGTCTTTCCCCCTACTACACCCCTTAAATCTCGGGATGAGATTTCTTGTAGCGGAGGAGAATTGTGACGCCAGGATAATTAAGCTACAGTAATCCCAAGTTAATAGTGCCACATCACCACTCTTACTGTTGCTAAATCTCGGTTGATCCAAATCGCAATCCAAATTCAAATTCAAATTCAAATTCAAATTGAAATTAATGTCCAAAGCTCAAAGTTTTCAAACATGAAGGCTAAAATGTTCAAACTATGGCAAATAATCTCTGGTTATTTGTCTTGTTGAAACCAACCTCTTTTGAATTCCCAAAATGTCCCTGGGAATTAATTTTTGATCCAGAAACAAATTATTTGGCCTTTTCAGTTTCTAAAAATGGTTAGATAACTCCTTTTGACCCCATACTTTTTGTTCTATGTCAATTTATTGTGTTAGATTTATGTGCCAAGTTTTGTTCAAAACAAAACTAATTTGGTCCAAAAAGAAAATGCAAAAGAAAAAGAGAAAATGGAAATAGAAAAGATAAAAGCAAAAAGAATAGCCCCTTTCCCACTGGGCCTCGGTCCAACTGCCCCCTCCAAGCAAGCCGGCCCACTCCCCACACCCCCTGGCCTATAACCCCAAATCCCCCGAACCGAACCCTAGAAGCAACACCCACTCCCCCACGATCTCCACCCTCTCCCTCCAGCGCCGCCAAGGGAGAGCCCCATGCGCGAACCCCCCACCTCTCTCGCTCGCTGTCATGCCCCCCAATAGGAACTGGGGCTCGGCCCCAACACCTCCCGTCGACCTCGCCGTGACGCCACCGGTCGAGGGCCTCGTCACCGTCGCCAGCCCCGACCGCCTGGGACCACTTGCCCTGACGTCGCCCCGCCGCCTCGTCCGTACCATCGACGCCCGATCACACGCCCCTGAAGCTGGCGCCCATCCCCGTCGCCTCCTCGCCCCTTCTTCTCCGTCGCGCGACGCCCGCCTGAGGCCTCTGCCTCGCCGTCGCTGACCAACATCGTCGTCACTGGAAACGCATCTCCGGCCCTCCCTCGAGCGCGCCTTTGCACCTCTACAGGGCTGGGGAGCCCCCTCTGTCCGACTCCCCTCCTGAAGCCCCCATTACACGTGTGTGCTCCGGCCCGCGTCCTCGCGCTCACCGCGGCCGTCCCGACGCCCGTGCATGAACACCGTGCTCCGGTCGTGCACTGGGCTCGCTCGGCTCGCACCCGTCGCCCCCGCTCGAGCAGACGTGGCCACCTCGCGCGCGCCCGAACCGCGTCCAGCGCCGTCCATGCGCGGTTGTACTGCCGCTACACCCGGCTCCTGTCCTCCTCTGTTGTAGTTGCCTTGCCAGTCTGCCACTCTGCGCCCCACCGACGGCCACCCTCGCCCGGGCTCGCCGGCTCCACTGCCGCCGCTGCTCCTCCACTGCTCGCTCGCGGTGCCCGGCAGACTTCCCCGTCGCCCAGCGGCCTCGCTATGCGCCCGGGCGGGTTTCACCTTGCACGCACCCGTCGGGTGCCGATGCACCCGTTAGCACCACCCGTTTGGCCCCAGTGGCCCAATGGCCTATGGGCCCCACGCTAAAAAGAGGGAAAAGAAAAGAAAGATAAAAAATAGATTAATAATAATTATAATTAATTAATTAATCAATTAATTAACTTAATTAAAATTTTCTTGATTAGCTTATCAGAAGTTAACCTGCTAAAATAATTAGCTAATCAGTAATTAGTTAGGTCTATCTATGACAAGGGCCCCCACCCCCTGTTGACTGGTCAACTGGGACCCCCTGGCCCACCTGTCAGCCACTGGGTACACTTTTGTGTACACTGTGCTGGGTGCGCCTAGCTTTTTAGCATTTGTTTTCGTATTAAAATTAAGTTCAGAATATTAATAAAACTTTGAAAATTAATAGAAGTAAAACGTAACTCGGATCGGAAAACTTTATACATGAAAGTTGCTCAGAACGATGAGACGAATCTGAACGCGTGGTTCGTTCATCTGCCACACATCCGTAGCATAGAAAACATGCAACCTTTGCCCTCCGGTTCGTCTGTCCGAAAATGCCAAACTTCGGGAAAGCATTCCCGGATGTTATCCCCCTTCGCTGGTAGTGTGTAGCACCACGTTAGAACACGTCTAGCTTTGCCTGTTGTCCTATTATGCTCTTGCTTGCTATGTATTTACAGGTTTCTCCCCCCTCTTCTCTTCGGTAGACCCCCTGACGGCTGTCAATGCCGCTGTGATCAACTATGTCGATGATGACCCCTCCTTCTCGCCTTAGCAACCAGGCAAGCTCCCCCTTTGATCATCCCGATATCGCCCATTATATTCTCTCATGCTTGCATTAGATTTTGCTACTGTTATTGATTGCTCCTATTCTGATGCATAGCCTGCTTTTGTAACCTGCTGTTGTACCTTACCTGCTTATCCTAAACTGCTTAGTATAGGTTGGTTAGTGATTCATCAGTGACCCCCACATTGTCCTTGTTGCCCCTGCTTCATCTCCGATGACTTGATCAATGTGATCGATGACCAAAGCCTGACATCTCACATCACCTCACGCCCCTCAGATTTACTATCGAGTGCCGAGGGTGATCCCTCATAACGCACTCTTGATGATAATTCTGTAGTGTAGCTATTCAGTCGTGGTCTACAAGGGTGGTTCCTCGTTCACCATTCCTGATATGGTTCTGTCATGCAACACCTCAAGTGTGAACCTCGAGGGTGGATCCTCTTATGTTCACCTTGATGATTACATCAAGTGGAATCCTCCCTGGGTGATTCCTCGACTTTTCCCCTTGATGTTTGGACAAACGGTTACATTGACTTATTTGAGACCATTGTTGAAGTCTGGTCGGCCCTGAGGGGTACCCTTGAGTTGATGTGAAAATCGGGCGGGCCCATAGAGCACCCGCGAGTTTTCCATGTGGCACGGCCGGGCAGTCTGGGCCCTTGCCGCAAGTCCATGAGACGGGGCGATGGGGTCACCTTATCGCGAGTCTCTGCTCGTCTCCGCGAGCCCCCAATGCACTGACAGGTTTGGGTATTTGTTTTGAGTTGGCCTCTGGCCTTTACGCACTAACCACCACGCGTGAATAGATATGGGCCTCGACGTCGCAGTATCAGCCGAAGCTTTATCAGACATCCAGTTCAGCAGTGCGGCACGGTCGGATCGTGCTGGCCATCCGAGGCGGTGCTAGTATCCACCCTGCTCGCAACGACTCGGAGTGCTGCGGGTGATGGGCCCAAGACCTCGGAGTGCTTAGGATGTAGACTGGCAGGGACCTCTCTGCTGAGCCTAGGTAGGGCTGCGACGTGTTGATCTTCCGAGGCCGGGCATTGACCCCAGAAAGGTGTGTCCGGCCAGAGTGATCGAGCGTGTTGGGTAACGTGGTGCACCCATGCAGGGAAGATATATACTCGAATACCGTGTCCACGGTAATGGACGTTCAGACGTATATCCTGATCTTATATAACTAGAAATGGTACTTCAGATATGTGATGGATATGTGTCCCCGGGATTGCTTTCTCGCAGGGAGTCGAGGAAGGATCTCTGGGCGTTGTTTCTACACCATGTTTGTTAAATATTAAATTGCTATTCTTTACTCTTCTACATGCTGCAAGATGCTCGGAGCTGCTTGAAGATGCTAGTCTTTGATAGGCTAGGCCTTCCCCTCTTAAGGTAGACTTGTTTAACTTATGTTTGTACTCCGATATGGTTGCTTCCGTTGACTTTTGTGTATCGAGCTTGTATTCGAGCCCTCGAGGCCCGAGGCTTGTAATATAAAGCTTGCATTATTTTAATTTGTGTCTAGTGTTGTGTTGTGATATCTTCTTGTGAGTCCCTGATCTTGATCGTACACATTTGCGTGTATGATTAGTGTATGATTGAATCGGGGGCGTCACAGACCTAGAGGCAATAATAAAGTTATTATTTATTTCCTTAATTCATGATAAATGTTTATTATTCATGGTAGCATTGTATTAACCAAAAACTTAGTACATGTGTGAGTACATAGACAAAAACATTTAGTCCCTAGTATGCCTCTACTTGACTAGCTCATTAATCAAAGATGGTTATGTTTCCTAACCACAGACATGTGTTGTCATATGATGAATGGGATCACATCATTAGGAGAATGATGTGATGGACATGACCCATCCGTTGGCTTAGCATTATAATGATGTTAGTTTCATTGCTATTGCTTTCTTCATGACTTATACAGAGTTCCTTAGACTATGAGATTATGCAACTCCCGAATACCGGAGGAACACTTTGCGTTCTACCAAATGTCACAACATAAAAGGGTGATTATAAAGGTGCTCTACAGGTGTCTCCGAAGGTGTTTGTTGGGTTAGCATAGATCGAGAATAGGATTTGTCACTCTGTGTTTCGGAGAGGTATCTCTGGGCCCTATCGATAATACTCATCACTATAAGCCTAGCAAGCATTGTGACTAATGAGTTAATTGCGGGATGAAGTATTACGGAACGAGTAAAGAGACTTGCCAGTAACGAGATTGAATTAGGTATTGAGATACCGACAATCGAATCTCGGGCAAGTAACATACCGATGACAAAGGGAACAACGTACGTTGTTATGCGGTTTGACCGACAAAGATCTTTGTAGAATATGTAGGAACCAATATGAGCATCAGGGTTCCGCTATTGGTTATTGACCGAAGACGTGTCTCGGTCATGTCTACATAGTTCTCGAACCCGTAGGGTCCGCATGCTTAACATTCGATCACGATTAGTATTATGAGTTTATGTGATATGTTGTACCGAAGATTGTTTGGAGTCCCAGATGTGATCACAGAAATGATGAGGAGTGTCGAAATGGCCGAGGCATAAAGATTGATATATTGGACGACTATATTCGGACACCGGAAGTGTTCCGGATAAGTTTTGGATAAAATCGGAGTACCGGGAGGTTACCAGAACCCCCCGGGGAGATGGGCCTTATTGGGCCTTAGTGTGATAGAGGAGGAGGCGGCCAGATGGAGGGTGCACCCCCCAAGCCCAATCCGAATTAGGTGGGGGCCGCCCCCCCCCCCATTCCTTCTCCCTCTCTCTTCCTTCCTTCCTCTCCTACTCCAACTAGGGAAGCGGTGAATCCTACTCCCGGTGGGAGTAGGACTCCCCCCAGGGCGCGCCGTAGAGAGGGCGGGCTGTCGGTGTACTAGAGTAGGGGTACCCTAGTATCCCGAACTCGTGCACGGGCAGTTGCAGCGCCCCGCGGCAAGGCTTGCCGGGTGACCGCCAAGACCCTCCGTGGTTCCCTTGAAGACCATTCAAGAAGAAAGTACTCAAACCAAGGCCCCGGCAAGAGGAGCTTGCCGGTAAGGCCAACCAAGGCCCCGACAAGAGGAGCTTGCCGGGAAGGCCAACCCAGGCCCCGGCAAGAGGATCTTACCAGGAAGAGACAAGACCCCGGTAAGAGGAGCTTCCCGGGAAGGCCACTCAAGGCATACCAAGAAAGCTTTCCGCAACGTGCCCTGCGTCCCGGCAAGGCCCGGTGAGCAACAAGCTCCCAAACACGACAAGACGACGACCGCGGCAAGGAGCTTGCCGCGGGAAACCCCCACTTCGTGCCCGCGCTCCAGCACACCTGCTAACGTGTTGCTCTAGGACTCTCCCAAGCACATGTGGCAGGAGGCCGCGCAGCTAGGGGTGCGCGGTGGCAAGCGGAAATGAAGAGAAGGCCATCGTGGCAAACGGTGGCGCTCCTAACGGTCACTTTTTGCACTGTTTAGGCAACTCGGACAGGCATTCAATGCCCTTGTCCCCTGCCGTCAAAGTTAGGTAGGGTGCACTGTGTCTACAGTAGCGGTAGCTGCACCTACCGCATCCTTTTCCATTTTTACCCTTCTAGTCTACGTTGCCACCTGTCGGTGACCCCTTGAAAGTATAAAAGGAGGCCCAAGCACAACGTAGAAAAGGGGGAGAGGGGGGCTCATTCGAAACACCAGAGACACTCCCACGCTCAGTCTGATAGCGTCCATCGCTCCTGAGCAAGGATTCAAAATACACAAACAAGCAGCAGTAGGGTTTTACGCATCCGTGCGGCCCGAAGCTAGGTAAAACTGCTCGCGTGTACTGCCTCGATCCGCTCTTTGTTCAACCTCCGCCCCCACCGAACCGAAAGGGGCTCGGTCCGCCGATCCCCATAGGTGTCCGTGGATCAGTTTCCCCGACACGGGCCCTCCCCTCCTCCACTCTATTATATACGGGGGAGGGGGGCACCCCATAGACACACAAGTTGACAATTGTTTTAGCCGTGTGTGGTGGCCCCCTCAACAGTTACACACCTCGGTCATATCGTCATAGTGCTTAGGCGAAGCCCTGCGCCGGTAACTTCACCATCACCGTCACCACGCCGTCGTGATGACGAAACTCTCCCTCAACCTCAACTAGATCAAGAATTCTAGGGACGTCTCCGAGCTGAACGTGTGCTGAACACGGAGGTGCCGTACATTCGGTGCTTGGATCGCGAAGACATTCGACTACATCAACCGCGTTAACTAAACGCTTCCGCTTTCTGTCTACGAGGTTACGTGGACATATTCTCCCCTGTCGTTGCTATGCATCACATAGATAGATGTTGCGTGATCGTAGGAATTTTTTGAAATTATCGCGTTCCCCAATAGTGCTATCAGAGCCAGGTTTATGCGTAGATGTTATATGCATGACTAGAACACAAAGAGTTATGGGCGATAATAGTCATACTGCTTACCAGCATGTCATACTTTGATTCGGCGGTATTGTTGGATGAAGCGGCTGAAACCAACATTACGGGTTCGCTTACGCGAGACTGGTTCTACTAACGTGCTTTGCCCATAGGTGGCTGGTGAGTGTCTATTTCTCCAACTTTAGTTGAATCAAGTGTGGCTACGCCTGGTCCTTGTTGAAGGTTAAAACATCACACTTGACGAAAAATCGTTGTGGTTTTGATGCGTAGTTAAGAATGGTTCTTGTTAGAAGCCCGTAGCAGCCACGTAAAACTTGCAACAACAAAGTAGAGGACGTCTAACTTGTTTTTGCAGGGCTTGCTGTGATGTGATATGGTCAAGGCATGATGTGATATAAATTATGGTATGAGATGATCATGTTTTGTAACAAAGTTATCAACAATTCGCGGAGCCATATGGTTGTCATTTTATTGTATGCAATGCAATCGCCATGTAATAGTTTTACTTTATCACTAAGAGATAGCGATAGTCGTAGTTACAATAGTTGGCGAGACTACAACAATGCTACGATGGAGATCAAGGTGTCGCGCCGGTGAGGTTGGAGATCATGACGATGCTTCGGTGATGGAGATCATGAGCACAAGATGATGATGGCCATATCATGTCACATATTTTGATTGCATGTGATGTTTATCCTTTATGCATCTTATTTTGCTTAGAACGTCGGTAGCATTATAAGATGATCCCTTACTAAATTTCAAGGTAGAAGTGTTCTCCCTGAGTATGCACCGTTGCTACAGTTCGTCAGTCGAGACACCACGTGATGATCGGATGTGATAAGCTCTAAACTCACATACAACGGGTGCAAGCTAGTTTTGCACACGCATAATACTCGGGTTAAACTTGACGAGCCTAGCATATGCAGATATGGCCTCGGAACACTGAGACCGAAAGGTCGAACGTGAATCATATAGTAGATATGGTTAACATAGTGATGTTCACCATTGAAAACTACTCCATCTCACGTGATGATTGGACATGGTTTAGTTGATTTGGATCACCTGATCACTTAGATGATTAGAGGGATGTCTATCTAAGTGGGAGTCCTTAAGTAATATGATTAATTGAACTTTAATTTATCATGAACTTAGTACCTGATAGTATTTTGCATGTCTATGTTGTTGTAGATCAATGGCCTGTGCTACTGTTCCTTTGAATTTTAATGCGTTCCTAGAGAAAGCTAAGTTGAAAGATGATGGCAACAACTACATGGACTGGGTCCGTAACTTGAGGATTATCCTCATTGCTGCACAGAAGAATTACATCCTAGAAGCACCGTGACGTGCCAGGCCTGCTGTTGATGCTACTGATGATGTTAAGAACATCTGGCAGAGCAAAGCTGATAACTACTCGATAGTTCAGTGTGCCATGCTTTACGTCTTAGAATCAGGACTTCAAAGACATTTTGAATGTCATGGAGCATATGAGATGCTCCAAGAGTTGAAGTTAATATTTCAAGAAAATGCCCGAGTTGAGAGATATGAAGTCTCCAACAAGTTCTACAACTACAAAATGGAGGAGAATAGTTCTGTCAGTGAACACATAGTCGAAATTTCTGGGTATCATAATCACTTAACTCGGCTAGGAGTTGATCTTCTAGTTGATTGTGTCACTGACAGAGTTCTTCAATCACTACCACAAAGCTATAAAGGCTTCGTGATTAACTATAATATGCAAGGGATGAACAATACTATTCCCGAGCTCTTCACAATGCTAAAAGCCGCGGGGGTAGAAATAAAAAGGAGCATCAACTGTTGATGGTGAATAAGACCACTAGTTTCAAGAAAAAGGGCAAAGGGAAGAAGGGGAACTTCAAGAAGAACGGCAAAAAGGTTGCTGCTCAAGAGAAGAAACCCAAGTCTGGACCTAAGCTTGAAACTGAGTGCTTCTACTGCAAAGGGACTGGTCACTGGAAGCGGAACCGCCCCAAGTATTTGGCAGATAAGAAGGCTGGCAAAGTGAAAGGTATATTTGATAGACATGTTATTGATGTGTACTTAACTAATGCTCGCAGGAGCGCCTGGGTATTTGATACTGGTTCTGTTGCTCATATTTGCATCTCGAAACAAGGGCGACGGGTTATGCGAAGATTGGCTAAGGACGAGGTGATGATGCACGTGGGAAATGGTTCCAAAGTCGATGTGATCGCGGTCGGCATGCTACCTCTACATCTACCATCAGGATTAGTTTTAGAGCTGAATAATTGTTATTTGGTGCTAGCATTGAGCATGAACATTATATTTGTATCTTGTTTAATGGGAGACGGTTATTCATTGAAATCAGAGAATTATGGTTGTTCTATTTATATGAGTAATATCTTTTATGGTCATGCACCCCTGCCGACTGGTCTATTTTTGTTGAATCTCGATAGTAGTGATACACATATTCATAGTGTTGAAGCCAAAAGATTGTATTTTAATAATGAGAGTGCAACCTATTTGTGGCACTGCCGTTTGGGTCATATGAGTGTAAAGTGCATGAAGAAACTCCATGTTAATCGACTTTTGGAATCACTTGATTATGAATCACTTGGTGCTTGCGAACTGTGTCTTATGGGCAAGATGACTAATACTCCGTTCTCCGGAACAATGGAATGAGCTACTGACTTGTTGGAAATAATACATACCTATGTATGCGGTCAAATGAGTATTGATGCTCATGGTGGGTATCGTTATTTTCTTACCTTCACAGATGATTTGAGCAGATATGGTTATATCTACTTCATGAAGGATAAGTCTGAAACATTTGAAAAGTTCAAAGAATTTCAGAGTGAAGTGGAAAATCATCGTAACAAGAAAATAAAGTTTCTACGATCCGATCATGGAGGAGAATATTTGAGTTACGAGTTTGGTCTTCATTTGAAACAACATGGGGTAGTTTCACAATTAATGCCACTTGGAACACCAAAGCGAAATGGTATGTCCGAACGTCGTAACCATACTTTATTAGATATGGTGCGATCTATGATGTCTCTTACTGATTTACCACTATCGTTTTGGGGTTATGCTTTAGAGCCGTCTGCATTCACTTTAAATAGGGCACCATCAAAATCCGTTGAGACAACGCCTTATGAACTGTGGTTTGGAAAAAAACCAAAGTTGTCGTTTCTTAAAGTTTGGGGCTGCAATGCTTATGTGAAAAAGCTTCAACCTGATAAGCTCGAACCCAAATCGGAGAAGTGCATCTTCATAGGATACCCAAAGGAAACTATTGGGTACACCTTCTATCACAGATCCGAAGGCAAATTCTTTGTTGCTAAGATTGGATCCTTTCTAGGGAAGGAGTTTCTCTCGAAAGAACTGAGTGAGAGGAAAGTAGAACTTGATGAGGTAACTGTACCTTCTCTTTTATTGGAAAGTAGTTCATCACAGAAATCAGTTCTAGTGATTCCTACACCAATTAGCGAGGAAGCTAATGATGATGATCATGAAGCTTCAGATCAAGTTACTACCAAACCTCGTAGGTCTTCCAGAGTAAGATCCGCACCAGAATGGTACAGTAATCCATTTCAAGAAGTCATGTTACTAGACCACGATGAACCTACGAACTATGAGGAAGTGATGATAAGCCCAGATTCCGCGAAATGGCTTGAGGCCATGAAATCTGAGATGGGTTCCATGTATGAGAACAAAGTGTGGACTTTGGTGGACTTTCCCGATGATCGGCAAGCCATAGGAAATAAATGGATCTTCAAGAAGAAGATCGACGCTGACGATAATGTTACTGTCTACAAAGCTCGACTTCTTGCGAAAGGTTTTCGACAAGTTCAAGGAGTTGACTACGATGAGACTTTCTCACCCATAGCGATGCTTAAGTCTGTCCAAATCATGTTAGCAATTGCTGCATTTTATGATTATGAAATTTGGCAAATGGATGTCAAAACTGCATTCCTGAATGGATTTCTGGAAGAAGCGTTGTATATGATGCAACCGGAAGGTTTTGTCGATCCAAAGGGTGCTAACAAAGTATGGAAGCTCCAGCGTTCCATTTATGGACTGGTGCAAGCCTCTCGGAGTTGGAATAAATGCTTTGATAGTGTGATCAATGCATATGGTTTTATACAGACTTTTGGAGAAGCCTGTATTTACAAGAAAGTGAGTAGGAGCTCTGTAGCATTTCTAATCTTATATGTAGATGACATATTGTTGATTGGAAATGATATAGAATTTCTGGATAGCATAAAGGGATACCTGAATAGGAGTTTTTATATGAAAGACCTTGGAGAATATGCTTACATATTGGGCATCAAGATCTATAGAGATAGATCAAGACGCCTAATTGGACTTTCAGAAAGCACATACCTTGAAAAAGTTTCTAAGAAGTTCAAAATGGATCAGTCAAAGAAAGGGTTCTTGCCTGGGTTACAAGGTGTGAAGTTGAGTTAGACTCAAAGCCCGACCACAACAGAAGATAGAGAGAAAATGAAAGTCATTCCCTATGCTTCAGCCATAGGTTCTATCATGTATGCAATGCTGTGTACCAGACCTGATGTATGTCTTGCTATATGCATAGCAGGGAGGTACCAAATCCCGGAGTGGAGCACTAGAAAGCGGTTAAGAACATCCTGAAATACCTGAAAAGGACTAAGGATATGTTTCTCGTTTATGGAGGTGAAAAAGAGCTCGTCGTAAACGGTTACGTTGATGCAAGCTTTGACGCTGATCCGGATGACTCTAAGTCGCAAACCGGATACGTATTTTTATTGAATGGAGGAGCTGTCAGTTGGTGCAGTTCCAAGCAGAGCGTCGTGGCAGGATCTACGTGTGAAGCGGAGTACATTGTTGCTTTGGAAGCAGCAAATGAAGGAGTTTGGATGAAGGAGTTCATATCCGATCTAGGTGTCATACCTAGTGCATTGGGTCCAATGAAAATCTTTTGTGACAATACTGGTGCAATTGCATTAGCAAAGGAATCCGGATTTCACAAGAGAACCAAGCACATCAAGAGACACTTCAATTCCATCCATCATCAAGTGTAAGAAGGGGACATAGAGATTTTCAAGATACACACGGATCTGAATGTTGCAGAACCATTGACTAAGCCTCTTCCACGAGCAAAACATGATCAACACCAAAGCTCCATGGGTGGTTTGGGTAATTAATGTCAACATATCTCTTGTTGGACTAATACTTTTACCTAGTATATTTCAAATAAGTCCAACAATGGAGTGGCATGGACTAGAGGATGTGGAACTCCTTCAAGATGCTAAGGACAAAAGGATTGGTTCAAGCTCAAAGCACAAGACTCTACATTTTACTTTTAGTGATCCAAGATCACATTGAGTGTATAGGAAAGCCAATACTATTAAGAGGGGATGAGGTCTTGCTTAATGAGTTACTTTCTCAAAGTGCTTAGTGATATGCTCCCAAGCCCTCAACTACTTATTCACATCCACATATGTCCCAAACCAAAAGTCAAACTCGGCCCCACCGAAACTTTATCTCCGGTGCCACTGAGTTCAATTGACATAGCCATTGCCAGAAACCCCAGTCTTTTCCGTCTTACCGATTGTGATCTCGGTCTCACTGAGATGGAATCGTAAACTCTATGGTTCCCTTCTTATCGTCTCGGTCAAACCGAGATGTGCGATTGGTCCCACCGAGATTGCAATGCAAACTCTCTATTTCCCTTTCGTAACGTTTCGGTCCAACCGAGATTAGCGAATCGGTCCCACCGAGTTTGCCTGACCAACTCTCTGGTTAGCTTATTACTAAAATCGGTCTCACCGAGTTTGTGTAATCGGTCTCACCGAGATTACGTTATGCCCTAACCCTAATGATATCGGTCCCACCGAGTTGACATGTCGGTCCCACGGAAATACCTAATAGTCACATTATGAACTAAATCGACCGAGTTTAATGATTCGGTCCCACCGAGTTTGGTAAGTTGTGTGTAACAGTTAGATTTTCTGTGGAGGCTATATATACCCCTCCACCCACTCTTCATTCGTGGAAAGATCCATCAGAACATGCCTACACTTCCAACATATATTTTCTGAGAGAGAACCACCTACACTTGTGTTGAGATCAAGATATTCCATTCCTACCACATAAATGTTGATCTCTAACCTTCCCCAAGTTGCTTTCCACTCAAATCTTCTTTCCACCAAATCCATATCATGTGAGACTATCATTTGAAGCACAAGAGCAAGGAGTTCATCATCAACACACCATCTATTACATTTTGGAGAGTGGTGTCTCCTAGATTGGTTAGGTGTCACTTGGGAGCCTCCGTCAAGATTGTGGAGTTGAACCAAGAAGTTTGTAAGGGCAAGGAGATCGCCTACTTCGTGAAGATCCACCCTAGTGAGGCAAGTCCTTAGTGAGCGACGGCCATGGTGGGATAGACAAGGTTGCTTCTTCGTGGACCCTTCGTGGGTGGAGCCCTCCGTGGACTCGCACATCCATTACCCTTCGTGGGTTCAAGTATCCATCAACGTGGATGTACGGTAGCACCACTTATCGGAACCACGACAAAAACATCCGTGTCTCCAATTGCGTTTCGACACTCCAATCCCATCCCTTTACTTTCTTGCAAGTTGCATGCTTTACTTTCCGCTGCTCATATACTCTTTGCATGCTTGCTTGATTTGTATTGTAAATGGTTAAACTTGTGCCAAAACTCCACTTTAACATAAAGAAATTAAAAACTACCAACTTTGTGTGTTGAGTGTCTATTCACCCCCCTCTAGACCCCTCTTCTCAATCCACTTGACATTTGTTCCTACATTCCTTTTTGATCCATCTCCACTCAATGATTCTTGTCCTCTACCAGCATCACATTCGACTTGTTGCTTTGTTCTGTGACTCAAGGACCTAACCCATTTATAACAAATATCCAGAAGTGCCCTTCTGGGAAATTGATGTCAAAGGGGGAGAGAGAGATCACATCAAAGCTTAATCATTCCTATAGGGGGAGAAAATACTCAGGGGAGAGAGTTACCCCAGATGCTTGGTGTTCAAGAGGACATAAGCCACATGTCTTTAATAGGGGAAAGACATGTTCATATTTGATTGTTTGCATTTTAGCTCTGTTTCTCTTTGCTCCCATTGCTCTGATTTTCTGTTCCCTATCTTATCCCAGTATCCCATGCTAGATTCAGGGGGATCAAGACATCTAAGGGAAGGAAATCCTTGAATTCTTTGCACATCTTTACCTTTGGGGACATGTCTATATCAAACGGGGTAATCAGTACTCACTCTCTACATGTCATCCCAGTCTTAGTACTCTTGTGGTTCTTTTGTTTGCTCTGGCTAGTAGGTGTATCTGTGTTACCTAACCTTGTTTACGCATGTTCATTCCCTCCTAAGCTAACTCAAGACCACAAGGTAAGTATATGCATCACAGTCATGTTTATGAGGATCTCTTGCTGATGTACATACTGTTTGCAAGAAGGACTCATGAGCATGGAGGTACATTTCCTATATACACATCATTTGCTCTGATGCATATAGCCAAGATACATGTAACACATTGCTTACTTTGTCATGTTTATGCATTCACGTGCTCCTATATTCCATATTTACATGATTGCATACACGCAAGGGGAGCCTATGCATGTTACATGTCTTTCCAAAGCTTTACTAGTTATTCTCTATATCTTTATCTAAAGTTTTGATGTATGTTGTCATCAATTACCAAAAAGGGGGAGATTGAAAGCACAAGTGCTCCCTGGGTGATTTTGGTAATTAATGTCAACATATCTCTTGTTGGACTAATACTTTTACCTAGTATGTTTCAGATAAGTTCAACATTGGAGTGGCATGGACTAGAGGATGTGGAACTCCTTCAAGATGCTAAGGACAAAAGGATTGGCTCAAGCTCAAAGCACAAGACTCTACATTTTACTTTTAGTGATCCAAGATCACATTGAGTCTATAGGAAAGCCAATACTATTAAGAGGGGATGAGGTGTTGCTTAATGAGTTACTTCCTCAAAGTTCCTAGTGATATGCTCCAAAGCCCTCAACTACTTTCTCACATCCACATATGTCCCAAACCAAAAGTCAAACTCGGCCCCACTGAAACTTTCTATCCGGCGCCACCGAGTTGAATTAACATAGCCACTAATAGAAGCCCTAGTCTTTTCCGTCTCACCGATTGGGATCTTGGTGTCACCAAGATGGGATTGTAATCTCTCTGGTTCCCTTCTTATTGTTTCGGTCAAATCGAGATGTGCGATCGGTTCCACCGAGATTGCAATGCAAACTCTCTGTTTCCCTTTCATAACGATTTGGTTCAACCAAGATGAGCGAATCGGTCCCACCGAGTTTGCCTGACCAACTCTATGGTTAGCTTATTACCAATATCGGTCTCACCGAGTTTGTGTAATTGGTCTCACCGATATTATGTTATGCCCTAACCCTAATGATATCAGTCCCACCGAGTAGACATGTCGGTCCCACCGAAATAACTAACGATCACATTATGAACTAAATCGGTCTGACTGAGTTTAACAATTCGGTCCCATCGAGTTTGGTAAGTTGTGTGTAATGGTTAGATTTTGTATGGAGGCTGTATATACCCCTCCACCCACTCTTCATTCGTGGAGAGAGCCATCAGGACATGCCTACACTTCCAACATATATTTTTTGAGAGAGAACCACCTACACTTGTGTTGAGAAAAAGATATTCCATTCCTACCACATAAATCTTGATCTCTAGCCTACCCCAAGTTGCTTTCCACTAAAATCTTCTTTCCAGCAAATCCATATCCTGTGAGAGAGAGTTGAGTGTTGGGGAGACTATCATTTGTAGCACAAGAGCAAGGAGTTCATCATCAACACACCATCTATTACCGTTTGGAGAGTGGTGTCTCCTAGATTGGTTAGGTGTCACTTGGGATCCTCCGTCAAGATTGTGGAGTTGAACCAAGGAGTTTGTAACGCAAGGAGATCGTCTACTTCGTGAAGATCTACCCTAGTGAGGCAAGTCCTTCGTGGGCGACGTCCATGGTGGGATAGACAAGGTTGCTTCTTCGTGGTCCCTTCATGGGTGGAGCCCTCCGTGGACTCATGCAGCCGGTACCCTTCATGGGTTGAAGTCTCCATCAACTTGGATTTACGATAGCACAATCTATCGGAACCACGACAAAAACATCCATGTCTCCAATTGTGTTTGCACACTCCAATCCCATCCCTTTACTTTCTTGCAAGTTTCATGCTTTACTTTCCGCTGCTCATATACTCTTTGCATGCTTGCTTGATTTGTATTGCGAATGGTTAAACTTGTGCCAAAACTCCACTTTAACTTAAAGAAATTAAAAACTACCAACTTTGTGTGTTGAGTGTCTATTCACCCCCTCTAGACCCCTCTTCTCGATCCTTTCAATAGACAAAAACATATAGTCCCTAGTATGCCTCTACTTGACTAGCTCTTTAATCAAAGATGGTTACGCTTCCTAACCATAGACATGTGTTGTCATTTGATGAACGGGATCACATCATTAGGAGAATGATTTGATGGACATGACCCATCCCTTAGCTTAGCATTATGATCGTGTTAGTTTCATTGCTACTGCTTTCTTCATGACTTATACAAAGTTCCTCACACTATGAGATTACGCAACCCCAAAATACTGGAGGAACACTTTGTGTGCTACCAAACGTCTCAACGTAAAAGGGTGATTATAAATGTGCTCTACAGGGTTCTTCGAAGGTGTTTGTTGGGTTGGCATAGATCGAGAATAGGATTTGTCACTCCGTGTTTCGGAGAGGTATCTTTGGGCCCTCTCGGTAATACTCATCACTATAAGCCTTGCAAGCATTATGACTAATGAGTTTGTTGCGGGATGAAGTATTACGGAACGAGTAAAGAGACTTTCCGGTAACGAGATTTAACTATGTATTGAGATAACGACGATCGAACCTCGGGCAAGTAACATACGGATGACAAAGGGAAGAACATATGTTGTTATGTGGTTTGACTGATAAAGATCTTCGTAGAATATGTAGGAACCATTATGAGCATCCAGGTTCCGCTATTGGTTATTTACCGGAGACGTGTCTCGGTCATGTCTACATTGTTCTCGAACCCGTATGGTCCGCACGCTTAACATTCGATGACGATTAGTATTATGAGTTTATGTGATATGTTGTACCGAAGATTGTTTGGAGTCCCAAATGTGATCAGAGACATGACGAGGAGTCTAGAAATGGTCGAGACATAAAGATTGATATATTGGACGACTATATTCGGACACCGGAAGTGTTCTAGATAAGTTTCAGATAAAACTGGAGTACCGGGAGGTTACCAGAACCCCCCGGGGAGATTGGCCTTATTGGGCCTTAGTGGGAGAGAGGAGGCGACCAAGTGGAGGGCGCACCCCCCAAGCCCAATCCTAATTGGGTGGGCCCCGCCTTCCGTCACCCTCTCTCCTCCTTCCTTCCTCTCCTACTCCTACTAGGGAAGGGGGAGGGGAATCCTACTCCCGGTGGGAGTAGGACTCCCCCCAGGGCGCGCCATAGAGAGGGTCAGCCCTCCCCTCCTCCCCTCCTTTATATATGGGGGAGGGGGGCACCCCATAGACACACAAGTTGACAATTGTTTTAGCCATGTGCGGTGCCCCCCTCCATAGTTACACACCTCGGTCATATCATCATAGTGCTTAGGCGAAGCCCTACGCCGGTAACTTCATCATTACCGTCACCATGCTGTCGTGCTGATGAAACTCTCCCTCGGCCTCAACTGGATCAAGAGTACGAGGGACGTCTCCGAGATGAATGTGGTGCTGAACGCGGAGGTTCCGTACGTTCGGTGCATGGATCGGTTGGATCACAAAGACGTTCGACTATATCAACCGCATTAACTAAACATTTCCGCTTTCGGTCTACGAGCGTATGTGGACACGTTCTCGTTACTATGCATCACATAGATAGATCTTGCGTGATCGTAGGATTTTTTTTTGAAATTACCGCGTTCCCCAATAGCTACATATATACAATATAAGATCTCTCACAAACCCTAACATCTAAGGTCTATTTGAACTTCCACAAGCTTTTCTCTGTATTTATTTATGACATGGTCAAGAAAGAATCCCGCCAATTCCTGTTGAATTGCTCGTATGCCATCATGTGGTACGAGTTCATCCCGCATCTCGCATATCTAATTTAAAGAAGTGGGTCAATACATGGATATGAACGAAACTCAACACAAATGATGGTAATAAAATAGAATTGTGAATATAATTGTTTATGTACGTCAAAATCTTTTTTAGAGTAGCCCCCCGCTTAGATTTCATTGAGTTGTAGATGAACTTGCAAACGTAGTATCCACAAAAATCATTCCCGGATTCCGGCCAGAAGACCTTTACAAGAAATAGAGTTCAATCAAACTGATAATCAAGCATGCTTAATGGTTTTGATGAAACTAGCTAGATTCAATGGGAGATGCGCAGAACTAGCTAGTAGTACTTACTTTCGGGTCTGTAAATCGTAACTCCTTTGAAAGTGCTGGAGCAATGACGGTGAACTATTTCCAAACCCCGCCAAGACAAAGAGAATAATCACTTGATACCAGGAAATGAATAAAGTTGCCGATATGGTGCGATAATGATCGATTAAACTTACCTCTGCATCATATCAGTCATGTTCGCATACTCAGGATTTTTTCTTCTAGAGTCCAAGATAGTACTATTCCAGTTTCAAGCTTAATCTCTAGCAAAATAAAGTGAAAGTTGTGCACGCATGCATAACTCATCAATTACACTACTATAATTAACCTCGAGTAAGGAAAACTGAACATGCACAACATGGCAATTAATATACAAGCATGAGAGATGGATATATTAATAGTGGCAAACATAGACCTAGCTAGCTAATCATAAGGAATATTAATTAGTGGTCTCGAAGCTTCTACAGTTTGGGGTGGCCTCGACAAGCTTCTAGGGTTTTGGGTGGCCTCGACAACGCTCTTTTAACTTGGTAAATTTGGGTGGCCTCAATGCTTCTAGAGTTTGGGGTGGCCTCGACAACACTTCTAGGGTTTCGGGTGGCCTCGACAACGCTCTTTTAACTTGGTAAATTTGGGTGGCCTCGACGCTTCTAGAGTTTGGGGTGGCCTCGGAACGCTTCTATGGTTTGGTCCAGACCGCTTCTCTCATGAATGTCCGACGTCCGGACCGCCTCTCTCATGAATGTAAAATAAGGGATTTAACAAGATGGTGCCATTCTGGATGTGCAAAAAATGTTCCCTATTTTTCCTGATCTCATCCACCCTTCTATATGTCACGTTGTCTAGTGTCAAAGGATTCCAGAAAACCATGGCTTCAACATTAGCCGGAAGTAATAGGCGCATGATGGTATAAAGCTCTCCAAAGTTATTTTAAAACGGAGTCCTGATAGGATAATTCACTTTTTCGTACGAAGTTCAGCAAGAGCCTTTCAAATATTGCTATTTGGAAGGCCTTTGCTGAACTTTGTACCAAAAAGCGAATTATCCTATTAGGACTCCTTTCCAAAATAACTTTGGAGAGATTCATACCATCACGCGCCTGTTACTTCCGGCTAATTATGAAACCATGGATTTCTTCAATACTTTGACACAAGAGAACGTGCACATATAGAATGGTAGCTGAGATCAGGAAAAATATGGATAAACTTAATTATGCTCATCCATAATGGGGGCATTCTTTATAAATCTCTTATACATCTCGAGAGAGTTTGTAGAGTAGGGGCGGGAGGGCCGGGGGTAGGAGATCAACAACGTCTTTTTCTAGGGTTTGGGTGTCCTCGAGAGTTGGTCAAGAGAGAGGGGGTTGATCGACGTCCCCCTCTCAACCCCTCGGCGATCCTCGACCCTCGACCCTCGACCCCTCGACGACCCTCGTGAAGGAAATATGCCCTAGAGGCAATAATAAAGCTATTATTTATTTCCTTATTTCATGATAAATGTTTATTATTCAGGCTAGAATTGTATTAACCGGAAACTTAGTACATGTGTGAATACATAGACAAACAGAGTGTCACTAGTATGCCTCTACTTGACTAGCTCGTTGAATCAAAGATGGTTTAGTTTCCTAGCCATAGACATGAGTTGTCATTTGGTTAACAGGATCACATCATTAGGAGAATTATATGATTGACTTGACCCATTCTGTTAGCTTAGCACTTGATCATTTAGTATGTTGCTATTGTTTTCTTCATGGCTTATACATGTTCCTATGACTATGAGATTATGCAACTCCTGTTTACCGGAGGAACACTTTGTGTGCTACCAAACGTCACAACATAACTGGGTGATTATAAAGGTGCTCTACAGGTGTCTCCGAAGGTACTTGTTGAGTTGGCATATTTTGAGATTAGGATTTGTCACTCCGATTGTCGGAGAGGTATGTCTGGGTCCTCTCGGTAATGCACATCACTATAAGCCTTGCAATCAATGTTACTAATGAGTTAGTTGCGGGTTGATGCATTACATAACGAGTAAATAGACTTGCTGGTAACGAGATTGAACTAGGTATTGAGATACCGACGATCGAATCTCGGGCAAGTAACATACCTATGACAAAGGGAACAACGTATGTTGTTATGCGGTTTGACCGATGAATATCTCCATTGAATATGTAGGAGCCAATATGAGCATCGAGGTTCCGCTATTGGTTATTCACCGGAGATGAGTCTTGGTCAAGTCTACAAAGTTCTCGAACCCGTAGGGTCCACACGCTTAACGTTCTATGACGATTTATATTATGAGTTATGTGTTCTGATGTACGTAAGGTAGTTCGGAGTCCCGGATGAGATCGGGGACATGACGAGGAATCTCGAAATGGTCGAGAAGTAAAGATCGATATATTGGACAACTATATTCGGACATCAGAAAGGTTCCGAGTGATTCGGGTATTTATCGGAGTAGCAGAGAGTTACGGGAATTCGCCGGGGAGTGTATGGGCCTTATTGGGCCTTAGTGGAATAGAGGAGGAGGAACCTAGGTGGGAGCGCGCGCCCCCAAGCCCAATCCAAATTGGGTGAGGGGGCTGGCCCCCCTTTCCTTCTTCTCTCCCTCCTCTTTCCTACCTCTCCTACTCCAACTTGGAAGGGGGGGGGAATCCTACTCCCGGTGGGAGTAGGACTCCCCTATGGCGCGCCGAAGAGAGGGCCGGACCTCCCCCTTCTCTACTCCTTTATATATGGGGGAGGGGGGAACCCCATGGACACACAAGTTGATCTATTGATGTATTCCAGCCATGTGCAGTGCCCCCCTCCACCATATTCCACCTCGTTAATTTCATAGCGGTGCTCAGGCAAAGCCCTGCATCGGTAGCAACGTCATCACCATCACCATGCCGTCATGCTGACGAAACTCTCCCGTGAAGCTCTGCTGGATAGGAGTTCGCGGGACATCATCGAGCTGAACGTGTGCTGAACTCGGAGGTGCCGTACGTTCGGTACTTGGATCGGCCGGGTCGTGAAGATGTACGACTACATCCGCGGTGTGCTAACGCTTCCGCTTATGGTCTACGAGGGTACATGGACGACACTCTTCCCTCTCGTTGCTATACATCACCATGATCTTACGTGTGCGTAGGATTTTTATTGAAATTACTATGTTCCCCAACAGTGGCATCCGAGCCAGGTTTATGCGTAGATGTTATATGCACGAGTAGAACACAAGTGAGTTGTGGCGATACAAGTCATACTGCTTACCAGCATGCCATACTTTTGTTCGGCGGTATTGTTGGATGAAGCGGCCCGGAACGACATTACGCGTACACTTACGCGAGACTGGTTCTACCGACGTGCTTTGCACATAAGTGGCTGGCGGGTGTCAGTTTCTCCAACTTTAGTTGAACCGAGTGTGGCTACGCCCGGTCCTTGTTGAAGGTTAAAACATCACTAACTTGACGAAATATCGTTGTGGTTTTGATGCGTAGGTAAGAACGGTTCTTGCTCAGCCTATAGCAGCCACGTAAAACTTGCAACAACAAAGTAGAGGACGTCTAACTTGTTTTTGCAGGGCATGTTGTGATGTGATATGGTCAAGACATGATGCTAAATTTTATTGTATGAGATGATCATGTTTTGTAACCAAGTTATCGGCAACTAGGAGGAGCCATATGGTTATCGCTTTATTGTATGCAATCAAATCACACTATAATTGCTTTACTTTATCACTAAGCAGTAGCGATAGTCGTAGAAGCAATAGTTGACGAGACAACAACGATGCTATGATGGAGATCAAGGTGTCTCACCGGTGACGATGGTGATCATGATGGAGATTCGAAGATGGAGATGACAAGCAGAAGATGATGATGGCCATATCATATCACTTATATTGATTGCATGTGATGTTTATCCTTTATGCATCTTATCTTGCTTTGATTGACGGTAGCATTATAAGATGATCTCTCACTAAATTTCAAGATCAAAGTGTTCTCCCTAAGTATGAACCATTGCCAAAGTTTGTCGTGTCCAGACACCACCTGATGATCGGGTGTGATAAGCTCTACGTCCATCTACAAAGTGTGCAAGCCAGTTTTGCACACGCAGAATACTCAGGTTAAACTTGACGAGCCTAGCATATGCAGATATGGCCTCGGAACACTGAGACCGAAAGGTCGAGCGTGAATCATATAGTAGATATGATCAACATAATGATGTTCACCATTCAAAACTACTCCATTTCACGTGATGATCAGTTATGGTTTAGTTGATTTGGATCACGTGATCACTTAGATGATTAGAGGGATGTCTATCTAAGTGGTAGTTCTTAAGAAATATGTTAATTGAACTTTAATTTATCATGAACTTGGTCCTGATAGTATTTTGCATGTCTATGTTGTTGATCAAAAGCTCGCGTTGTTGCTTTCCCTATGTTTTTTATATGTGTTCCTAGAGAAAAACTAAGTTGAAAGATGTTAGTAGCAAAGATGCGGACTAGGTCAGTGATCTGAGGTGTATCCTCATTGTTGCACAAAAGAATTATGTCCTTGATGCACCGCTAGGTGACAGACCTATTGCAAGAGCAGATGCAGACGTTATGAACATTTGGCTAGCTCAATATGATGACTACTTGATAGTTTTGTGCACCATGCTTTACAACTTAGAACCGGGACTTCAAAAATGTTTTTTGAAACGTCACGGAACATATGAGATGTTTTAAGAGATGAAATTGGTATTTCAGACTCATGCCCGTGCCAAGAGGTATGAGACCTCTGACAAATACTTAGCCTAAAAGATGGAGGAGAATTTCTCAACTAGTGAGCAAGTGCTTAGATTGTCTGAGTACTACAATCGCTTGAATCAAGTGGGAGTTAATCTTCCAGATAAGATAGTGATTGACGGAGTTCTCTAGTCACCATCACCAAGTTACTTCGTGATGAACTATAGTATGCAAGGGATGACGAAAACAATTCCCGAGCTCTTCGTGATGCTGAAATTGACGAAGGTAGAAATCAAGAAAGAGCATCAAGTGTTGATGATTGACAAGACCACTAGTTTCAAGAAAAAGGCAAAGGAAAAGAAAGGGAACTTCAAGTAGAATGGCAAGCAAGTTGTCACTCCCGTGAAGAAGCCCAAAGCTTGACCAAAACCTGAAACTGAGTGCTTTTACTACAAAGGAAATGGTCACTGGAAGCAGAAATGCCCTGAATATTTGGTGGATAAGAAGGATGGTAAAGTGAACAAGGGTATATTTGATATGCAGGTTATTGATGTGTACCTTACTAGTGTTTATAGTAGCCCCTGAGTATTTGATACTTGTTTGGTTGCTAAGATTAGTAACTCGAAACAGGAGTTACAGAATAAACAGAAACTAGTTGAGGGTGAAGTGATGATGTGTGTTGGAAGTGGTTCCAAGATTGATATGATCATCATTGTACACTCCGTATACTTTCGATATTAGTGTAGAACCTAAATAGATTTTATTTGGTGTTTGCGTTGAACATAAATATGATTAGATCATGTTTGTTGCGATACGATTATTCATCTAAGATGGAGAATAAATTATTATTCTATTTACATGAATAAAACCTTCTATGGTCATACATCCAATGTTGATGGTTTATTGAATCTTGATCGTGGTAATACACATATTCATAATATTCATGCCAAAAGATGCAAAGTTGATAATGATAGTGCAACTTATTTGTGGCACTGCCGTTTGGGTCATATCGGTGTATGGCGCATGAAGAAACTCCATAAAGATGGACTTTTGGAATCACTTGATTATGAATCATTTAATGTTTGCGAACAGTGCCCTTTGGGCAAGATGACTAAAAATCCGTTCTACGAAACAATGGAACGAGCTAGTGACTTATTGGAAATAATACATACCGATGTATGCGGTCCAATGAGTGTTGATGCTCGTGGCGGGTATCGTTATTTTCTGACCTTCATAAGATGATTTGAGCAAATTTGAGTATATCTACTTAATGAAACACAAGTCTGAAACATTTGAAAAGTTCAAAGAATTTCAGAGTGAAGTGGAGAATCATCATAACAAGAAAATAAAGTTTCTACGATCTGATCGTGGAGTAGAATATTTGAGTTACCAGTTTGGCCTTCATGTAAAACAATGTGGAATAGTTTCACAGTTCACACCACCTGGAACACCACATCATTATGTTGTGTCCAAACGTCGTAGCCACACTTTATTGGATATTGTGCAATCTATGATGTCTCTTATCGGTTTACCACTATCATTTTGGGGTTATGCATTAGAGACAATTGCATTCACTTTAAATAGGTCACCATTGAAATCCGTCAAGACGATGCCTTATGAACTGTGGTTTGGCAAGAAACCAAAGTTGTCGTTTCTTAAAAGTTTCGGGCTATGATGCTTATGTGAAAAGTTTCAACCTGATAAGCTCGAACCCAAATCAAAGAAGTGCTTCTTCATAGGATACTCAAAGGAAACTGTTGGGTACACCTTCTATCACAGATCCGAAGGCAAGATATTAATTTCTAAGAATGGATCCTTTCTAGAGAAGAAGTTTCTCTTGAAAGAAGTGAGTGGGAGGAAAGTAGAACTTGATGAGGTAATTGTACCTTCTTCCTTATTGGAAAGTAGTTCATCACAGAAATCAGTTCCAGTGATTCCTACACTAATTAGTGATGATGATCATGAAACTTCAGATCAAGTTGCTACCGAACCTCGTAGGTCTTCCAGAGTAAGATCTGCACCAGAGTGGTACTGTAATCATGTTCTGGAAGTCATGTTACTAGACCACGATGAACCTACGAACTATGAGGCAGTGGTGATGAGCCTAGATTCCGTGAAATGGCTTGAGGCCATAAAATCTGAGATAGGATCCATGTATGAGAACAAAGTATGCACATTGGTTGACTTGCTCAATGATCAGCAAGCCAAGTTAAATAAATGGATCTTCAAGAGGAAGACGGACACTGATAGTAGTGTTACTATCTACAAAGCTCGACTTGTTGCGAAAGGTTTTCGACAAGTTCAAGGTGTTGAATATGATGAGGTTTTCTCACTCGTAACGATGCTTAAGTCTGTCTGAATCATGTTAGCAATTGCCATATTTTATGAAATCTGGCAAATGGATGTCAAAACTGCATTCCTTAAATGGATATTTCTTAATGAAGTGTTCTATATGATATGACCAGAAGGTTTTGTCAATCCTAAAGTGTCGGGGAAACTGATCCTCGAACACCTATGGGGCCGGCGGGCCGGGCCCCTTTCGGTTCGGCGGGGGGGGGGGGGGCGGAGATCGCATGAAGAGCAGATCGAGGCGAAGCACACGAGCAGTTTTACCCAGCTTCAGAGCTCTCCGGGGAGATAACACTCCTACTGCTGCTTGTCTGGTTCTATTATCCTGTTTTCTTGCTCTGGAGAGAGCGTAGTGTCTTTCTGGGTTACGAATGAGTTGAACTGACCGAACCCCCCCACATTGCGCATGGGCCTCCTTTTATACGCTAAAGGGGTCACCGACAGGTGGCAACGCAGAGAAGGGCACAAATGTAAAAAGTGGGGTGGTTGGTACAGTTACTTGTACAGTGCACCCTACCTAACCCTGATGGCAGGGGACAAGGGCATTAAAGGCCCGTCTGAGTCGCCCAAACAGTGCAGAAAAGGACCGTTAGGGGCGCCACCGTTCACCACGATGGCGATCCTGTCAGCTTCGCATGCCACTGCGCACCGCTGGCTGCACAGCCTCCCGCCACGCGCGCCTGGAGAGGCCCCCAGGGCGACACGTTGGTGGATGCGCTGGAGCGTGGGCACAGAGTGGCCACCTGCCGCGGCAAGCGCCTTGCCGCTGTTGTTATCTTGTCGGGTCCGGAAGCTTGTCTCTCACCGGGCCTCGAGGTACCTTGGTTTGTCTTCCCGGCAAGCTCCTCTTGCCGGGGCCTTGTTGTCTTGCCGGAGCGCATGGCGCGTTGCGGCAAGTTCCTTGGAGTGCCTCGGTTGGCCTTCCCGGTAAGCTCCTCTTGCCGGGGCCTTGTCTCCTGAGCTTAAATACTTTGTTCTTGAATGGCTCCAAGGGAACCTTGGAGGATCTTGGCGCTCGCCCGGGAAGCCTTGCCGCGGGGTGCTGCAACTGCCCGTGCACAAGTTCGGGGTACTAGGGTACCCCTATTCTAGTACACCGACAGGAGCCCCCGGGCCTGGGCGAGACACGGTGCCGAGCGCTGTTGGGCCAGGCCCAAGACAGGGCACGGGCACACGCGGGCTGGGCCACGCCGAATCTCGCTCCGTATCCACCGCGCTCTCTCCTAACGGCACGCGTTGAATGCGGCATCATGGGAGAGATCGTGGGTGGTTCTTTATTTGGAAGGGCGAAACGTCCGCCCCGTCCCTCTTTATAAGCAGAGGAAACAGGGGCAGTTCATTCCCCCTCGCTGGTTGCTACTACTCCATCTTCAAGAAACTCCACCACTCCCCCCTTCTTCTCGAAGCCGAGAGAGCAGCGTTCCGCCCCCCATTGCCACCAGTATCACCAACGCCGTCGACCTCCCCCACCACCTCCGCCATGGCTCCGAAAGCCGACAAGGGAAAGGGCGTGAAGTCGGCCGAGGCGCAGCGGCTCGCGGCGCTGCGGAAGGAGCGGGCGATCTTCTCCCCCCAGCTCGGCGTGCAGGAGCTAAGGGAGTACTTCTACCTCTTCTGGGCGACGGAGACGCGGGCGCATCCGCGCACGAGGGTACTCCCGGCCGCTGGTTCAGAGCTGGCTCCAAACGGGTACCCGTTCTTCGCGCTATTCTTCTATTGCGGGCTCTGCCCGCCCTTCTCGAAGTTCTTCTGTGATATCATGAACACATATGGCTTTCGCCTCCTTGACTTCACCCCCAAAGCTGTCCTGACCATGGCAGTTTTCGCACATTTGTGCGAAAACTTTGTCGGAGTCCACCCTAGTGTTGCCCTTTTCCGCCACTTCTTCATACCTCGGGTAGAGAGAGGAGAGCCGCTTGCCGGAGGGATTGCCTAGATCTCGAGGGTCGGCAAGAAGGAGGCGTACTTGGAGGGTGAGCTCCGCAGCAAGTGGGATGAGTGGAGAGAGGAGTGGTGCTGGATCGTTGAGGAGAATCCGTAGCCCTTCACCTCCGTGCGCCAAGCTCCAATAGTGTGCGGCAATGACTGGAGCAACGTGGCCCCGGAAGATGAGAGGCTGAAGATCGCCATCACTAGGATTCTTCGCCTCAGGCTTGCCGGGCTCACTGTAGGTGCTGTCGGGGCAGATTTCCTCCGCTGCCGCATTGCCCCCTGTAGGAGAGGGGGAGGCCCACCTGGGAATTCAAGAATTCGGCGGACATCATGAGGCTGCGGCCGGGCCTCAACTACAACTTCACCGTCTTGGAGCTGGACACAATGCTCCTGGAGTTGTTCAAACGCGACCCCCAGCACCCATTCACGCTGCCGAGGGGCATTGTCCCATTATGCAACAATTCTTCGCTTGACCGGATCTGCGCCATGATGCCGTTGTGTGATTCACATGGAATCGTTCCAACTTGGCAAGAGCCTGCGGATGACGTCGTGCAAGCGTTCTTCGACAACTTGGAAGAGGTGCCGGTCCACGCTGACGAGCAGAAAAGCCTCACCCGTGACACCACCGATGAGGAGCTGCAGCGCATCGCCACTAGGGCGGAAGAGGTTGCGGCCGCAACTGCCGCGGGCGTGTTTGGGTTCACTGTGGAGGAGGCGGAGGCTGCAGAGGCGGCAAACCTTGCCGAGCGCGCGGAGTTCATTGGCGAGGAAGAGCTTGCCGGTTCTGAAGCCGAGCCGAGCGAGGCCGGCGAGGAAGAGCCTGAGCCCTCAGAAGGCTTGCCGCAGGCGGAGCCCCCGGCCCCGCCAAGAAGGCGTCTTCGCAGGGCCGCGGACATAGCGGGGCGGCAGCCGGCTCAACAGTCGCGAAGCCATGCGACACGCTCTACCGCGGCAAGTCATGTTGCCGCGGCAGCGCCTCACGCAGCAGCGGCAACTAGAGCGGGATTTTCCCGGGCCACCGCCACCGCCCCCGCCAAGCGGGCAAGGGATCCTACTCCTTCGCCTCGCCGCACCAGAGGGGAGCCGGACTTCGATCTTTCCGCGCTCAGCTCTGACGAGGAGGAAGAAGAGTAAGCTTCTTTGGTGCTCTTATAGTTCTTCAATTTTGCTGTTTTTATCTTGTATCGGACTTGCTTCAATCTGGACTCCTTTCTTTTCAGGATGCTGGCCCAGAGAGCGGCGAAGAGGGCCAAGGCCGCGGTGATCGTCATCGAAGATGACCCCATTGTGTCAATAGGGGGTGGGTCCGAGACCACCTTGACGGACCCGGCAATCACTCCTCAAAGCAGCCCCCAGCGCAGCCCCCAGCGTAAGTTCATAGTTTTTCTTTGCTGTCGGGCGCGCATGAGTGCTTTTTCCTTTGTTTGATATCTTGCTTGTTGATTTGTGCAGGAGTAGAGCAGTCACATCAGGAGCGCCCGGAAGCTGGTCCCGAAGTGCCACCTGCTTCGACTGCGCCGCCAAGGGAGGAGTCCCCGGCAAGGGAGCGCTCTCCGGCAAGGGGGAACTCTCCAGCAAGGGACGGCACCGTTGATCCTGCGGCGACCGAGGTCGCAACTACAGATCTTGGCACAGGTAATCCACTTGCCCAGAAACTTTCCCTTGGGTTCTTCTTCTTCTGATTTTCTTCCCTTGGATTTTGGATTGATTTTTCTCCCTTCTTCGTTCTTCAGACCCATCTGCGGCTGAGCCAATGGAGACAGAGGGTGCCGGCGAGGAAGGGGCCGGTACTAACAAGGCCGCCGGCGAGGAGGCCGCCAAGGCTGCCGCCGCAGAAGCCGGCGAGGGGTCGGGCGATCGCACTGACGACCCTGAGGCCGCAGGAGCGCCAGGCGCTGCACCGACCGCCGATCCCTCTGCTGCTTCTGCGGAGCCGGGCTCCGAGGAGCCCCAGCCCGGCGCCTACTTGAAGGCCGGCGACGGTATCTTCATCAAGCTACCCTGGGCGTCGAGCTCCAGGGCGCCGGTCGAGGGGGAGACTTTTGATGAGGAGGTGCTCGCCTCCGCCGGACTGTCGTTGGTTGACGCGCCCAGCAGCAGCAGTGGCGAGCCTGAGGAGGAGCAGCTGCTGCGGAAGCTGCTGTCACTCTACCGCGCCCGGCAAGCCAAGCTGGCTTCCCGGGAAGCGCTTGTCGCGAAGGCGGGAGTTGACATGGAGAAGCGCGCGGAGGAGCTCCGGGGCCACAATCAAGAAGCTCTCCGGTCCTTGGCGCAGGAGCGGGAGCGACTCGACAAGGAGCGCACGGCCTTCCTTCTCGAGAAGGCCGAAGCTGAGGAGGAGCAAAGGCTGGCCCCGAGAAGCAGTCCGCGCGGGAAGGTGAACTAGTGCAGCGGAAGGCCAACCTCGACAGCTACGAGGAAGAGCTCGCCGAGCGTGAGCAAGCACTTGGCGGGGCGCTCAAGGAGGCAAAGGACGCTGCGGCAATTGCAGAGGCCGCCAAGAAAGAGCTAGAGGAGAAGGTGGCGCAGCTGGAGGCCAACATTGGGAAGAGCGGCGAGGAGCTTGCCGCGCTCAAGCATGAGCGTGAGAAGGATGCTGCCGCCCACGGTGAGCTGCAAGGTCTTCTCGCTGAGAGGGGCAAGGAGCTCAGCGCCGCCAAGGATTCCAAAGCAGACCTGGAGCTGAAGCTGGCCACGCTGACGCAGACGCTGGAGGCCGCCAAGGAGCGGGAGAAGACCTTGTCGGAGAAGGTCAAGGCTGACGCGGCGCTGCTGGAGAGCATCGCAGTTACCCAGAACTCGTTCAGAGACACTGTGGAGCACTAGACCGAGGGTCTGGTGAACATTGCCACAGTCATCAACGAGGAGCTGGCGCAGCTGGGGATGGAGGACTTTGGGTATCCTTCCGACGAGAGTCTTCAACCCAGCGCCAAGCTAAGCCTGTTCTTCAAGGGCGTGGCGACGGCACTCCAGTGGCTCCGGGAGAGGATCCCGAAGCAGCTGGCTGACGAGTCGCGCAAAATCTGTGCCGGGGTTCTCCAGAAGGTGCTGATGAAGGTGGCCTTCCGCAATCCAGGCCTCAGCTTCACCAACGTCCTCAGGTCCTTGCCGCCTGATGCTGATCTGGATGCACTCAAGGCCCTTGTCGCACCCATTGTGGACAAGGTGAGCGAGATCAAGAGGGTTGAGGGCAGACGCGTAGACTAGGCCGTCCATTTCTTCTTTTCCCTTGCCGCTGCTAATCATGTTATGAAAATATTCTGTTAGAGCTGCGACAAGTTATCTTGTAATATAACTTTATTTCTGTTATCAATTGCTATGTTATTTCCTCTACTAGATTCCTTCCTTTGTATGTTTTTACCCTACTCTTCTAGGGAACTTGTTGGCGCAGGCACCCGAGCCGCGAGCGCTGAGTGCGGAACTTCAGCAGCCTGCTGGCGGCGCTGCTTCCGACAAGAAACCTTGTCGCGACTAGATGCAGCACACTTAAGCTGTTGAGTGGACTCGAAACAAAGTAAGGGCACAACTAGCCACGAGTTGGTTCCTCCACGCACAGGTTTTCCATACAAAGCAGGGTCGTTCGAGGAAGATAACTCAAAAATTTAAAAATTGATTGCTCAAACTTTGGCAACTTAGCTTTTCCGTCGTTTGCTTCCCGGCAAGGCAAAACTTTGTTTGAACGACGCCTGGTCCATACCACAATCTTCTCCTTCCCCCCCGGCAAACTTGTGTGCGAGGGAACCTTCTTTTCCTTTGTTGAAAAAGAAGAAAGAAGAGAAAATAACGATATGGAGCCCCTCGGCTCGTTACTGCTCACCGGATGTAGGTGCTGCACAAAGTGTCAGATAATGCATGCGAGAAAGAAACTAATGCATGAAATGGACAAGTTGTGCGGAGCACATGGGGTTCTTTTTATGCACGTGATCTGCGCCCGGCTTTGTACAAAGGATTACATGCAACAGCGGCAAGACTTGTACAAAAGGTGGTTGCCGGAACGGGTTCCGGCAACCGCGCCCTACGGGAAAAACTTATGAAGATGTTCTATGTTCCAGGAGTTGCTCACCGGAATGCCATCTTCGGTCTCAAGGCGGACAGCGCCGGGCCTTGCGACTCGTCTCACCACTTCGGCGTCAACTTGTTGGAATTCTTGGCGGACTGAACGCGCCGAAGAACAAGGTCGCCTTCCTCGAAGCTTCTGGCCTTAACTTTGCGGCTATGGTAGCGGCGCAAAGCTTGCTGGTATCGAGCAGCTCGTATAGCAGCCTGAAGATGATCTTCCTCAAGGAGCAGCGCGTCGTCTTGTCGCAGCTGTTCTTGCTCAAGCTCATCATAAGCAAGCACTCGAGGCGATCCATATACGAGTTCCGTGGGGAGAACTGCCTCTGCTCCATAGACTAGAGCGAAAGGTGTCTGGCCAGTGGCTCGATTTGGCGTCGTTCTGATCGACCAAAGAACCACCGGCAGCTCCTCGATCCAGTTTCTTCCGCACTTGCGCAGCATGTCGAAAGTTCTGGTCTTGAGCCCGCGCAGCACTTCAGCATTTGCCCTCTCTGCTTGACCGTTGCTTCTCGGATGAGCAACAGAAGCGAAGCAGACCTTGGCGCCAAGGTCTTGGACATACTGCATGAAGGTGCGGCTCGTGAATTGCGTGCCGTTGTCGGTGATGATCCTGTTAGGGATCCCGAAACGACAAACAATTGACCTGAAGAACTTGACTGCTGACTGTGCTGTCACCTTCCTCACTAGCTGCACTTCTGGCCACTTTGTGAACTTGTCGATTGAAACGAACAAGTACTCAAAGCCCCCGACAGCTCGGGGGAAGGGGCCGAGGATATCGAGCCCCCAGACTGAAAATGGCCAGGATAAAGGGATCGTCTGGAGAGTTTGAGCTGGCTGGTGTATCTGTTTGGAGTGGAACTGGCACGCTTCACACTTGGTTACTTGTGCAGTTGCATCCTTGAGGGCTATCGGCCAAAAGAAGCCTTGCCGGAAAGCTTTGCCGGCAAGTGCCCTTGCGCCTATGTGGTGGCCACATATGCCTCCATGTATCTCTGCCAACAGCTTTTGTCCATCTTCCCAGCAAATACACTTCAATTTCACACCGTTGAGTCTTCTTCTGTACAGTATGTTATCGACAAACTAGTACATACTTGACTGCCGGGCTACTCTTTCCGCTTTTTCTTGCTCTTAGGGAAGTTCTCCTGTCTGAAGGAAATGGACAATCTGCTGTGCCCATGCTGGAGCTTGTGGCTCGACAACAAGGACTAAAGGCACATCTGCTGCTACGGGAACGTCTGCTTCTACGGCAAGGACTTGCGGCCCTGCCGGAGCTTGATGTTCCCCGACAAGCTTGCCGGAGCAAAACTTGTCGGGAGCGTCTGCTTCAACGGAACAAACCATAAGGTTTGCCGGAGCAGAATGCCCCTCAGCATTCTTGGTGTTGATCTTGGGGACTTTCTTGGCGGCGGCTTCGGGGAGCTCTGCCGGAAAGTAGTCGCTAGAAACCAACTTCCTCTTCTTGCTTTGTCCAGTTGAGGGTGTTACGGATGGTTGAGTTAACTTGAGCACAAAGATCCCTGGTTCCACAGGTAACTTTAGTGCGGCGCACTTTGACAGGCCATCAGCAATGTCATTCTGAGCTCTCGGGATATGTTCCATCTGTAGGCCGTCAAAGTGCTCTTCTAGCTTCCTCACTTCATCAACATATGCTTCCATCAATGGACTCTGGTAGTTCTTGTTCACTTGGCGGACGACAAGCTGTGAGTCACCCCTGACAATGAGCTTCTTGATCCCAAGGTCTGCTGCGATTCTGAGACCGGCAAGCAATCCTTCATACTCTGCAGTATTGTTGGTTGCTTGCTCCTTGGGAAAGTGCATCTGGACTACGTACTTGAGGTGCTCTCCGGTGGGTGCGACAAGCAGCACGCCCGCACCAGCGCCTTGCAGCGATAAGGCACCATCAAAGTACACCATCCACTCTCTGCTTGCCTCTTTGACGGGGATGCTCGTCTCTGGAATTTCTTCATCTTGGGTTGGCGTCCACTCTGCTATGAATTCTGCCAATGCTCTGCTTTGGATAGTTGAAGTGCTCTCAAACTTGAGGCCAAAGCTTGACAGTTCCAGCGCCCACTTGACAATCCTGCCTGTTGCTTCTGGACTTTGCAGTATCCTCTTCAGTGGAAAGAGAGTGATGACTGTGATTTCATGTGCTTGGAAGTAATGGCGCAGCTTTCTCGAGGCCATGAGGAGGCCGAAAAGCAACTTCTGCACAGCAGAGTACCTTGATCTAGCCCCCTGCAGAAGGGAACTGACGAAGTAAACTGGATGCTGCACCATTCTCTTCTGCATCTTATCATGCTCCTGCGCAGATCCATCTTTGTCGGGACCAGAGCTTGTCGGCAAAGCCCCCTGCTTGTCGCTGGATGCATCTGCCATGGTTGCTGGCTGATCATCTGCCTCTCTCTCCGCCACTAACGCAGCACTAACCACTTGATTGGTTGCCGCTATATATAGCAGCAACTTCTCTTGCGGCTTAGGTGCGACAAGTGTTGGAGTGGAGGACAGGTATCTCTTCAAGTCCTGCAGCGCAGCCTCCGCCTCCGGAGTCCATTTCATTGGACCTGCCTTTTTCAAAATTTTGAAAAATGGCAGGGCGCGCTCAGCAGATCTAGAGATAAACCTGCTTAGAGCAGCCACGCAACCGGCAAGCCTTCGTACATCCTTGACGTGCTTTGGTGCTTCGATCTGCTCAATGGCCTTGATCTTGTCGGGATTGGCTTCAATTCCCCGCTGAGACACGAAGAACCCGAGAAGCTTGCCGGAAGGGACTCCAAACACGCACTTCTCGGGGTTAAGCTTGAGGTTGATCTTGCGCAGATTTGCAAATGTCTCGTCTAAATCTTGAATCAGGGTCGCCCTGTTCTTGCTCTTGACCACTATGTCATCCATGTAGGCTTCCACATTTCTGTGCATCTGCGGCTCAAAAGCGTGGTGGACTACCCTTGCGAATGTTGAACCAGCATTCTTCAAACAGAAAGGAATCCGTACGAAGCAGTACGTGCCCCACGGGGTGATAAATGCGGTTTTCTCTTCATCTTCTTCTGCCATGAAGATCTGATGGTATCCTGAGTATGCATCAAGAAATGAAAGCAAATCACATCCGGCTGTGGAGTCAACAACCTGGTCAATGCGCGGCAAGGGAAATGGGTCTTTGGGACAAGCTTTATTAACATCAGTGAAGTCAATACAAAGTCGCCATTTCCCGTTAGCCTTGCGCACAACAACAGGATTGGCCAACCACGTGGGATGGAGCACTCCTCTGACAAGGCCTGCTGCTTCCAACTTCTTGATTTCTTCTGCGATGAATTCTTGGCGCTCCACTGCCTGCTTCCTGACTCTCTGCTTGACGGGCCATGCATGAGGACAGACGGCAAGGTGGTGCTCAATTACTTTCCTGGGAACACCGGGGATATCAGACGGTTGCCATGCAAACACGTCGACATTCGCCCGCAGGAAAGCAACGAGCGCGCTTTCCTATTTGGGGTCAAGAGTGGCGCTGATGGTGAAGGTACCACCAGCGCCATCCTCCTTGGCGGACACCTTCTTGGTCTCAGGTGGAGCTGCCATTGCCTTCTTACACTTGCCGGTGGAGCTCGATGGTGCGTCCTCGACGGTAGCGCAGCACTCCGAAGAGGTGCGCTTGCCGGAGTGGGCATCAGAGCTCTTGCCGGACTTGGTCTTCTTCTTCCCCCCGGGAGCTTCAGCGGCAAGTGTCTTGCGTTCTGCTGCGGCTGCTGCTTCCCGGTAGATCTTGTCGGCACAGATAAGAGCATCCTTCTTGTTGCCAGGGACAGAGATGACACTTATCGGGCCTGGCATTTTTAGTACGTTGTACGCATAGTGAGAGGCTGCCATGAACTTGGCGAGTGCCAGACGGCCAAGGATTCCATTGTAAGGTAATGGAAAGTCGGCAACATCAAATGTGTCCCTCTCAGTCCTGAAGTTCAGTTCACTGCCAAATGTTACCGGCAACGTGATCTTTCCCTTCCGCTTGCTCCTTCCCGGGTTGATTCCTTGAAATGTACCGGTCTCTTCGAGCTCGCTGTCGGGGATCTGGAGTTTCTGGAGCACCGCGGAGGAGATCAGGTTCAAGCCGGCCCCGCCGTCAACTAGCATCTTTGTGACCTTGAGGTTGCGGATTGTTGGTGAAACCAACATCGGCAAGCACCCGACCGCAGTTATGCGATCAGGGTGGTCCTCAATATCAAAGATGATAGGCGTGCTGGACCATTTTAGAGGCTTGCGTGACTCGACGGGTGGTTCTGCTGCATTAACTTCCCACACCCACTGCTTGAGCTGGCAGTGCGAGGTGTGCAGAGAAGCACCACCGTCAACGCACAAGACCTCCGTGGCTTTCTGGAACTCCTGCTCATCAGTCTCCTCGTCATCCATGTCTTCATCGTCGTTGTCATCTTCATCCTTGTCGCGGCCACGAGGAGGTCTGTCTCCTTGCCGCTGCTTGGCCTTGCCGTGGCGTCCTCCTCAGCCGGGACGTTTCTTGCCGGATCCCCCAGCACCTTCCTGGGCCTTCTCCTTGTCGCGCCGCTCATATTCAGCTTTCTGTTGCTCAACAAGCTGCTCGACTTTCTTACAGTTCTGGAGATCATGGCCCTTGGTGCGGTGGATCTTGCAATACTGCTTGTTGGTGCCGTCCTGCTTGTCGGCGACCGCCACCTCCACGGCAACCTCCTTGCCGGAGTCACCAGCTTTGGCTTCCTTGGCGCCACTACCGTTGCCGGACTGCTCAACAACTAGCACATCTTTGCTTTTCCTCCTTCTATTGTTCTGCCGCCGGTTTTTCCTTGCCGGGGCAGCATCTTCACTGTCAGATCCTCCCGCTCCTACATTCTCTCCGGGGAGTCTCCTCCCTTCCTCAGCACGTGCACACTTGTTGGCCAGTGCATATAACTCACTGACGTCCCTGATCTTGCACATCACCATTTCCTCCCGCATCCTGCGGTTTCGCACGTTCTGATGGAACGCGCTGATCACCACGGCAGGGTGGACGTCTGGGATGTTGTGCTGCACACTACTGAATCTCTGAATGTACTTGCGCAGGGGCTCTCCTTCCTTCTGGGCGAGCAGATGAAGATCACTCTCCTGGCCATGAGGCTTGTGTCCGCCTGTGAAGGCGCCGACAAACTGATGGCACAGATCAGCCCAAGAAGATATGGAGTTGTCCGGCAAGTGCATGAGCCAGGACCTGACGTTGGGCTTGAGTACCAGCGGGAAGTAGTTGGCAAGGATCTTGTCATCTCGTCCCCCGACAGCCTGCTGAGGAACTCCGACGGATGCGTCTTGCCGTCGTACTTCTCTGGTACGTCTGGCTTGAAGTTCTTTGTGCTGGGCCACTGGACTTGCTGCAGATCACGAGTGAACGCAGGGTAACCTACCGCGTACGGCAGATCGCCTGGTTCCCCTGGCGCATGCATGTCATCAGAGGGCCTAGCGCGCTTGTCAGATTGACGTCACGCTTCTCTTCGGAGCTCGATGCGAGTTCGAGCGTCTTCTTGTTGTCGATCATGAAGAACTTGGCGCTGATCGCGACGAGCTCGTGGATCCGACGATGCGGTGGAGTCGCTGTCGAGGTGGATCCGGCAAGTCGGCGATCTTGGCCTTCGGGGTGGTGATTGCATGGTAGTTGCACCTACACCCGTTTCGTCGCCACCGGCTCGCGCCCGGCAACCCTGTCGCGGCGGTGACGTGCTCGGCCGCCGTGGAGTGTCACCGTTGGCGTAGCCGATGAGACTCTGAATGGTGGCCCTCCATTCGTTGATCTTGTCCGACGTCGGAGGATAATCTAGGAGAAGTTGAGCTCGCGCCAAAGCTTCTGTTGGAGTGGTGGGTGGCAGTGGCGGACGGCACGAGGAGCGGGACATGCTCGAACTTCTAACTATGTTAGAAGGAGCAGTATCCCGTCCAGGCGACCGTGCCCCACTCGTGCCAGCACGCTGGCGTGCATGCTGGTCTTGAGCGCCCCGAGATCCACCAGCTTGGTCTTGGCCTATCATGCGTATGGCACTGCTAGTGCCATGACGTTGTTGGTCTTGCGCCTCCTGAGAGTGGCGCGGAACATGTACAGTCGCCGAGGTTTGTGCAGCCTTGTTCTTGGACCTGGCGGCATCATGAGCTTCCTCGTCGACATCCATTCTTCCGCCGGCGTCCATTCCACCACCCGTTTGCTCCAACGGTGGCGGAAGTGATGTGGACGGAGTGGCTGACGCCGAAGTCTTCTTCTTCAGTGGCATGTTGATGAAGGGAATGAAGATCTAGCTCGTGTGAACGCCGGATCAGGTTCACACAATCTCGACGCCCCCTACCTGGCGCGCCAAAGATGTCGGGGAAACTGATCCTCGAACACCTATGGGGCCGGCGGACCAGGCCCCTTTCGGTTCAGCGGGGGGCGGAGATCGCACGAAGAGCAGATCGAGGCGAAGCACACGAGCACTTTTACCCAGCTTTGGAGCTCTCCGGGGAGATAACACTCCTACTGCTGCTTGTCTGGTTCTATTATCCTGTGTTCTTGCTCTAGAGAGAGCATAGTGTCTTTCTGGATTACGAATGAGTCGAACCGACCGACCCCCCCCCCCTACGTTGCGCATGGGCCTCCTTTTATACGCTAAAGGGGTCACCGACAGGTGGCAACGCAGAGAAGGGCACAAATGTAAAAAGTGGGGTGGCACCCTACCTAACCCTGACGGCAGGGGACAAGGGCATTAAAGGCCCGTCTGAGTCACCCAAACAGTGCAGAAAAGGACCGTTAGGGGCGCCACCGTTTGCCACGATGGCGATCCTATCAGCTTCGCATGCCACTGCGCACCGCTGGCTGCACAGCCTCCCACCACGCGCGCCTGGAGAGGCCCCCAGGGCGACACGTTGGTGGATGCGCTGGAGCGTGGGCACAGAGTGGCCGCCTGCCGCGGCAAGCGCCTTGCCGCTGTTGTTATCTTGTCGGGTCTGGAAGCTTGTCGCTCACCGGGCCTCGAGGTACCTTGGTTGGTCTTCCCGGCAAGCTCCTCTTGCCGGGGCCTTGTTGTCTTGCTGGAGCGCGTGGCGCATCGCGGCAAGTTCCTTGGAGTGCCTCGGTTGGCCTTCCCGGCAAGCTCCTCTTGCCGGGGCCTTGTCTCCTGAGCTTAAATACTTTGTTCTTGAATGGCTCCAAGGGAACCTTGGAGGATCTTGGCGCTCGCCCGGCAAGCCTTGCCGCGGGGTGCTGCAACTGCCCGTGCACAAGTTCGGGGTACTAGGGTACCCCTATTCTAGTACACCGACATAAAGGTGCTAAAAAAATGTGCAAGCTCCAGCGATCCATCAATGGACTGGTGCAAGCATCTCGGAGTTGGAATATACGCTTTGATGAGTTAATCAAAGCATATGGTTTTATACAGACTTTGGAAAGACCTATATTTACAAGAAAGTGAGTGGGAGCACTACAGCCTTTCTGATAAGTATATGTGAATCACACATTGTTGATCGGAAATGATGTAGAATTTTCTGGAAAGCATAAAGGAGTGTTTGAAAGGAGTTTTACAAAGAAAGACCTCGGTAAAGTTGCTTACACATTGAGCATCAAGATCTATAGAGATAGATCAAGACGCTTGATAAGATTTTTCAACGAGTACATACCTTGATAAGAATTTGAAATAGTTCAAAATGGAACAGTCAAAAAGGAGTTCTTTCCTGTGTTGCATGGTGTGAAGTTCAGTAAGACTCAAAACCCAACCATTATAGAAAATAGAAAGAGAATGGAAAGTCATTTCATATGCCTCAGTCATAGGTTCTATAAAGTATGCCATGTTGTGTACCAAATCTATTGTATACCCTACAATGAGTTTGGCAAGGGAGTACAATAGGGATCTAGGAGTAGATCACTGGACAACGGTCAAAATTATCCTTAGTGAGGACTAAAGAAATATTTCTCGATTATGGAAGTGATAAAAGAGCTCGTCGTAAAGAGTTACGTCGATGCAAGCTTTTACACCAATCCAGATGAATCTAAATCTCAATCTGGATACATATTGTTAGTGGGAGCAATTAGTTAGAGTAGCTCTATGCAGAGCATTATAGACATAGAATATTTGCAAAATACATACGACTCTGAATTCGACAGACCCGTTGACTAAACTTCTCTCACGAGCAAAACATGATCACACCTTTGTACTATTTGGGTGTTAATCACATAGCGATGTGAACTAGATTATTGACTCTAGTAAACCCTTTGGGTGTTGATCACATCATGATGTGAGCTATGGGTGTTAATCACATACAGATGTGAATATTTGTGTTAAATCACATGGTGATGTGAACTAGACTATTGATTCTAGTGCAAGTGGGAGACTAAAGGAAATATGCCCTAGAGGCAATAATAAAGTTAATATTTATTTCCTTATTTCATGATAAATGTTTATTATTCATGCTAGAATTGTATTAACCGGAAACTTAGTATATGGGAGAATATATAGACAAACAAAGTGTCGCTAGTATGCCTCTAATTGACTAGATCGTTAAATCAAAGATGGTTAAGTTTACTAGCCATAGACATGACTTGTCATTTGATTAATGGGATCACATCATTAGGAGAATGCTATGATTGACTTGACCCATTCCTTTAGCTTAGCACTTGATTGTTTAGTATGTTGCTATTGCTTTCTTCATGACTTATACATGTTCCTATGACTATGAGACTATGCAGCTCCCGTTTACCAGAGGAACACTTTGTGTGCTACCAAATGTCACAACGTAACTGGGGTGATTACAAAGGTGCTCTACAGGTGTCTCTAAAGGTACTTGTTGAGTTGGCGTATTTCGAGATTAGGATTGGTCACTCTGATTGTCGGAGAGGTATCTCTGGGCCCTCTCTGTAATGCACATCACTATAAGCCTTGCAATCAATGCGACTAATGAGTTAGTTGCGGGATGATGCATTACATAATGAGAAAAGAGACTTGTCGGTATCCAGATTGAACTAGGTATTGAGATACCGACGATCGAATCTTGGGCAAGTAACATACCGATGACAAAGGGAACAACGTATGTTGTTATCCGATTTGACCGTTAAAGATCTCCGTTGAATATGTAGGAGCCAATATGAGCATCGAGGTTCCGCTATTGTTTATTGACCGGAGATGAGTCTCGGTCATGTCTACATAGTTCTCGAACCCGTAGGGTCTGCATGCTTAATGTTCAGTGACGATTTGTATTATGAGTTATGTGTTCTGATGTACCGAAGGTAGTTCGGAGTCCCGGATGAGATCGGGGACATGATGAGGAGTCTCAAAATGGTTGAGACATCGGAAAGGTTCCGAGTGATTCAGGTATTTGTCGGAGTAGCGGAGAGTTACGGGAATTCGCCGGGGAGTGTATGGGCCTTATTGGGCCTTAGTGGAATAGAGGAGGAGGAAGCCTAGGAGGGAGCTCGCGCCCCCAAGCCCAATCCGAATTGGGTGAGGGGGCGGGCCCCCCTTTCCTTCTTCTCTCCCTCCTCTTTCCTACCTCTCCTACTCCAACTTGGAAGGGGAGTGGGCAATCCTACTCCCGGTGGGAGTAGGGCTCCCCTATGGCGCGCCCAAGAGAGGGCCGGCCCTCCCCCTCCTCTACTCCTTTATATATGGGGTAGGGGGAACCCCACAGACAGACAAGTTGATCTATTGATGTATTCCAGTCGTGTGTGGTGCCCCTCTCCACCATATTCCTCCTCGTTAATATTGTAGCGGTGCTGAGGCGAAGCCCTGCGTCGGTAGCAACATCATCACCATCACCACGCCGTCATGCTGACGAAACTCTCCCTAGAAGCTCTGCTGGATCGTAGTTCGCGGAACGTCATCGAGCTGAACGTGTGCTGAACTCGGAGGTGCTGTACGTTCGGTACTTGAATCGATTGGATCGTGAAGACATACGACTACATCAACCGCGTTGTGCTAACGGTTGCGCTTACGGTCTATGAGGGTACGTGGACGACACTCTTCCCTCTCGTTGCTATGCATCACCATGATCTTGCGTGTGCGTAGGAAAGTTTTTGAAATTACTACGTTCCCCAACACCTCGACCCCTTGGCGACCCTCGACCCTCTACCCTAGTTCCCGACCCTCAACAGCTCGGCGATCCTCGACACCCTCATTCCCGATAAAAATTAAGAAGAGAAAAAAAGAGGAGATGAAGAATAAGAAAAAATAGAAGAAAAAAAGAGAGAATAAGAAGAAGGAATAGAGGAGAAGAAGAAAAAATAGAAAAAAATCTATTTTTTCTTCTACTCCTTTGTTCCTTCTTCTTCTCCTCTTTTTTTATTCTTCTTCCTCTTTTTATTTTTCTCTCCTCTTCTTCTCCTTCTTCTTCTCCTTCTTGCTCTTCTCATTTTCCTCTTTCCTCTCCTTCTTTTTCTTCTTCTTCCTTCTTCCTTCTTCCTCTTCAGCTAACCTAAAATGCACTGACCTAAAATTGATATCTACTAACAACCTAAATAAAAAAATTAGTACATATATGAAAAAAAACATATATAAACAAAAAATATTGTGAACATTATATCCATACATACATAGCCACATCCGTACATACCTATATCCACATACATATATACATTATATATATGCACACAAAAATCATCACATAAAAAATCGCATAAAAATTCATCATATATACGGAGAGACGGGGCGGCGGCGGCTCACAGCGGGGGCGGCCGGCGAGGGCGACGGTGGGGGAAGAGAGGCCACAGTGACGGCGACAGCGGTGGGGCCTAGCCAGGGCAGAGCCGTGGCCGCACGACGCGCTCGACGGCGGGGCAGTGGTGGGGGCAGGGGCACCCGGGCTCAGGGACGACGTCAGCAAAGGCGACAACGACAACGAGGCACGAAAGACGGCAGGGGCGCGGCCATCTAGCGTGCTCGCGGGTAGGGCAGGGGCAGGGGCAGGGGTGCAGGGGCTCGGGTATGATGTCGGCAACGACAACGTCAAAGACGAGGCACAGGCCACAGCAGGGGCGGCGCAACGACGACATCGGAGGCAAGGGTGACAGCGGTGTTGGCGGGGCAGAGGGGCAGCCTGGCGGCATCCTCGGAGGGAACGAAGAAACTAAATGAAAATTTTGACAAGTGCTGCTTATATAGGCAAAGCTTTGGTCCCGGTTCGTGGCACCAACCTGGACCAATGCCCCCCTTTAGTCCTGGTTGGTGCCACCAACCGGGACCAAAGGTCTGTTCTCAGCAGCCCAAAGGGAGGGAAACAGGGACCTTTGGTCCTAGTGGGTGGCACCAACCGGGACTAAAGGTGGTATTGGTCCCGGTTGGTGCCACGAACCGGTACCAATGCACACCTTTCGTCCCGGTTTGTGCCACCAAATGGGACCAAAGGCCTTGTGCTGCCTGCAGCCAAAATGTTGAGTCCCACCTCACTAGTTGAGAGGGGCTCGGAGTGGTTTATAAGCCCCACTGCCCCTGCCCTCTCGAGCTCCTCTCCAATGCAGGCTTACAACACCGCTATGCCTGTGGGCCTACCGGGCCTTCTGCGGGCCTGAATCCTGGCCCCAATGCAGGCTCCTCTCCAATGCAGGCTTACAACATCCTTGGGTTTCTAGTCGTATTCAGACCGTGGTGGGCCAGTAGGTGGCATTATTTTTTTAAATCTAGTTTTTTTTTTACATTATTTATTTTCTTTCGTTTTTTCTTTATTTTTTTTTCTTTTTTTTCTTTTTAGGTCACAAAAATTATAAACTTTCTATTAGTGCCATTAGTTTTCAAATTTGAATAGTTTAAATTTGAATTATTTGAAGTTTGTGTGAATCACTAGTTTGTGATTAACTTTACTATAAAAATAAATTTTGGAGTGATTCTTTTTCCTGCTATTTAATATTACTGTGTTTTATCATTATATTCAAAAACAGATTTTGTTATTTTAGTTTCTAACAAAAAATTCATTATGATAATTCGTTTTTCTATTAAAGTTTCTATCAAAAAATTCTTTATGAAAATTCTTTTTGATTTTGATGTTTTGAACAGAAAATACTTTGATAATTTTGTTTTCATAAATTTTATATAATTTTAGTTTCAATAATACTAGAGGTTTATAAAAGCTTTTTAGTTGATTCCTTTTGCTATTGGAGTTTTATAAAAGCTTTTTAGTTGATTATTTTTTCTATTGTAGAAAATTATAGTTTTGTTTTAGTTGATCATAACAAAATATTTTAATTGATTATTTTTAGTTCATTCTTTTTGCTATTAGTTCATTCATTTTGGTATTAGTTCATTCTTTGAGCTAAATGACCCTGCAATTGAAAAGCACTACAAATGAAGTTTGAAAAGGATAAAAGTTGGCATGGTATCATCATTTCACCCACATAGAATGTGCTAAAAAGTTGAGAGGATTAAGGCAAAAATTGGATGCACTTCGTGTACAAAATGGAAAAAATCGAAGTATCAGGGTTTCGGACAAAAACTCATATGTTACAAAGGGATTTCATTTTTTTGAACTTATTTCAACTCCAGACTTTTTTTTGTGTTCAAAATGCACCATTCAAAGCCACATCATCAATTTTCAACCCTTTATGACTTCATTTGGTATTTTTCATGCATTTACTGATTTTGAGCTAAATGACCCTGAAATTGAAAAGCACTACAAATGAACTCTTGAAAGGTTGAAAGTTGTCATGGTATCATCATTTCACCCACATAGCATGTGCTAAAAAGTTGAGAGGGTTACGGCAAAACTTAGATGCACTTCGTGTACAAAACAGACAATCTCTTTTGAAGTATCAGGGTTTCGGACGGAAACTCATCAAAAGGCATTTCATTTATTCACATGTAACTGCAGTGATATTCTAGGTCAAAGGCATCATCATAGAAGTTGTGGAGAGAAAGTCTTTACTTTTTGTTCGCTTGTGTCCTTTGCTTATTGCATCGTAACCATGGATGATGTTCATCGTTTAACAGGGTGCTTGGGTCAGCCTTGACTTTGAAGGGACCAATTTCATGAAAATTTTCATAATCTTCAGACATGTCTATCTTGCCCTCCAATCCCACGATGACTCTTTTTCCTGAAAGAACTATGTGGCGCTTTGGCTCATCGTATGATGTATTCGCTTCTTATTGTCGTAGTCAGAACTGGCAGATCTCGGGTAGTTGAGCCCAAGTTGTGCATCTGGAGATCAAAGGTAACAATGGAGAAGAGACACATTATTTACCCATGTTCGGGCCCTCTTAATGGAGGTAAAACCCTACTTCGGCTTGATTATATTTGAGGGTATAGGGGTTACAAGAGTTGATCTACCTTAAGATTGATTCGGCTAACCCTAGATAGCTAGCCTAGCTATGTTGTGATCCTTCCTCCGATCTAACCATCCAGTTTATATAGACACCTAAGGGGCTTAGGGTTTGTACAAAGTCGGTTTCACAGAAAGGAATGAAACATCTGGACATCTATACTTGCCAACCACGCATGTGAGAGTCCCCACCAGACATGAGAGATAATCTTTTGTCTTTTACCTTGATGGCCCATCAGTCCGACCCACATCAATAGACCGGACGCTCGAGGACCCCCTAGTCCAGGACTCCCACAGTAGCCCCTGAACCTTTCTTCAATGATGATATATTCGACGCTCAGTTTGCCTTCGACATTGTAAGGAGGGTTCCTTAAAGAATACACATCGGCTTTCCTCTATAAAAGAATTGTATCGGGCTTTTCATAATAAATGCAACCCTTAACCGCGAAGGCAGCATATATAAAAAAATAATAATAGTGCCTTTGTCTAACAACTTTTTTGACTCAGCATCAAACTTGACCCTTCGGCATTTTGAACCGTTTTCACACCCCGCGTTCCGTGTTTCGAGGCCACGCCTCATTGGCACATCCTGTCAAAACAGAAATCATGCCCACTTAATACGAGATAGCATATCAATGATATTTGGGTAATCCGACCGTTTGTGGCGCACACCTTCATTGGGAATAGGCGAGATTGAAGGCACGAGTGGGGGGCGGTTGGTATTTTTACTGCCTATAAGAGGGCAAGGGACCCCCACTTTCCTCCCCACGCCTTCACATCTCCTCACCCTTCCAATCTCCCAAGCTCTCTGCGCCTGCAAAGTCTCCATTTTCCTCACCACCACCACCACCTACTCCGACCATGGCCGGAGCCGGCTCCAAAGGGAAGTGGGAGGCCTCCTCCGTGAGGGAGAAGGAGATTGCAGATCTCCGGAGTGCGGGATACCTCATCGCTGAAATCAAGCACCGGCTTCGCCCTAAAGGTCAAGTCATTCCCACTCCAGAGCCCGGCGAACGGGTCGTCTTCCTTCCCCACTTCCTTAGAGGGTTAGGTTTTCCACTCCACCCGTTCGTCCGCAGACTCACGTACTACTACGGGCTAGATTTCCATGATCTAGCCCCAAAGTCATTCCTCCACATATCGGCATTCATAGTTGTGTGTGAGGCTCTACTCCACGTTCGCCCACAACTTCGGTCTCTGGCTCAAGGTCTTCAACATGAAGCTGAAGGTGGTCGACGGTCAACATGCGCACAGCGGCAGAGCTATGATTAGCAAGCTGCCGAACACCACCTGGACAAAGGGGGCCTTTGTGGAGACCGTGAAGATCAGGCAATAGGAGTGGTTTTACATCACCAAGCTGCACCACCCTAATTGAGCGGCCATTCCGGAGTTCAGATCCGGCCCCCCCATGAGGCTCACCTCCTAGAATGCGAAGGTACTCGACTGGGGGTCCCAAACGGAGGTGTTACCACTGCAGTCGCGCATCACCAACGTGCTGGGGAAGAATGTTGGCCTAACCAATGTGGTTCAGATCATGCTCTTCCGCCGCATTCTCCCCTGCCAGCGCTGGACCTCCCCCATGTGGGAATTCAAGACGGAGGATCCGCGGACGCTACAACACTTCCTCGGCACCACGCACGAGGGGATGTGGAAAATGCTTTTCAAGGCACAGAAGAGCAGTTGGCCTATGGAGACCGAAGACATCGGCCACAACGTCATGTATCCGGCCTCTCCAGTAAGTATTCGATAACCCCGAAGACGTACCTTTTATATACATATATTTGATCTATGCTGAACTTATCAACCCATATTATGTTACAGCTGGACCAAGAAGTCGGAGCGGGTCAAGTGTCCGGCTCCACTGCCCAAAAACCCAGTCACTCCTCCGTTGGAGGAGATGCTGGTCCCGGCGCCTTGTCAGCCGCTGGAGAATAAGGCCAAGAACGAGCCCTGCTGCAAAGGCCCTCCGGATGCAGTGTCGGCAGAGGCCGAACCTGTCTTCTCCAGAGAGGAAGACGAAGACGAAGAAGAGGAGGCGTATGATGATGAGGAGGCGGAGAGAGACTCCCCCCTCAAGATGAGGAGGGGAAAAGGACAACCCTCGAGAACCTAGAGGGGGTGACGCCAAAGAAAGGGCGAGTGGTCCTCTTGGACAGTTCGGATACGGAGTCCGAACATAGCCTGCGGTGGATCCAAAGAGAGAATTCCCTGGCCGAGACGTAAGTATTAGAAACTCACTCGTTTGGTTATCTCTTTAATCTTCCTTTGTAATGCTCAACTCATTTTATGCTTTTATAGCGCTCCGCGCGAGATCCCGATCCCTTTTCTTCAATGGGGAACTCTTTAGCCCCTGGGGAGGCAGAGAGTGACGGCCCATCTCGCGCCCTCTCTCCCGCTACCATGGAGGACACCAAGATGTCATCCCAAAGGCCATCTCCTGGCCGGGGAGAGGCAGACAAGACAGTCTGGAAGGCGCCCGAGGATAACACCTCGGATGTTGTGGAGCGAGGCACGACGATCCCCACAACCATCAAGGGTGGAGGACTTCAGCAGTCCGGGCCCTCACCGAACACCGTCCCAGAGGCCACTATGACACTTGGTCGGATCAACATCCCCCTTCGAAGGAGGACGGAGGAGCAGGAGCTCCGTCGGTGGCCTCTGTCAATTTGGAGGCCGCTGACACTATGCGGGAGGCATTGGAACGTGCCTCCATCATAGGGGAACACCACACTCTTATGGGCGCAGCTATGGAAAAGGTTCAGTCCGCGAAGACCGGACCGACTGAAGCCTTTCACAGCCTACAGATAGGCTTCAAGGTAAGTGGCATAATATTCTTCATAAGTATTCTGTGCGCATATATGTGCGAGGCGAAGCCCATGTGTAGAGAGTAGCCCCTGAGACTCTTTCCGGATTAGAACAATCCAAAATGGGGATCGTCAACAAGTATATAATGCACTGTATTTGTTTTCGAGAGGCTGCGAAGGTAGTGGCTACTGCCCAGGCCACAGAAACTGTCGAGCTCAATCAGAAGCTTCGGCTATCCGATGAGGAGCTCGACTGTACCAACAAGCGGTTCGACGAAACCCAAGGTATGCGGTATTGCAGAATATCTGAAAATTATATTTGTGTGTAGTCGGTTTGAAACCGACTAAGAATGTTTGTGACTATGCTCGCAGTTGGCGCAGCCGAGGTCGAGTCCCTCAAGAGCGCCCTTGCCAAAGCCAAGAAGGAGGCAAAGGCGAGCAAGGTGGTTGCGGGAAAGGTGTCGAAGGATCTAGAGGAAGAGCAAACCACGCGCCGAAGACACGAGGCACGACTGGGAGAAGTACAACAGGAGCTCAAGGACGCCATCACAAGGTGCGAGTCCTTGAAGCAGAAGAGTTCCGAGCAGACCTCTGAACTCACCAAAGCTCTTGACAGCCTGAAGGAGGCCCGGGTTTATGCCCAGGATGCTCGCCATTAGATACAAGAGGCGAAGTAGATTTCGGCCAGTAAGTCCTTTATCGTGCAGAGTAGATATAGTAGTAAGAGATATATTTTACTGACCCGGGTTTGGAGTTCTCTAGGCGCCTTTGCTGATCTGTCGGGGAGTATTGCGGATGCCGCCCTGTTCTTCCAAGCTAAAGAGGGGAGCTCGACGGAACTTCCCATGCCCCTAAGGGACCAACTGAAGGAGCTGACGAGCTGCACAGGGTGGCCGGACTGGCCACGAAGGATGTTATTGTCCGCTTGTGGCCGGCTGATTCCATCCCTAATAGTCACTCGAAGAGGTTAGTTGAGGCGCTCCCTCGGATCGATGCCCTCAAGCAGTCATCCTGTATTGAAGGTGCCTAGATGGCCGTTGCATTTGTCAAGGTGCAGTGGGTAAATATGAAGGCCACCGAAATTGCTATACTAGGGCTGCCTAAAGGGAAAGAGCACTGGCAGCCGGAGAAGTACTTTGATGAGGTCCTCGAGGGAGCTCACATTGTAGAGGGCTGATACGTCTCCAACATATCTACTTTGCCAAAAACTTTTGCCCTTGTTTTGGACTCTAACTTGCATGATTTGAATGGAACTGACCCGGAGGGACGCTGTTTTCAGCAGAACTGCCATGGTGTTATTTTTGTGCAGAAATAGAAGTTCTTGGAATGACCTAAAAATCCACGAGGACACGTTTTGGAATTAATAAAAATATTGGTGAAAGAATCAACATTATGGGACCCACACCCTGTCCACGAGGGAGCCGGGCACGCCCCCTGCCTCATGGGCCCCCTGGGACTCCACCGACCTCAACTCCGACTCCATATATTCACTTTCAGGGAGAAAAAAATCAAAGAGAAGGATCCATCATGTTTTACGATACGGAGCCGCCGCCAAGCCCTAATCTTCCTCGGGAGGGCTTAACTGGATTCCATTCGGGGCTCTAGAGAGGGGAATTCATCACCATCGTCATCATCAACCATCCTCCATCACCAATTTCATGATGCTCACCGGCGTGCGTGAGTAATCCCATCGTAGGCTTGCTCGACGGTGATGGGTTGGATGAGATTTACCATGTAATCGAGTTAGTTTTGTTAGGCTTTGATCCCTAGTATCCTTCATGTTCTAAGATTGATGTTGCGACTTTGATATGCTTAATAATTGTCACTAGGGCCCGAGTGCCATGATTTCAGATCTGAACCTATTATGTTTTCATGAATATATGTGAGTTCTTGATCCTATCTTGCAATTCAATAGTCATCTACTATGTGTTATGATCCGGCAACCCCGAAGTGACAATAATCGGGACCACTCTCGATGATGAACGTAGTTTGAAGAGTTCATGTATTCACTAAGTGTTAATCCTTTGGTCTGGTACTCTATTAAAAGGAGGCGTTAATATCCCTTAGTTTCCAATAGGACCCCGCTGCCATGGGAGGGTAGGACAAAAGATTTCATGCAAGTTCTTTTCCATAAGCATGTATGACTATATTTGGAATACATGCCTACATTACATTGATGAACTGGAGCTAGTTATGTGTCACCATATGTTATAACTGTTGCATGAGGAATCACATCCGACATAATTATCCATCACTGATCCATTGCCTATGAGCTTTTCACATATTGAACTTTGCTTAGTTACTTCTCCGTTTGCCACTGTTACGATTACTACAAAACTTCTACTGTTACTTTTTCCACCGTTACCGTTACTTCCATACTACTTTGCTACTAAATACTTTGCTGTAGATATTAAGTGTTTCATGTGTGGATGAATTGACAACTCAGCTACTAATACTTGAGAATATTCTTTGGCTCTCCTTGTGTCGAATCAATAAATTTGGGTTGAATACTCTACCCTCGAAAACTGTTGCGATCCCCTATACTTGTGGGTTATCAAGACTATTTTGTAGCGTCGTTGCCGGGGAGCTTAGCTCTTCTCTTTGAGTCACTTGGGATTTATATCTGCTGATCACTATGAGGAACTTGAAATATGAAAGAACCAAGATTTTTCCCTCAACTACGAGGGGAGGTAAGGAACTACCATCTAGCTCTACACTTGATACACCTTCTATTATGAGTAAATTTGCGACACCTACACCTGCACCTGTTATTGATTCTGATATGTTGCATGTTATTGATGATGCCACTTCTGCTATGCATGATGCTTATGATGATACTACTTCTATGATTAATAATATTGTGCCATTAGGTGAATTTCTTGATGAACAACTTGTTAGGGTTAGAGAGAATGAAATTATTGAAACTGATAATATTGATAAAAGTGATGATGAAGATTCTCCCCCTAGATATGAATTTCCTGATGTGTCTGAGGGTTATGTTACGGATGAAGAAACTGCTAAAGACCCTTTTGCTTGCAAAGATAGATATGTTCTTAAGAAATTGTTAGCTAAGCTGAAAGAAAAGTCTCCGAATGCTAGAATGAAATATGACCCTGCTTTTGCTACTTCACCTATCTGTATTTCTGATAAGGATTATGATTTCTCTATCGATCTTGAGTTAATTACTTTGGTTGAATCTGATCCTTTTTATGGCTATGAATTTTGAAACTGTTTTGGCACATCTTACTAAATTGAATGATATAGCCACCCTATTTACTCATGAGGAACAAATTCACTATTACTATATCATTAAGTTATTTTTGTTCTCATTAAAGGATGATGCTAAAATATGGTTTAATTCTCTTGCTCCTGGTTGTGTGCGTTGTCCCCAGGATATGATTTATTACTTCTCTGCTAAATATTTCCCCGCTCATAAGAAACAAGCTGCCTTAAGGGAAATATATAATCTTGTGCAAATTGAAGAAGAGAGTCTCCCACAAGCTTGGGGGAGGCTTCTCCAATTGCTTAATTCTTTGCCTGATCATCCTCTCAAGAAAAATGAAATACTTGATATCTTTTATAATGGACTAACTCATGCTTCCAGAGACCACCTGGAGAGTTGTGCTGGTTGTGTTTTCAGGGAAAGAACTGCTGAGCAAGCTGAGTTGCTATTGAATAACTTATTGAGCAATGATAATGATTGGACACTTCCTAAACCAACTCCTAAGCCAACTCCGAAGAAAAGGGGTATTCTATTTCTCAGTCCTGAAGATATGCAAGAGGCAAAGAAATCTATGAAAGGAAAAGGTATTAAAGCTAAAGATGTTAAGAATTTACCACCTATTGAACAAATACATGGTCTTGATAACCCGACAAGGTAGTAAAGGTAAATACTCTCCATAGATTTTCTGAAGGTGATATCCCTCGTTATAACTCTGCTAGCCAATTCTTGGATGAGTTTGATAATTTTATCGTTAAACAAGAAAGCTTCAATACTTATGTTGGTAGACAATTGAAACGTAATGCTTATATGATTGAACACTTGAGTGGTTATATGTCTAAAGTTAAAGGTGAGCTTATGCTCATTAGTAAACATGCATCCATGGTTACCACTCAAGTAGAAAAAGTTCTTAAGGCACAAGATGATTTGCTCAATGAATTAAATAATAAGAAAAATGATAATGCTGTTAGAGTTATGACTAGGGGTGGTAGAATGACTCAGCAACCTTTGTATCCTGAGGCCATCCTAAGAGAGTTGAGCAAGATTCTTAGAGAACTAATATCGATGCACCTAGTCCTACTAAGAAAAAGAAAACGAAAAACAATAGGACTTTGCATGCTTCTAGTGAACCTGTTGTTGACACAGTTGAGAATCCCAATGATATTTTGATTTCTGATGCTGAAACACAATCTGGTAATGAACATGAACTAGTGATAATGTTAATGATGATGTTCATGTTGATGCTCAACCTAGTAATAATAATGATGTAGAAATTGAACCTGCTGTTGATGTTGATAACCCACAATCAAAGAATCAACGTTATGATAAGAGAGACTTCGTTGCTAGGAAACACGGTAAAGAAAGAGAAACATGGGTTCAGAAACCCATACATTTTCCTCCTAAGCCATCCAAGAAAAAGGATGATGAGGATTTTGAGCGCTTTGCTGAAATGATCAGACCTATCTTTTTGCGTATGGGTTTGACTCATATACTTAAAATGAATCCTTATGCTAAGTATATGAAAGATATGGTTACAAATAAAAGAAAGATACCGGAAGCTGAAATTTCCACCATGCTTGCTAACTACACTTTTAAGGGTGGAATACCAAAGAAACTAGGAGATCCATGAGTACCAACTATACCATGCTCCATTAAAAGAAACTATGTTAAAACTGCTTTATGTGATCTTGGAGCTGGTGTTAGTGTTATGCCTCTCTCTTTATATCGTAGACTTGATTTGAATAAATTGACACCTACTGAAATCTCTTTGCAAATGGCCGATAAATTAGCTGCTATACCTGTCGGTATTTGTTAGGATGTGCCTGTTATGGTTGCAAACATTACTATTTTAACGGACTTTGTTATTCTTGATATTCCCGAGGATGATAGTATGTCGATTATACTTGGTAGACCCATTTTGAATACAGTAGGGGCTGTGATTGATTGCAACAAAGGCAATGTCACTTTTCATGTTAATGGTAATGAGCATACGGTACACTTTCCGAGGAAACAACCTCAAGTTCATATTATCAATTCTATTGGAAAAAATTTAACGATTACTATTGGAGGTTTTGAATTCCCTCTTCCTACTGTCAAAAAGAAATATGATATTCTTGTTGTTGGGGACATGCATATCCCCGTTGAGGTAACCTAGTGTTATTCAAATTCTCAGGTTTCATTTTATTTCGAAGAAGTTTGTTAACAACACTTGATCAACCTTGTTGGTGGATTCCTTTTGATGAGCATGAGATGGATGAAGTTATAAAGCACAACTGTTTGTACCCTCCTTTTTACTTTCTGTTATCTAGATGAAATAAAGCAAAAATAGTATTTTTCTGTCTGTTTTCTGAGTTATCCATGCAATAAAAAAATACCAAAAATAAAAGTTCTCCAAATGCCATGAAAATGAAATATGATTTTTTGTAGAATATTTAAGAATTTCTAGCACTCGGAACACACTAGGGGGACCCACCATTTGGCCACGAGGGCACAGGGCGCACCCACTCCCCTGGGGCGCGCCCCCTGCCTCGTGGGCCCCATGTGGACCCCCTCCACTTATTCCAGCACCCACTCACTTCGTCTTCCTCCAGAAAAAAATCCTCCCATAGCTCAAACCCGTGTTCTACCTCATCTTGCTGCTATTTTTGATCTCCTTGCTCAAAGCTCCATTCACAAAACTATTTTGGGGGAGTGTTGTTCGGTATGTGACTCCTCCAATGGTCCAATTAGTTTTTGTTCGAGTGCTTTATTTATTGCAAATTTTTGCTGCTGAGGTGACCCTGTTCTTGATCTTGCATGTGAAATTTATCTGGTCCAAAGTAGTTTTAATGCATGATATAGCCTCTAGGCACTTGTGGGAGTAGTTGCTATCGATCTTGTTGAGTTTGGTTCACTTTTATTTTTGAGTCACTAAAAATTTCAGAAATTTTTCCGGGAAAGAAAAATGCATAGGAAAATGTACCAAGGTGGTTCTTCAAGGAAGCAAGAGCCAGGGCTCGCGATACGTGAGCCGGATGATGAACCACTGAGGGAAGCTAAAGTACGACCTTGTGAATGGCTTTCAGAGCAGTTTATGGTCCAAGCATGCATCAAGGATGAATTGGACGCATATGTGCGTAACACCGACCTTGAGGACTTTGTGTCAGATAATGCCGACAGTACCACTACCTCACTGATTCCTTTGTGAGGAGGTTTAAATTTTGATCCTCGCGCAATTCTCACACTGTTTATTTGATCTTTATGATAAATCATATACCATGGACCTAGAAGATTTTAATACTACGTGTAAATTCCCGCAGTGGGGCAATGTTAGTGAACCTTGCAAATCTGAATATAAACACTTTCTTGCTAGTATCACTGTGGGGGAAACTAGAGAAATCGCACAAGCTACCATAGGGAGCATTCATTTCCCTTCCATACTTTATTTTGCTCTCTTTATAGGTAGATCCATTAATGGTAAAGATGAGGTTTGTCACATGTGCGTTCCAGATCATAGTGTCCTCAAGAGTGTGGTATTAGGTGATAAACAATATAACTTGGGGGCCATTGTTGCATGGAGGTTGCATCTTAATGGTAAAAATGGAGATTTGCTTGGTGGAATTTATGCAACTTGTGTAGCTAATTATCTTGGTGAACTTGTCATGGAATTGTCACGTCAGATGTCCTTAGTGTCAGGACTTAGTCGCGAGGCCAACGCATCTATGTGGTAGCTTGAGAGGGGTTGAGCGGAATCGAGAGACGCAACACAAGACAGGGATTTAGACAGCTTCGGGCCCCGGGAAACATCATCCGGTAAAAACCCTACATGCTGTTTGAGGCTAGGTCTCATTATGATCACGAGGGAGTCGCCGTAAACCGGCTCTCCTCTTTGTGTCTAGCCCTAAGATTGTTTCTTCTTGCTTGTAGCTTGTCCCACTTTGGGGAGCCCTGCCCCTCCTTATATATGTTGAAGGGGCGGGTTACATGTGGAGTCCTATTAGGATTAGGACTAGTCTATCTCTAATACAAACTGGATACAAGTCCTGGTCTTAACTCCTTGTAAGGTAAATATTCCTCATGCCTTTCCTCTTAAACCGGCCCATAATAGTTGAACTGGCCTTCATGAACCGCCAGACGGGCCACCGGGTCTTGTCGCTCCTTGTACCCGTCCGCCGGGTCACCAGTGAGTTACAATGTCCTGGCGGGTTGCTGGTAAATCGCCAGGTCTGGGCGGGTCACCAGATGAATATCGCCAAGTGCCAGCGGGACCTCAAATAAACCGCCAAGTCCGGCCGGGTTAACTTCCGGCCAGTTTACACCGCGGGGTATATCCCCGACATTATCCCCCAAGTTTAGCTTGGATTTATCCATGGTAAACTTATGCTGCAAAATAAACACCAGAACAAATTTGGCAGGTTGTGCTCCGGGTTAAGAATTCTTGTAGACCGGCACCTGATCATCCTTAAGTCCTTTGTCATTTCCTCCTTCTAGAAAATCCAAGTCAATAGACCAGCTTCATAATCAATTTGCTCGCAGAAAAAATATTGTAAATAAAGAATCCATTTGAATTGGCCTTCAATGCTCTGACTTGACAAAAATATTAGTCTCTGAAATATTCAACTGATATCCAGCCGGCTTGAAGATGTAAAACTTGCCGGTTTATCATTACCACCATTGTCGGGTTATAAAACTGATAATTCCGAGTCATGATTGTTGCAGACACCGGTTCATGATTGTTGCCAACATTGGTTCATGATTATTAATGACGCCGGGTTACAGCCACAGGGTCATAATGATTGGTGACGCCGGGTCAACCTAGTTTGCTCAATCAGAGAATTTGAAAATATTTCTTCGATAATAATATAATACCTGTAGCCCCCAAGTCTTTGAGCAGAACAAAGTGGTGGCTTAAGACTTTGCTTCGGTATAAATACTGCCACTTTCAAAGAAATCCATGTTGTTCATCCCAGTGACTAGTAAAAACTAAATACTCCATACTATGTAGCCCCCAAGTGCCGGGTTGTCATGCTTGCAGCAACTTGGGACCTGTAATTGTCTTATACTCATAAAAAATTCAACCAGTGTAGCCCCAAGGGCCGGGTCATTATGCAATAATGAGCAGGGACTTTGTAGGTATAATCATGTAGATTTGAGCAATGATGTGTAGCCCCCAAGGGCCGGCTCAGTAAGATAATATTGAGCTGGGACTTAATATATACTTCAATGGAAATATCATCATATGATGTAACCCTCATCATGGGACTTGAATCCACGTCCATAGGGTTAAGAGCCTTGTGCTTTACCAACTGAGCAGTGGACTCTTCAATATAATGAATAAAAAGCTTTGTACTTTCAACTGTTGACAAGAGCAATTGGTAGCCCCCGAGGGTCGACTCATTATAATGTGATGAGTCGGGTCTTCAATAATATGAGCAAAAAATTACTTTGCATTAGCCCCCAAGTGTCATTGTGCCTGCTTGCAGCGACATGAGACTTGCATATTTGATGTAATCGCAACTTTAAATAATGTAGCCCCCAAGTACCGGGTCGTAAGCCTGCAGCAACTCGGGACTATTCCCTATTGTAGAATAAATCATATCCATTGATAAAATAATATCCATTGTGCTAAAGCGACTTTAGAAACCTCAATCATAATATTGGTTATTGATAACCATAATAAAAATCCAGCCATGTTGGCTATTAAAGATTTGAATAATATACCCAATGATTTATAGGTGCATGATTCCAATGGCGCAATCCGAATATATACTGGCGACTTATAGTCAAAAGCCAGGCCGGGTTAACAAACACCGGATAATTTCTCATCATATACTGGCGACTTATCGTTTTAAAGCTAGGCCGGTTTAATAAACACCGGATAATTTATCATCATGCTTTATTCAACCTGTCTCTGCATACAACAAGTTTAAAGTGTCCTGGCGGTTTACCGCCGGACGGGTCATAATGCCCAACATATAACCCAGGTTTATAACCAAGGCTGCACTTAAGAATAATCAATGAAATATATCATACCTGTGACATTGAATCACATCATTGGTTTACCAACTTTTTGTAGTAAGGGTGATAACCCCAATCTTGAGTAATGATAACTCCTTTCATACTGTGTCGGTTTATGTTAAAACCATACCGGGTTGTGATAAACACCGGTTTAACCACATATAATACTGGCGACTCGTAGTCAAACCAGACCGGGCGGATAGTCTTCGGATTATCATTTGATCATGTACTGACAATTTGTAATTGAAAGTCAAGCCGGGTTAATGAACACCGGTTTACTCCATAATAAGATGGTAACATAAAATCAAACCGGGCAGATAGTCTCCGATTAGGATTTGACCGTGTTCCGCCAATTTGTAATTGACAGTTTGAACCGGATTAACAATGTCGGTTTAAAAACGCAACAAAAATCAAATAACAGTTATGAAAAAAATATGGAAGCAAAGGCAATGATAAGACCGTTTGCAAAAAGAGGCTTTACTGAGCCGATCAGATGGTGTTACCATGGTCGGACATGACCAAGCTCCCAATAAGGTGTAGCTATGGTTCAAGTCAGCCAGGCCCCCAACTGAAACCATGGCATTATGCCGATCAAGTGGCGTGGCAATGGTTCGGGTTCGACCAAGCCCCCAAGTGACTCTATGGCCTTAGGCCGATCAAAAAGCGTGACTGGTTCAGACTTGACCATGTCCCCAAGTGATTTGGTGGCTTTCGCCTATCAAAAGGTGTTGCATTGGTTCGGACACGACCAAGCCCCCAAGTGACATAAGATGGTGCTTTGAAAAGCTAATCCAAGAGGTAAACCGGAGGCCGCTTTAAGACAGAACCTCCGTGTAACCACGCATGATGTAAAAAAGAACAGAGACCCCGCTTTATGAAGCAGAAGCCCCCATGTGATCAATAATATGTTAGGCCAATAAGGCAGGATACCCATGTTTGACCCGCGCATCATGGCAGCAGGTCCTCTTCGGTAATTTTTAACTTTTTTTGGAAGAGATAAATTCTTCTTGAACCGGGATCTTGAACCGGATATTGAGAGCTTCAAAGCTTTGTGGGAGACATCTTTCTCTTGACCCGGATTTTAAACCGGAATCTTCATTTTCAGCCGGCAATTTTCTGACGGTCTTTAAACTCGAACTTGCGAGAAGTTAATTCCTTTTTGAACCGGACATTGTTAAACCGGATTTGGGCGCTTCAGAGCTTTGTGGGAGAACAGATTTCCCTTGAACCGGATTGTAAACCAGATATTTGAGAGCTTCAATGAGACTGACTTCCCTTGAGCCGGATTTTAAACCGGAATCCTTTCTGATGATCCGGATCTTCTTCATTGAGCCGGGATAACTGTCATATACTTTCTAAGCCGGAAATTTTCTGACGGCCTTCAAATAACAGTAGCCTCCTGGACCGGGTTATCTTTCCCTCCATCGTCCTGGGGTTCTTAAATTTTCTGAAACTAGCAAGATTTGCTGAGTCATGTCATCGTAGCCCCCGAGTCTCAAGGTGACTCGAGGAGTTTGCTTGAAACTCTTCATATTTGACCATGATATAAACCGACATAACTTGTATATCATTGGTGTTGATAGCACGATGTAAATCCACAGAAGGTTGAGGTGACTGCGGCGGGTTATAAATGATCCCATATGAGCCATGTCAGCAACTCGGCCAATGGTTCCTTCCAACTGGCGATTTGAAGTTAACCAAACTGTAGTGGCGGCGACTTGTGCGCCTACCCATTGAGCCATCCAGTGAAAATGGCGGTTGATAGTATTTGATAATTTGCTTCCTTTTTGTTGAATGAAAACCGGGCTACCCAAGTTGTGACTTGCTCATACTCAATAAACAGCTCATGCAGACAGGTGCGGCCCGGTATGTTAATGTAGACCAGGCCGCGAGAGATGGACGACAAAAACAACCGCAACATCAGAGGCAGCTCGGATAGATGAGTCGGTCGTGGCATTGTAAGCTGGTACGGACGGGCAAGTTGTCCTCCTTGTTGTAAGCTGGCATGGTCGCGAGAGACGGCCACGGCGTTGTAAGCCGGCGCGGTCATGAGAGACGGCCACGGTGTTGTAAGCCGGTGCAGGAGTCCGTTGAGTAACGACGACTACCTGTGCCAAAAGATGTTGGCGTGCCTCCATCTCCGTGGTATAATATCACTTTTTGTCATAAATAATTGCTCTGCATAAACAATATTGCAGACCAAGGCAAAAATAATCGTGTTCTTTGATAAAAGCAACATGTGCTAATAAAACATGGATGGATATCACCTGATTTATGACCCGTATGAAGTGACTACACAACAATTCGACCAAATGATGGCCTTCATGTCCAAACAAATAACCATGCATCCCCTCAATTTTCACGTAAGTCATAGCCCTCGAGCAGTGCATCAAACTTGGGTATCCCTGTCAATGTGTCCTTTATGTAAACAGTGCTCAATGGGTGTCCCTGTCAATTTGTAACTGATCCTTGGTGACTTGCAACGCCACACAGATGTCAGTAACTCGGCGCAATACGAATGCCAGCGAAGGCAGCAGTTTGACGCCGACCACAGCAAGGTTGACGGCGAAGCAGGCTCACGGCGGAATCGGCGCGCTGGTCGAGGTAGACTCTGGGCGACTTGCGGTTCTGAAGCCATGACGACGACTTGGCCGTGGAGTTGGTTGACAACGGACCAAAGCTGACCATGGCTGTTGAACTGTTTGGCGGCTGAGGGGCAATCAGACATGTCTATGGAGGATTAACAGCAGAGGCGGCCGGCGGCTCTCCCCATTGTACTTGAGGCGGAGACAACACGGCGGTTTGACCTCCATGGCAGCACTGCTAGTGCAATTTGAATCTCGCTGTACCAAAGCAAGGCCGATAACCGAGGCTGATCTCAAAGAAAATCCGTGCGTGCAAATACATAGTAGTAATCTTTCTTCCATATTGACGCCTCAACATGCATGGATTTGACTTTAGTCAAACTCGATCCTGGCTAGGACACCATGCGCATATCGGACAGGCCTAACCCGAGCCCTCTGCTTGTCGTGAGGACAATCCCTGTGCCCCGTCAGTCTATACCGACGGCTCTGGGACGACTCGGAGGCGGAGGCAGCGGCTCAGTGCGCCGACGATCCCGTGGTGGCAAGGCTGCGGCAACAGAGGCGAGTGAACGGAGCGCTCGAGCGAGGTCGATGGTAGCAACTAGGGGCGCAGGCGGCTCAGAAGGATGTCCACTTTGCCAGGGCGGCTCGAAGGTGGCTCGACGGGGCGGCTCTCCGCGGCAGCTCGACGTGGGGAGGCCCAGGAGGCTTTGAAACGGTTCGCCCGTGGCGGCTTGGACAGCAAGGTAGCCCATGGCTATAGAGACAGGTGAGCGGGAGCGGCGACTCGGGCCGGTGCACCGGAGATGACACAGCCAAAGCGGCGATTTAATCCGCGGTGGCTCACTGCGAGGGCGGCCATGGCCGGGTCACGCCGAGGTGGTTCAGGAACGCAGATGACGGCGACTTGCGGATTGGGTCCAAGCCCGAAGCACAGTCCTCGGGCGACTCGTAGTGGATGCGGTTACTCATGGCACCCAGGCGGACTCGACGGTGAAGGCATGGTTACCCACGGAGGCAGCACTCGAATCCGTGGTCGAGGCAGTTCAGAAAACAAAGCGTGATGTCCATGGAGTCGATCCGGCGAAGCGGAGGCAGGCCCGCTCAAGATGTGGCAGTTCAAAGTGAAACGCAAGGAGCGCTCTCCTCACACAGCTGTCGGCGGCGGCGGCCCCTTCTTATGAAGAGTCTGTGAGGTGCCGGCAACTCATGGTGGAGGCGATTCATGGTAAAAACCAATCAGCAGATGCCACCTACGGTGGCGGCTTGGAACAACTTGGTCTTGTATCTGTTGATGATTGCACTCATCAATTTTGGTGAACCGACAGAACTTCTCGAAACCCTAGTTAAGATCCCTCCAAGAACTCAACACCACCGTGCGCAGGCCCCACGGTGGGCGCCAACTGTCGTGGAATTGCCACGTCATATGTCCTTAGTGTCAGGACTTAGTCGCGAGGCCAACGCATCTATGTGGTAGCTTGAGAGGGGTTGAGCGGAATCGAGAGACGCAACACAAGACAGGGATTTAGATAGCTTCGGGCCCCGGGAAACATCATCCGGTAAAAACCCTACATGTTGTTTGAGGCTAGGTCTCATTATGATCACGAGGGAGTCCCCGTAAACCGGCTCTCCTCTTTGTGTCTAGCCCTAAGATTGTTTATTCTTGCTTGTAGCTTGTCCCTCTTTGGGGAGCCCTGCCCCTCCTTATATATGTTGAAGGGGCGGGTTACATGTGGAGTCCTATTAGGAGTAGGACTAGTCTATCTCTAATACAAACTGGATACAAGTCCTGGTCTTAACTCCTTGTAAGGTAAATATTCCTCATGCCTTTCCTCTTAAACCGGCCCACAATAGTTGAACCGGCCTTCATGAACCACCAGACGGGCCACCGGGTCTTGTCGCTCCCCGTACCCGTCCGTCGGGTCACCAGTGAGTTACAACTTCCTGGCGGGTTGCTGGTAAATCACCAGGTCTGGGCGGGTCACCAAATGAATATCGCCAAGTGCCAGCGGGACCTCAAATAAACCGCCAAGTCTGGCCGGGTTAACTTCCGGCCGGTTTACACCGTGGGGTATATCCCAGACAGTACTCATACACGGAAATGATATGGAGTTGCCACTTGCTTACCTAGATTAGAGTGCTATGGTCTGCCATCAGTTTCTTGAGAGGAACGAACAGTTCTTCCAGTACCGACTAATCTTTGATAGCCAGCGTACTATCCATGTTGCTCTCCCTAGTCCTACTTTCTTTAGCTTTCAGGCAAAAAGGAGATATTTTATAACCAGGGAGGAGGCGAACGAATATGAAAGGAGGACGGAGGCAACTCACCTCCAAGCTGCAGCTCTTCAGGCAGTAGCTGCTGCATTTCAGTACAACCCCAACTACGACTTTGGATATCCGCTAGGTCGGCAGTGGCCATAGACCAACTTAGGCCAAAAGCCTAAGCTTGGGGAGTACATATTTATCACCGACATTACATTCATGTTCACACACTCAAGCTAGTTGTCGGTGCTCATAATTTTTCATTGTACTATCCATGCTAGTTTATTTTCTTTTCTTGCTTTCTTCTGTGTGTTTGAAAAACCTTAAGAAAAACCAAAAAAATAGTTGTAGCTTTTAGCTAGTTTACTTTCCATGCTTGTAGTAGTAATTTAAAGAAAACCCAAAAAGATTTCTCATTCTTCTTTTGCTTGTTGGGAGTTTTCCCGTGTAAATAGTTTTATTTCTTTTCTTTTCTTTGGGGGTCGAGAGTAGAAGACCACGATGAAAATGTTGAGTGGCTCTCATATGCATTATTGTCGATCTAACCAAGAGCCCATATTACCTTGTCTTCTCCTTTGTATTAAACACTTGGAGATTCCAGCTTAGTCCAATGCACGTGCACTATTATATTATCCACACCGTTCAGTCGTGCGAGTGAAAGGCAATAATGACAATATATGATGGACTGATTGAGATGAGAGAAGCTGGTATGAACTCGACCTATCTTATTTTTGTAAATATGATTAGTCCACCATTCCTGATTCAGCCTATTATGGATGAAACATGTTTGCAATGACAATTAAAGAATATAGTTGCTCATGCCATGCTTAATTAGCTCGGTGTTTATAATGGTTTACCTTGCATGCAAACATGCTATTAAAACGGTTGTGATGTGGTATGATAGGGTGGTATCCTCCTTTGAATGATTCGAGTGGCTTGACTTGGCACATGTTCACGCATGTAGTTCAAACAAAATCAACATAGCCTCCACGATATTTATGTTCATGGTGATTTATATCCTACTCATGCTTGCACCCATTGTTGATTAATCTTAATGCATGTTCATGACTATTGTCGCTCTCTAGTTGGTCACTTTCCAATCTCTTTCTAGCCTTCACTTGTACTAAGCGGGAATACTGCTTTTGCATCCACTTCCATAAACCCCAAAGTTATTCCATATGAGTCCACCATACCTTCCTATATGCGGTATCTACCTGCTGTTCCAAGTAAATTTGTATGTGCCAAACTCTAAACCTTCAAATGAAATTCTGTTTTGTATGCTCGAATAGCTCATGTATCAACTAGGGCTATCTATATCTTCCATGCTAGGTGGGTTATTCTCACGTGAGTGAACTTCGCTCATCATTCACGAGAAAATGGCTTGTCCCGGGATTCCCAGTCCCATGCTCAAATCAAATCAAAATAAATGCAAACAAAACTCCCCCAGGAATGTTGTTAGTTGGAAGGCACCCGTTGTTTCAGGACAGCCATGGATTGATGCTCGTTGGTGGTGGGGGAGTATAAAATTTACCATTCTGTTTGGGGCCGCCTATAATGTATGTAGCATGGAAGATATCGAGATCTCTTGGTTGTTATGTTGACAATGAAAGTATGCCGCTCAAAATATTATTTATCTCTGTTTCAAAACTCGAGCTCTAGCACCTCTAGAAATCCCTGCTTCCCTCTATGAAGGGCCTATCTATTTACTTCTATGTTGAGTCATCATCTTCTTATTAAAAAGCACCAGTTGGAGAGCACCGCTATCATTTGCAAGCATTGTTATTAATTTACATTGAGTATGACTATGACTGGATCTCTTTTGCCATGAATTACAATGTCTAGTCAGTCCTTGATCTTTAGGGGTGCTCTGCATTTATGTTTTGCGGTCTCAGAAAGGGCTAGCGAGATACCATCTTGCTATATCATATTATGATTGTTTTGAGGAAGTGTTGTCATCCGAGATTTATTATTATTGCTCGCTAGTTGATTATGCCATTGATATGAGTAAACATGAGACCTAAATGTTATTGTGAATATGGTTAGTTCATAATCTTTGCTGAAAACTTGAATGCTGGATTTACATATTTGCAACAACAAGATCAAACAGAGTTTGTGAAAGTTTTTCTTTATCACTTTAAGTTTGTCAACTGAATTGCTTGAGGACAAGCAAAGGTTTAAGCTTGGGGGAGTTGATACGTCTCCAATGTATCTAATTTTCCAAACACTTTCGCCCTTGTTTTGGACTCTAACTTGCATGATTTGAATGGAACTCACCCGGACTGATGCTGTTTTCAGCAGAACTGCCATGGTGTTATTTTTGTGCAGAAATAAAAGTTCTCAGAATGACCTGAAAATCCACAGAGACACGTTTTGGAATTAATAAAAAATATTGGTGAAAGAATCAGCATCAGGGGGCCCACACCCTGTCCATGAGGGTGTAGGGCGCGCCCCCCTGGGGCGTGCCCCCTGCCTCGTGGGCCCCCTGGGACTCCACCGACCTCAACTCCGACTCCATATATTCACTTACGGGGAGAAAAAAATCAGAGAGAAGGATTCATCGTGTTTTACAATACGGAGCCGCCACCAAGCCCTAATCTTCCTCGGGAGGGCTGATCTGGAGTCCGTCCGTGGCTCCGAAGAGGGGAATCCGTCGCCATCATCATCATCAACCATCCTCCATCACCAATTTCATGATGCTCACCGCCATGCGTGAGTAATCCCATCGTAGGCTTGCTGGATGGTGATGGGTTGGATGAGATTTACCATGTAATCGAGTTAGTTTTGTTAGGGTTTGATCCCTAGTATCCTTCATGTTCTAAGATTGATGTTGCTATGACTTTTCTTTACTTAATGCTTGTCACTAGGGCCCGAGTGCCATGATTTCAGATCTGAACCTATTATGTTTTCATGAATATATGTGAGTTCTTGATCCTATCTTGCAAATCAATAGTCACCTACTATGTTTTATGATCCGGCAACCCCAAAGTGACAATAATCGGGACCACTCTCGGTGATGACCGTACTTTGAGGAGTTCATGTATTCACAAAGTGTTAAAGCTTTGGTCTGGTACTCTACTAAAAGGAGGCCATAATATCCCTTAGTTTCCAATAGGACCCTGCTGCCATGGGAGGGTAGGACAAAAGATGTCATGCAAGTTCTTTTCCATAAGCACGTATGACTATATTCGGAATACATGCCTACATTACATTGATGAACTCGAGCTAGTTCTGTGTCACCCTATGTTATAACTGTTGCATGAGGAATCGCATTGATATGTCTCCAACGTATCTATAATGTTTGATATTTCCATTCTATTATGTTACCGGCTTTGGATGTTTATGGGCTTTACTTTACACTTTTATATCATTTTTGGGACTAACCTACTAACCGGAGGCCCAGCCCGAATTGTTGTTCTTTTGCCTATTTCACTATATCGAAGGAAAGGAATATCAAACGGAGGCCAAAGGGAATGAAACCTTCGGAAGAGATCTTTTTGAAACTAACGCAATCCAGGAGACTTGGAGTGGACGTCAAGAAGCAGCCGAGGCAACCACGAGGGTGGTCGGCGCGCCCAGTAAGGGTGGGCACGCCCCCTGCCTCATGGGCCCCTCGTGGCTCCCCTGACCAACTTCCTTCGCCTATATATATCCACATACCCCGAAAACATCCAGGAGCACCACGAGAAATTATTTCCACTGCCGCAACCTTCTGTATCCGCGAGATCCTATCTTGGAGCCTTCACCGGCGCTCCATCGGAGGGGGAACCGACCATGGAGGGCCTCTCCATCACCACCAAGGCCTCTCCGATGAGTTGTGAGTAGTTTACCACAGACCTTCAGGTCCATAGTTATTAGCTAGATGGCCTCTTCTCTCTCCTTGAATCTCAATGCAAAGTTCTCCTTCCTCTTCTTGGAGATCTATTCGATTTAACTCTTTTTGCGGCGTGTTTGTTGAGACCCGATGAATTGTGGGTTTATGATCAAGTTTATGTATGAGAAATATTTGAATCTCCTCTGAATTCTTTTATGTATGATTGGTTATCTTTGCAAGTCCCTTCGAATTATCAGTTTGGTTTGGCCTACTAGATTGATCTTTCTTGCCATGGGAGAAGTGCTTAGCTTTGGGTTCAATCTTGCGGTGTTCGATCCCAGTGACAGTAAGGGAAACGACATGTATTACATTGTTACCATGGAGTATAAAAAGATGGGGCTTATATCATGTTGCATGAGTTTATCCCTCTACATCATGTATCTTGCTTAATGCGTTACTCTGTTCTTATGAACTTAATACTCTAGATGCAGGCAGGAGCCGGTCGATGTGTGGAGTAATATTAGTAGATGCAGGCAGGAGTCGATCTACTTGTTACGGACGTGATGCCTATATACATGATCATGCGTAGATATTCTCATAAGTATGCACTTTTCTATCAATTGCTCGACAGTAATTTGTTCACCCACCGTAATAATTATGCTATCTCGAGAGAAGCCACTAGTGAAACCTATGGCCCCCGGGTCTATCTTTTATCATATATGTTTTCCATCTACTTTTATTTGCATCTTTTACTTTCCAATCTATATCATAAGAATACCAAAAATATTTATCTTATCATATTATCTCTATCATATCTCACTTTCGCAAGTTACCGTGAAGGGATTGACAACCCCTGTATCGCGTTTGTTGTGAGGTTCTTGCTTGTTTGTGTAGGTGCGTGGGACTTTTGAGGAGCCTCCTACTGGATTGATACCTTGGTTCTCAAAACAGAGGGAAATACTTACGCTACTTTGCTGCATCACCCTTTCCTCTTCAAGGGAAAAACCAACGCATGCTCAAGAGGTAGCAAGAAGGATTTCTGGCACCGTTGCCGTGGAGGTCTTCGCTCAAGTCAAGATATACCAAGTACCCATCACAAACTCATCTCCCTCGCATTACATTATTTTCCATTTGCCTCTCGTTTTCCTTTCCCCCACTTCACCTTTAACGTTTTATTCGCCCTATCTTTCCCATTCTCCTCTCTCTTTCGCTTGCCTTTTTGTGTGCTTGTGTATTGGATTGCTTGTCACGATGGCGCGAGATAATACTAAATTGTGTGACTTTTCCAATACGAATAATAATGATTTCCTTAGCATTCCGATTTTCTCCTCTTAATGATGTTGAAACTTGTGAAATCAATGCTGCTTTATTGAATCTTGTTATGAAAGATCAATTCTCCGGCCTTCCTAGTGAAGATGCCACTTCTCATCTAAACAATCTTGTTGATTTGTGTAATATGCCAAAGAAGAAAGATACGGATAATGATATTGTTAAATTGAAGTTATTTCCGTTTTCACTTAGAGATCATGCTAAAACTTGGTTTTAGTCTTTGCCTAAAAAAGTATTGATCCATGGAATAAGTATAAAGATGCTTTTATCTCTAAATATTTTCCTCCCGCTAAGATCATCTCTCTTACAAATGATATTATGAATTTTAAACATCTTGATCATGAGCATGTTGCCCAATCTTGGGAAAGAATGAAATTAATGATTCGCAATTGCCCTACTCATGGTTTGAATTTTTGGATGATCATACAAAAGTTCTGTGCCATATTGTATTTTGCTTCTAGAAATCTTTTAGATTCGGCCGCAGGGGCACTTTTATGGAAATCACTTTATGAGAAGCTACAAAACTCCTTGATAATATTATGGTTAATTATTCTCAATGGCACACCAAAAGATCTACTAGTAAAAAAGTCCATGCTATAGAAGAAATTATTGTTTTGAGTGGAAAGATGGATGAACTTTTGTAATTGTTTGCTTCTAAGAGTGCCACTATTGATCCTAATGATATGCCTTTGTCTACTTTGATTGAGAATAATAATGAATCTATGGATGTGAATTTCGTTGGTAGGAATAATTTTGGTAACAATGCGTATAGAGGAAACATTAAACCTAGGTTGTTCCCTAGTAATTCCTCTAATCAGTATGGTAATTCCTACAACAACTCTTATGGAAATTTTAATAAGATTCCCTCTGATTTTGAGAATAGTGTTAAAGAATTTATGAATTCTCAAAAGAATTTCAATGCTTTGCTTGAAGAAAAATTCCTTAAAGTTGATGAATTGGCTAGGAACATTGATAGACTTTCTGTTGATGTTGATTCTTTGAAACTTAGATCTATTCGTCCTAAGCATGATATTAGTGAGTCTCTCAAAGCTATGATAATTTCCATTGATAAGTGCAAAGAAAGAAATGCTAGGTTGCGTCCTAAGAAAGATTGCTTTGTTAGAGCGTGTTCTTCTAGTTTTCATGAAAATAATGATGAAGATCTGAAAGTTATTGACGTGTCCCCTATTAAATCTTTGTTTTGCAATATGAATCTTGATAATGATGGGACTGGTAGTAAATCAACTTTAGTTAAAAAGCGTTCCGATGATTTGGAGTATTTTGATCTTGATGCTAAAATTGGTAAAAGTGGGATTGGAGAAATTAAAACTTTGCTTAGTAATGAACCCACTACTTTGGATTTCAAGGAATTTAATTATGATGATTGCTCTTTGGTAGATTGTATTTCCTTGGTGCAATCTGTGTTGAATTCTCCTCATGCTTATAGCCAAAATAAAGCTTTTACTAAACATATCATTGATGCCTTGATGCAATCTTATGAGGAAAAACTTAATTTGGAAATTTCTATACCTAGAAAACTTTATGATGAGTGGGAACCTACAATAAAAATTAAAATAAAAGACCATGAATTCTATGCTTTGTGTGATTTGGGTGCTAGTGTTTCCACAATTCTGAAAACTTTATGTGATGTGCTAGGCTTCCATGAAATTGATGATTGCTCTTTAAACTTGCACCTTGCGGATTCCACCATTAAGAAACCTATGGGAAGGATTAATGATGTTCTTATTGTTGCAAATAGGAATTATGTGCCTGTAGATTTTATCGTTCTTGATATTGACTGCAATCTTTTGTGTCCTATTATTCTTGGTAGGCCTTTTCTTAGAACGATTGGTGCAATTATTGATTTTGAGGAAGGGAATATTAGATTCCAATTTCCGTTGAGGAAAAGCATGGAACACTTCCCTAGAAAGAAATTTAAATTACCTTATGAATCTATTATGCGATCCACTTATGAATTGAATGCCAAATATGGCAATACTTAGATATATTCTCGCTTTTATGCCTAGCTAGGGGCGTTAAACGATAGCGCTTGTTGGGAGGCAACCCAGTTTTATTTTTATTCCTTGATTTTGTTCCTGTTTAGTAATAAATAATTTATTTAGTCTCTGGTTAGATGTGTTTTCATGTTTTAATTAGTGTTTGTGCCAAGTAGAACCTATAGGATAACCTTGAGTGAAAGTTAATTTGATTCTGCTGAAAAACAGAAACTTTGCATGCACGAGAAAAAATTCAATAAATCACATAAACGTGATTTTGCGTTGATTCTTTTTTTTAGATCAATAGACAAATTTCATAGTACTTCCTATTTTGGTAGGATTTTTGGAGTTCCATAAGTATTCGAAAGTTACAGATTTCTAGAGACTGTTCTGTTTTTGACAGATTCTGTTTTTCGTGTGTAGTTTGCTTATTTTGATGCATCTATGGGTAGTATCAGGGGTATGAACCATAGAGAAGTTGGAATACAGTAGGTTTAACACCAATATAAATAAAGAATGAGTTCATTACAGTACCTTATGTGGTTGTTTCTCTTTCTTGCACTAATGGAGCTTATAGGATTTCCTGTTGAGTTTTGTGTTGTGAAGTTTTCAAGTTTTGGGTAAAGATTTGATGGACTATGGAATAAGGAGTGGCAAAATCCTAAGCTTGGGTATGACCATGGCACCCCAAGATATTCAAGGACAACCAATCCTAAGCTTGGGGATGCCCCGGAAGGCATCCCCTCTTTCGTCTTCGTTTATTGGTAACTTTACTTGGAGCTATATTTTTATTTACCACATGAGATGTGTTTTGCTTGGAGCGTTTTGTATGATATGAGTCTTTGCTTTTTAGTTTAGCACAATCATACTTGATGTACACACCTTTTGGGAGAAACCCACATGATCTAGAATTTACTAGAATACTCTATGTGCTTCACTTATGTCTTTTGAGCTAGATAGTTTTGCTCTGTGTGCTTCACTTATATTTCTAGAGCACGGCGGTGGATTTATTTTGAAGAAATTGTTGATCTCTCATGCTTCACTTATATTATTTTGAGAGTCTTTTATAACAGCATGGTATTTTCTATGGTTATAAATTTGGTCCTAGAATGATGAGCATCCAAGTTGGGTATAATAAAAACTATCATAGAAAGAGCATTAAAAACTATGATCAATTTGATGCTTGATAATTGTTTTGAGATATAAAGGTAATAATGTTAGAGTCATGCTAGTTGGGTAATTATGAAATTGAGAAATACTTGTGTTGAAGTTGGCAAGTCCCGTAGCATGCACGTATGTTAAAAGTTGTGTGACAAATTTGTTGCATGGGGTGCTCTTTGAGTGCTTTCCTTATGAGTGGCAATTCGGGATGAGCGATGGTTTTTTCCTACCAATCTATCCCTCTAGGGGCATGCGTAGTAGTACTTTGCTTCGAGGGCTAATAAATTTTTGCAACAAGTATATGAGTTCTTTATGACTAATGTGAGTCCATGGATATACGCACACTTACCCTTCCACTTTGCTAGCCTCTATTATGCCGCGCAACTTTCGCCGGTATTATGAACCCATTATTTACCTTCCTCAAAACAGCCAGCATACCTACCTATTATGGCATTTCCATAGCCATTCCGAGATATATTTCCGTGCAACTTTCCATCATTCCGTTTATTATGACACGCTCCATCATTGTCATATTGCCCTTTGCATGAGCATGTAGTTGACATCGTATTTGTGGCAAGGACACCTTCATAATTTTTCATACATGTCACTCTTGATTCATTGCATATCCCGGTACACCGCCGGATTTATTCATATAGAGTTATATTTTGTTCTAAGTATTGAGTTGTAATTCTTGATTTGTAAATCAATAAAAGTGTGATGATCTTCATTATTAGAGCATTGTCCCAAGTGAGGAAAGGATGATGAAGACTATGATTCCCCCAAAATAAAAGAGGCTAAAGAAGCCCATGAAAAAAAGAGGCCAAAGAAGCCCACCAAAATAAATAAATAAATGAGAGAAAAAGAGAGAAGGGACAATGCTACTATCCGTTTACCACATTTGTGCTTCAAAGTAGCACCATGATCTTCATGATAGAGAGTCCCTTATGTTGTCACTTTCATATACTAGTGGTAATTTTTCATTATAGAACTTGGCTTGTATATTCCAATGATGGGCTTCCTCAAAACGCCCTAGGTCTTCATGAGCAAGCACGTTGGATGCACACCCACTTAGTTTGTCTTGTTGAGCTTTCATATATTTATAGCTCTAGTGCATCCGTTGCATGGCAATCCCTACTCACTCACATTGATAACTATTAATGGGCATCTCCATAGCCCGTTGATACGCCTAGTTGATGTGAGACTATCTTCTCCCTCTTTGTCTTCATAACCACCACCATATACCACACATATTTCTATGTCCATGGCTTGCACTCATGTATTGCGTAAGAATTGAAAAGGTTGAAGCACATTCAAAAGTATGAACCAATTGCTCGGCTCATCATCGGAGTTATGCATAAGTGGAGTATTTTGTGTAATAGAGATGAAGCATGGCCTAACTATATGATTTTGTAGGGATAAGCTTTCTTTGGCTATGCTATTTTGATAGGACATGATTATTTGCTAGTATGCTTCAAGGTATTACTATTTTTATGTTTTATAAGCTTTTATCTTGAATCATTTGGATTTGAACAATCATGCCACAACAAAGAGAATTACATTGAGAATTATGCTAGGTAGCATTCCACAGGAAAAATTCTGTTTTTATCATTTACCTACTCGAGGACGAGCAGGAATTAAGCTTGGGGATGCTTGATACGTCTCCAACGTATCTATAATTTTTGATTATTCCATGCTATTATATCACCTTTTTTGGGTGTTTATGGGCTTTACTTTACACTTTTATATCATTTTTGGGACTAACCTACTAACGGGAGGCCTAGCCCGAATTGCTGTTTTTGCCTATTTCAGTATATCAAAGAAAAGGAATACCAAACAGAGTCTAAACCGAATGAAACCTACGGGAGCGATCTTTTTGGAACAAACGCAATCTAGGAGACTTGGAGTGGATGTCAAGAAGCAGCCGAGGCGGCCACGAGGGTGGCCGACGCGCCCAATAAGGGTGGGCGCGCCCCCTGCCTCCACTACTAGGGAAAAGCCTAGCAGCAGCGTGGGTTCTAGGTATATCAGTAGCGCGGGACACTTCGCTACTAATAAGGCACTACAACTAACTCGTAGAAGCAGCGCGTGCCCGCCTGCGCTACTGCTATGCAAGTGTAGCAGCAGCATTCTTCCCGGGAGCTCCCTTCTGCTAATAGCTATAGCATGGTTCTCCTGAGCGCGCTACTGCTACTGTGTCGCTGCTGCTAACTCTTGTACACTCGCTACTGCTAATTTTAGTAGTTTTTGTTTTTTCTGCATATTTGTTTTGTATTTGAACATGCTTTATAGAAGAATCTTTAGCACATACAAATGTCATCATGATACACATACAAATGGCTGCGAGACCACAAATGTAATCATAGCATATACATACAAATAGTCTCATCATAATCGTCATCCAACACAAATTCTCGAATACTTGCAACTACAACGTCATCCATCTAAACAAAGGTATATGCGAGAAGAGATATCACTATGAGTGAGAGCGGAACTATGCAGTACATGAGGCGGCGGTTACGAGTCCTCTCTTGCGCTAGCGTGAACCTCAAGTAAATAGCTTCTCCTTCTTGTCTGCTTTTGAAGCCTTTATGGCTGGCACCCGAGAACTCATTCACTTGCGCCTGACACTCGGGCCACTCGTTGTACACCCCCGGAACCTTCCCTTTGTACACGAGATAGCACTGCCATATCGCCATCAAGAAGCTAGGTACCTGTTAGAGATGCATCTTCATCAAGAGGATGTACAATCATATGCAACAAAATATACTAGAGCAACATGCAAAAGAAAGGGTTAGAAACTAGATGCAACATACAGTATGCAAACTAATTAACTAGAGGTACGTAGGTCATCGTACCCAAACTAACAAAGTAGCGTTACTCATGTTTGGCAGGGACCATGGACATCACAAAGTTTCATCGCTACAGAAAGTATACAAGTTCAACCCACACATATCATCATCATCGGCATCGTAAATCACTAGAAGTTCCATCCTTCCATATCATCCAGGATGGACCCTAGCATCTTGAATGGCTTGAGGTCATGACGTTGCGTGCCAATGCGAGTTCAGACGTCAGCTCACGATTTAGGGCCGTGGTGGAACATCCCCTTCTCATTGATGACTTCTTTCATGATGATCATAGCAATGTCCCTTTGGATGCGAAAGGAGTCATCTCTTCTGAGTATATAATCCGCTTGTCCATGAGATTCTATCCACTTGTGGATATGATCATCATTTCTGACTGTTATGCGAAGCTTTTGGTGATCCGTGCTGAACTCAATCATGAGATGGAGGATGTAGAATCCATCTTTCTTGCTTGGTTTTGGGACTTGGATGCAGCAGAAGTTAGTTTTATGTGCGAAACCCATCTTCTTGTTCCTTTGTTTCCCGATCTGCATGTGGCCACCTCTAATGCTGAAGCCTTGGAGAGCATCATCTAGAATATTCAATATGTGGGTGTAGTCCTTCTTCTCATAATCTCTGGAAGGGTCGAAATACACGACGTATGAGACTCACAGATAAAGAATGATAAGGATGGCGCGCCCGTTGCTACGGGGAAAAGGTACCTCAATTATTCTCCATATGAGCGAGAAGGAATGATTGAAATGTACGAAAGGGTTGTCCGGAACTGACTTAATTACTTTGGATGATAAGGCACGAGGACAATTTCCTGGTCCTTATTCTGTACCATGAAGTTTTGGAGGTAGTTCCTAGCAGTTTCACGCTCAAAGTTGCCGAGACTCAAGAAAGTCTCGTGCATGTAGTACGGATCCGCCACACAGATTTGTGAGACTTCTTCACTCTTCATGACGGAGCTCATATGTAGCTCAAAAAGGCGGACGATTGTAAAATCGAGCCGCCTTGATAGAAACATCTCAAAGATATGGTCAAACCGCAGGAAGAACACCTCCGCGGGCCGTGTGTCGACGTAGCACTTTCCCTCAGGCACACGAGCTGTGTATGTCGGATATCCTATATCCTTTGAGGCTAGTACGCTTTTCTCAGTGGACAGCACATGGTCGTGTAGTCTACTAAGATCCCCTGATAGTGCCTCCAGCGGTTTTGGTGGTAGCATCGGCTTGCTTGTGAAATGGAACATGGAAGCACCTTTCACGGGTACACACTCTTCAGAATCCAACGCCTGGTTGCTATGTACTCTGGCTTGTTTGGAGGCAGTTATCTTCCCCGATCTCTTCCTCTCCTTTTTCTTGGTCACACCATCCAGACCCTTCCTTAACCCCTGCCCCAGGGTTCTCGGGCTAAGCAATGTACGACACCCGACTAGCTCAGCCTGTGTTGAGGCGGCATCTTCAGGCCTGTAGTCGACTAGATATGGAGGTAAATGTAAGGTGGTAAAAGAATAATTACCAGTAGTCTAATCAATTTCCTCGTGATCTGGTCCGTGTAAAAAACCTTTTTTTCCTTGTCCCACTTGTAGTGGGCCCTAATGAAGTCACGCTCCAAGGGGTTGGTGAACTTCGCGGAGGGGTCTGGGATACCCGAGGCTTCATGTTTCGCGTCCTCCTTATCCCATATGGGCCTTTTACCGAGGTAGCCACGGCTTCCGAGGCGATGCTTCCCCATGTTCCTTTGATGAAGGCTCTTCAATTTCGCAGCCTTAGCCATGGCTGCCTCGGTAGCGTAAGTGTCCTTGAACTTTTCGAACTCCTCTTTCGTAAGTGTCTGATTTTCCTCCAGAATCTTGGACAGGGGTTCCTCAGCATCAATATCTCGTTTCACCCTCCCTTTCCAGGAGGCCAAATCATTGCTGAACATGCCCATGGCGTGATTGTTAATCTTTTTCATCTTTGGGTCATCCCACGGTTGTTCTATGTTATCATCCCGGTAGGGGAACTCGAATCTCTTGTGCAACTTCGTTAGGAGCAACTGCGTCAAATGTTCTTTACTCCTTAAGTCATCGTCATTGATGCTCGCGCATTCCCGTAGGATGCATCCTACTTGGTTCCCATAGCACTTGCGAGGTTCTTCCGGCTCTAATGGCTCAAACTTGCCAGGTGCCATCTTTGTGATCACTAGTCGTCTAATCCCTAGTTTGTTATGTTTTCGAATCCTCTTCTTCTTATGCTTCTTCTTTTCGGTAGCGGCATCGGCACCGGTACCTTCCCCGCCGGTATCTTCCCCACCGGTCTCGGCGCCGCCATCGGTGCTGGCGTCGTCGGTGTCGATGTCAGCGTCAGTACCATCATCGAGGCCGACCTTCAAACCTTGCTTAGCAGTCAAATAGTCGAGGTATTCTTGTTCACCCTCATAATCCATCTCGTCTGCATCTTGGTCAGAAGGCCCAATTTCTTCGTTGTTCGACATGTTTCTTATGATTAAGTCTCCTCATTTATTTCTAAAAGTATGAAAAAATGAGAAATGCCATAAAAAATAAATCTATGTGCCAACACTCGATATGCCTACTATGTAGCACAAATCATGCCAAAATTCACGTAAAATTTCGGCATGACCTTTGCTAAAAAATGGACATATCAAGCGCCTGAAATTCACCGGAATGGAAATGAATCAACATTCCGGCGTAACATAGGCCACTCGGATCATTTACCAAAATTGAACCAAAACATCACATGTCCAAATGGCATCTCCAAATTCCAAACATGACATGTCCAAAACATGACATATCCACATATCACATGTCCAGTTCAAATTTGCATATAAATTCAGCCTACCTAAATTTGCTTTAACAAGGGATGTTGATTTGGACAATTGCTTAAATGCTGCCTTTTCTTTTAACTACAATTGCTTAACCCTAAATTTCTGTCCTATTTCAAAATCTAGCTAAATTCATAACTAATTATCCTACTGCCCTATCTAAAACCTAAGTAAATTAACCGAAGAACCCTAGCTAGCAGAGAGAGAGAGGGGGGTTTACAGAGGGTGCAGGGGCGAGGAGGCAGGCTTGACAACGGCCGAGGTTGGGAGGGAAGGAAGCAGTGGAGGGCGGCGTGGCGCGTCGGGGTTGGGGGCGAGCGCCGGGTCGGGGCGAGCGCCGGGGCGCAGCCGTGCGATAGGGGAAGATAGAGTGGGGATTTGGGGGGGAAAGAGGCGGGATGAAGCAGAGAGAGTGAGGATTTTATGTTAAGTGGACGTAGCAGTAGCGCGTTTAGACCAAAAACGCTACTACTATTGCAAGCAGCGATAGCGGTTTTATACGGAAAACACTACTGTTACCTTGACTAGTTGTAGCTCTCTTTCAGCAAACCGCTACTACTATAACTAGTTTTCCTTTTTCTTCTCCTTTATTTTCTCTCACTTTTCCTTTTTTCTGAGAGCAGTGAATGAAGGGAAGGCGATATATATTGCATCATTTGACGGTTAAATATGTATACAAAATAGGAACATATATATATATATGTATATATATATATGTATGTATATATATATATATATATATATATATATACAGACGGTCTATTCTGCTAATATTAGCAGAATAACTATTTTGCACACCACTTCTGCACTGCACGCTGAACGCAAGTGCACGTCATTCTTTGAACCATGTGTGCAGCAGTACTCACACGAGTGAACTTCTCGTCGGCAAAAACTGTACGCGTTATTTTTTCAGTACTATTTTCGCTCTAATTTTGTAACCGTTTATCGGAACGAGGCGTGTAATATACCGTTGAAAAGCTATGTATTAGGCAAAACTTTGACATGTTGAACACTTTTCGAGATTCCACACGGTTTAAGAGCAGTTTTGAAAATGGTGCGGTGGATGACGAGTGGTAGCGAGCGTTTTTTCGCGTTTTTTTCTGAAACGCTTGTCGGAATGAAGCAAATGATACGTCGTTGGATAGATATCGTCAAGGCGCATCTTTTCCATATATAAATCTTTTCTCTAATTCATTACGGTTTAAGAGCAGTTTAAAATTTACTTAATCGCGGAATTCTGTTTTTCAAGTTTTTAAAAAATTTCGGTACTGTTTTCGCTCCAATTTTTTGAACCGTTTGTCGAAACGAGGCGTGTGATACGCCGTTGGAAAGCTACGAACGAGGCGCAACTTTCATATGTTGAATTCTTTTTGAGATTCCTTTCGGTTTTAAGTTAATTTTGAAAATCGTGCGGCGGACGACGAGTAGCAGCGGCCGTTGTTTCGCGAAATTTTTGCAAATCGCTGGTCGGAATGATTCAAATGGTACGCCATTGGAAAGATATTGACGATACGCAACTCTTTCATGTAGAACAGTCACTCTAATTCTTTACGGTTTAAGAGGAATTTCAAATTTACCGAAATGCGGACACTCTGTTTTTCGCGACCCCCAAATCGACGTGGGTACTTCATCCGATTGAAAACCACACTGCAACGGATGCAAAACAGCACTGCATCACACGGGTAAGAGAACTGCATGGTTTCTTTTATTGAAACGTAATTTTTTGAAGAACGGGAAAGTAGAGTGCACTTCACATCGGGTGTAAATGAACCACAACACTATCAAGAATTGAACGACATTACTTTTTTTCGCTTTCGTAACAATTTATTTGCACTTACGGGATGAACAACATCATACAGCCGACCACACTGCTTCAGAATGAAAACCGCACTGCATCGGACGGGCAAGCGAGCTGCATAATTTTTTTTGTCGGACGTAAATTTTCTCAGACGAGTTTTTGTTGTCTTTTTTCCAACTTTTTTTTATGAAGGAGAGTGGACCGCAGAGACGAGTGCAAGTGAACCACAACGTTATCGAAAGTGAACCGCATTACCTTTTTTGTCGTTTTTTAATATATTTTACGAATATGTGACATTGGTACAAGGCAAGTGGACTGCATCATTTTTTCAGTATTTTTTCTTCACAAGGAATCAAAGTGCACTGCATAAACTCATTTTTTTTCTTTTGAACAACAAAGTGTACTACAACAAGAGGGTTTAGTTTTTTGAGTGGTGACCAAAGTGAACCTGATAGCGAACCGTGTCGTGCGAACCAAAGCAAAAATACAAAAAAACTTCACAAACAAGCCGTGCCAACCACAAGCAGCGCCCCAATGGACTGCATCACTTTTTATATTTTTTACACTTTTTCTCACACTTTTTCATAAGAACAAAGTGAACTCAAAAATTGTTTCATTTACTTCTGTAGTCCCCTGGTGAACTACACGCCACACCACTGGACTGCACGCGTCATGCGCGTGGGCTGCAATAAAATGGGAGTCCAGAAATAAGCCAAAAAAATTACAAGGACTTCTTAAAACGAAAAATGCACAATCTGGGGTCCTGGAAAAATAACCAGCACCAGTTGCAGTGAATGTTTGTCAGGTAAAACAAAACCAAATAGCACGGGGGGCGGCTACAGCTACTTGCGAGAGGTAACCTCACTATAGCACCCGGGCGAGCTGCAGCTGGAGCGAACTGCACCTGAGAGAGCCGCCGTCGACCACCATTTTTTTCTTGTGTCCAAGATGACGAAAAGATTGAGAGAGGAAGGGGATGATCCATCGCACCTGGGCTGCTCGTCAGAGAGTGGCTAGAGTTGGTGGTGGCTAGGTAGGGGCTGAAGGGCCCGGATAAGGTGCTGGAGCGGCGTAGGGAGGCCAACACCTCGAGCAGCAATGCGGGGTGCAGTGTAGGTCTCATCAGTGCACACGCGCTCACTGCACATCACCAAACAAAGGGGAGGAAAGATTCAGTAGAGGAGTTAGACCCCTGGGAGTCATATGCAAACAAACATTCAGACCAAACCATTGTTGAATTTCATAGGGCACGCCACCGAACTGCACACCATGCCCATGACCGCTTCCAAACTACAAAGAACGTGGCACTAAACTGCAAAGTGTTTGTAACACAAATAAATTACAATCATATCTAGGAACTTCAACAAAAAATCATAAAATGAACTGCATGCTGGCAGACCTGAACCTTAAAATGAATAAGGTGTGCAACAAAATGCATCTTGCATCGCTGGTAGAAGAAATTTCACCGAGGAGCTTGGAGATGTGGAGGTCGGAGCAAATGGGAAGGCACTGGCTTTGCAAACTACACTCCTCGTCATGCTTGTAGGATACCATCGGGGGAGGAGGAGAACTTGAGAACAGGGGCGCGCAATGGAGCTAATGGGCGTCGGGGGGAACAACGCCCGCACCTCATGAATGGGTGGATCGGCCAGGGAGAGGGGAGGTCCATCGTGGTGAGCCTGATCCACAGTCGTCGCGGCTTGGCAGTGAAGGGGAAAGGAAGGGCGGGGGCTAGAGACCCACGACCGTCGCGGTCAGACGGATCCGACGTGAGGGAGATCAAGTCGCTGGTTGGAATCCGTCGATGGCGCGTCATGCTGGATCCGTGAGGCCATGGGGTGTCGCCGCTAGGTGGTTGCCGCGGCATACGGCTGGGGCCGGGGCTGGCGGCGCTGGGTGTTGGCAGGGGCGGGCAGCGCGGGAGGGAGGTGGTGGTGCGGCACGGTGGAGGCACGTGGGTGGCAGTTGGGGGAAGGAAGGTGGGGCTGCGACGCGCTAGAGGGATGTGGTGGTGCGGCGGCACGATGGAGGGAGGTGGCGGGACGGCGCGGTGGAGGGACGTGGTGGTGTAGCGGCATGGTGGAGGGAGGTGGGGCGGGGTGGGGTGGGCGCGGCCCTTGCTAAAGGAAGGAGGTGGAGGTCGTGGGTGGAGGGGAGAGGTCGTGGGTGGAGGAAGGAGGTGGAGCGCCGGTGGAAGAAGGTGGAGTCGGATTGGGGTCGTGGTCGTGCCGGAGGTGGGTTGGGGTGTTAGCAGAATAAGGGTTTGGTGTGCAGAATAAGACTCTAGAGGGTGTTATCATAATAGACCCACCCTATATACAGACGGTCTATTCTTCTAATATTAGCAGAATAACTATTCTGCACACCACTTTTGCACTGCACGCTGAACGCAAGTGCACGTCATTCTTTGAACCAACTGTGCTACAGTACTCACACGAGTGAACTTCTCGTTGGAAAAAACTGCACGCGTTATTTTTTCGGTACTGTTTTCGCTCTAATTTTGTAACCGTTTATCGGAATGAGGCGTGTAATATACCATTGAAAAGCTATGGATTAGGCACAATTTTGACATGTTGAACACTTTTCGAGATTCCACACGGTCTAAGAGCAGTTTTGAAAATGGTGCGGTGGATGACGAGTGGCAGCGAGCGTTTTTTCGCTTTTTTCTAAACCGCTTGTCGGAACGAAGCAAATGATACACCATTGGATAGATATCGTCAAGGCGCATCTTTTCCATATATAAATCTTTCTCTAATTCGTTAGGTTTAAGAGCAGTTTCAAATTTACTAAATCGCGGAATTCTGTTTTTCAAATTATTAAAAAATTTCGGTATTGTTTTCGCTCCAGTTTTTGAACCGTTTGTCCAAACGAGGCATGTGATACGCTGTTGGAAAGCTACGAACGAGGCACAACTTTCATATGTTGAATTATTTTTTAGATTCCTTTCAGTTTTAAGTTAATTGTGAAAATCGTGCGGCGGACGACGAGTGGCAGCGGCCGTTTTTTTGCGAAAATTTTGCAAACCGCTGGTCAGAATGATTCAAACGATACACCGTTGGAAAGATACCGATGATACACAACTCTTTCATGTAGAACACTCTCTCTAATTCTTTACGATTTAAGAGGAATTTCAAATTTACCGAAATGTGGACACTCTGTTTTTCGCGACACCCAAATCGACGTGGGTACTTTATCCGATTGAAAACCGCACTTCAACGGACGCAAAACCGCACTGCATCACACGGGTAAGAGAACTGCATGGTTTCTTTTATTCAAACGTAATTTTTTGAAGAACGAGAAAGTAGAGTGCACTTCACATCGGGTGTAAATGAACCACAACACTATCAAGAACTGAACCACATTACTTTTTTTTGCTTTCGTAACAACTTTTTTGCACTTACGGGATGAACAACATCATACGGCCGACCGCACTGCTTCAGAATGAAAACCGCACTGCATCGGATGGGCAAGCGAGCTGCAATTTTTTTTTGTCGGACGTAAATTTTCTCAGACGAGTTTTTGTTGTCTTTTGTCCAACTTTTTTTTACGAAAGAGAGTGGACCGTAGAGACGAGTGCAAGTGAACCACAACGTTATCGAAAGTGAACCGAATTACCTTTTTTGTCTTTTTTTCTAATATATTTTATGAATATGTGACATTGGGACAAGGCAAGTGGACTGCATCATATTTTTTTCAGTATTTTTTCTGCATAAGGAATCAAAGTGCACTGCATAAACTAATTTTTTTTTCTTTTGGACAACAAAGTGTACTACAGCAAGAGGGTTTAGTTTTTTGAGTGGTGACCAAAGTGAACCTGATACCGAACCGTGTCGTACGAACCAAAGAAAAAATACAAAAAAACTTCACAGAAAATTCGTGCCAACCACAAGCAGCGCCCCAATGGACTGCATCAATTTTTAAAATTTTTACACTTTTTCTCATACTTTTTCATAAGAACAAAGTGAACTCAAAAAATGTTTTATTTACTTCTATAGTCCCCTGGTGAACTACACGCCACACCACTGGACTGCATGTGTCGTGCGCGTGGGCTGCAATCAAATGGGAGTCCACAAATAAGCCAAAAAAATTACAAGGACTTCTTAAAACGAAAAATGCACAATCGGGGGTCCCGGAAAAATAACCAGCACCAGTTGCAGTGAATGTTTGTCAGGTAAAACAAAACCAAATAGCACGGGGGGCGGCTACAACTACTTGCGCGAGGTAACCTCGCTACAGCACCCAGGCGACCTGAAGCTGGAGCGAACTGCACCCGAGAGGGCCGCCGTCGACCACCATTTTTTTCTTGCGTCCAAGATGACGAAAAGCTCGAGAGAGGAAGGGGATGATCCCTAGGCCTTGTGCTGCTCGTCAGAGAGAAGCTAGAGTTGGTGGTGGCTAGGTAGGGGCTGAAGGGCCCGGATATGGCGCTGGAGCAGCATAGGGAGGCCAGCACCTCGAGCAGCAACGTGGGGTGCAGTGTAGATCTCATCAGTGCACACCCGCTCACTGCACATCACCAAACAAAGGGGAGGAAAGCTTCAGTAGAGGAGTTAGACCCCTAGGAGTCATATACAAACAAACATTCAGACCAAACCATTGTTGAATTTCATAGGGCATGCCACCGAACTGCACACCATGCCCATGACCGCTTCCAAACTACAAAGAACGTGGCACTAAACTGCAAAGTGTTTGTAACACAAATAAATTACAATCATATCTTGGAACTTCAACAAAAAAATCATAAAATGAACTGCATGCTGGCAAACCTGAACCTTAAAATGAATAAGGTGTGCAACAAAATGCATCTTGCGTCGCTGGTAGAAGAAATTTCACCGAGGAGCTTGGAGATGTGGAGGTCGGAGCAAATGGGAAGGCACTGCCGTTGCAAACTACACTCCTTGTCATGCTTGTAGGAGACCATCGGGGGAGGAGAAGAACTTGAGAACAGGGGCGGGCAATGGAGCTAATGGGCGTCGGGGGGAACAACGCCCGCATCTCGTGAATGGGTGGATCGGCCAGGGAGAGGGGAGGTCCATCACGGTGAGCTGATCCACAGCCGTCGTGGCTTGGCAGTGAAGGGGAAAGGAAGGGCGGGGGATGGAGACCCACAACCATCGCGCTCAGACGGATCTGACGTGAGGGAGATCAAGTCGCTGGATGGAATCCTTCGATGGCGCGTCATGCTGGATCCGTGAGGCCATGGGGTGTCGCCGCTAGGTGGTTGCCAGGGCAGACGGCAGGGACCGGGGCTGGCGGCGCTGGGTGTTAGCAGGGGCGGGCGGCGCGGGAGGGAGGTGGTGGTGCGGCATGGTGGAGGCACATGGGCGGCAGTTGGGGGGAGGAAGGTGGGGTGGCGGCATGCTAGAGGGACATGGTGGTGCGGCGGCACGATGGAGGGAGGTGGGGCGACGACGCGGTGGAGGTACGTGGTGGTGCAGCGGCGCGGTGGAGGGAGGTGGGGCTGGGTGGGGTGGGCGCGGCCCTTGCTGAAGGAAGGAGGTGGAGGGAGTGGGTGGAGGGGAGAGGTCGTGGGTGGAGGAAGGAGGTGGAGCGCCGGTGGAAGAAGGTGGAGTCGGATTGGGGTCGTGGTCGTGCGGGAGGTGGGTTGGGGTGTTAGCAAAATAAGGGTTTGGTGTGCAGAATAAGACTCTAGAGGGTGTTATCATAATAGACCCACCCTATATATATTACATCATTTGACCGATAACATACAGTTCCTCAACATTGACGTTTTCGTTTTTGAGTCAGCTTCTTTCCCTTCTTGTTCGTTGAAGAATAATTGAGCCCGTCATTGTGACTTTGCCTTTTCCATGGAGTACGATCTTTCTTAGGTAATGTAGTATTGATTCTTATTTTGACGTATACTTCATCATCATCGTCATCTTCCCTCATTGGGTTGCCGTACTGATCATAGTCTTCCTCGTTGGAGACTCCATCCATTCCAATGATGTTCCTTTTGCCTCTCCTCACGACAACACGGTTGGGATTGCGCAGGTCGGTTATGAAGAAGCATTGTGTCACGTGCTTAGCGTGTACCCATGGCTTGTTTTTTGCGATAGCGTTCACGACAGTGCTCTTGGCATTGGGTATAGTCATGGTAGTGAAAATCCGGTTTTCTCTTTCGACATTCTTAGCCCATCTGACACGGAACATCGTCGTGTTATGCAGTCCAGAGTAGTCAAGCTCCCAGATCTCCTCGACCCTTCCATAAAATCATTCAGTTGCGCCGTTGTCGCTGCCGGTCATGCATTCCATCGTCACCCTTGAGTTCTGATCATCACTGTCCATATCTTTGGCCTCCGTGTAGAACGTGTATCTGTGCATATCATATGCCTGATAGGTTACGAGGTTGGGTGAGGGGCCATGTGCTAAGGCGTATATGAGCAATCCGTCCTTAGAGCCCTCCTCCGGGGGATTAGCAATAAGATGCTCTTTGAACCAATGCAGGAAAGTGGAGTTGGCTCTCTAGTAACTTCGGTGTCCATCCTGCATACCACCCGGTCGCGATACTTCTTTGCGATAATTTCTTTGTGTAGTGCCACGAAAGGATCTAACTCGTCTAGGTGTTGTAGCAATACCAAGTTTGCTCTGTCAAAGTCGCTGCATCGATCTGAGTATGCCATGTGCAGTTCCCTGCGACCGTTGTAGTGACCTTCTCCTTCAAGCCTCCCATCGTGCTTGTTAAGGAGCAAACCAACACTAACACTAGGCGGCTGCTCTGCGCCATATAGAAAATTCTCACAGAAAGAGATGCGCTCTTGTGTCACATAGCCCTGGACGATGCTTCCATCCGGACGGGACATGTTATGAACGAATCCTTTGATGATCCCATTCATCCTCTCAAACGGCATCATGTTGTCCAGCAATGACGGCCCCAGGTCTATTATGTCATCCACAATATGCACACACAGATGCACCATCACGTCAAAGAACGCGAGCGGGAGGTACATCTCAAGCTCATTCAGTATCAGAATGATCTCTTCCTGTAGCCTTCGGAGCTGCTTCACATTGATCGACTTTCGAGAGATGACGTCGAAAAAGTTGCAGAGACCAATAAGCATGTCACGGACGTGCTTGTCCATTATCCCTCTAACGGCAACAGGTAGTATCTGCATCATCATCACATGACAGTCATGGGACTTCATCCCGCTGAACCTTTTCTTGTCTGTGTCTAGATATCTGCTTATATTGCCACAGTAACGGGAACTAACTTTGACTCCAGTAAGGCACTTAAAGAATTGATCGATCTCGGCCTGACTTAAGGTTAAGCAAGAAGGGGGACAATAATCCTCTTTCTTTATTTTCTTGCCCTTCTTCTCCCGTGCCTCTGTCTCCGTCTCTGTCTCGTCTGACATTTTACGGGGCGGCATGTGCAGATCTTCCCTGATTTTCAAATTTTGCAAGTCTTTTCTTGCCTTCAGCCCATCCTTGGTCTTATCCGGCATGTTCATCAGTGTTGCGAGAAAGCTCTCAAGGACATACTTATAGATATGCATTTGATCAAGGCAATGAGGTGTATCGAGTTTGTGCCAGTACTCCAAGTCCCAGAACACAGACCTTGTCTTCCATACCTTCAGCGGCGGCTCTGGCGCCTTTCTCATCGTCTTTCCTAGCACGGGGCACTCCTTCCAGTTTTTCAATAGCTCGTCGATATCGGCACCGCTCCGCTTACATGGAGGTCCTTGATGCTCAACATGACCATTGAATAGATCTCCATGGTTTCTCCACGGGTCGTTCTGTTCGAGCCATCTTAGATGCCCCATGTACACGATTTTCCCAGACCCGCCATCTTTCCATGACATTAGCTACTGAGGCGTCGTATCATCCATGCACCGCGTGCATCCGCAATATCCATGGAACACCTGGCCTGGGACATATACGTAACCGAGATAGTCATGCACCGTCGTGATCAGTGCGGCTCTCATGTAGAAATACTCGCCTTTGTTGGTGTCCCATGTCTTGGCTGGTGTTTTCCATAATGTGTCTAACTCCTCTTGAAGTAGCCCCAGATACAAATTAATATTATTTCCTGGTTGTTTTGGCCCTTGAATAAGCATGCTCATGTGAATGTACTTCGACCTCAAGCACAACCAGGGTGAGGTTGTACATCCATACAAACACGGGCCATGTGCTATGGTTGGTGTTTTGGTTGCCAAACGGAATCATGCCATTGGTACACGCACCGAGCACGATGTTCCTTGCATCACATTCGAAATACCGATAGAAGTTGTTCGACGCTCTCCACTAGCTTCCATCCATGATGTGTCTCAGCTTCGGATCATCTCCATCGTCGGGCTTCTTCCTCTCGTGTGCTAGCGCATTAGATTCGCTTCCTTGGGATCTACAAAATACCGCTGGAGACGGGGAGTGATCGGTAAGTACCATACAACTTTCTGGGGACATTTCTTCCCGGCCTTCTTGTATTGAGAAGCATTGCACACCGGACAACTTGTTTTTTCCGCGTGCTCCTTCCAATAAATTATGCAATCGTTGATGCATGCGTGGTATCTAACGTGTGGCAGATCAAGAGAGCACACGATCTTATTGGCCTCATCAACACTAGTAGGACATAGATTCCCTGAGGGAAGAACATCCTTTAGGTACTTGAGATGCTCATCGAGGCTAGTGTCGGTCTATTTGTTTTTAGCCTTCGTCTTCAGGAGTTGGAGCGTGAAACTCAAGCGGGTAACCTCACGATTGCAACCATCATACAATGGAGTGTTCGAGTCTACCACCAGTTGCTCCAGCTTAGCCTCCTCTCTAGAAGCAGCTCTCTCAGTACTCGTCTCCTTGCGAAGCAATGCTTGAACATGAGGGTCCCGCACGATTGAACTTCGTACTGACGAACTCTGCTGCGTGGAGTCCACGTCGTTCTCTCCGCCGCCATGTCCGGCCCCTTATCCTCCGCCATGTCCGGCTCCTTGTCCGCCACCATGTCCAGACTCTTCCCCACCGCCATTATCGATCATCTCTTTGTCTTGCCCCGTGTCATCATTGCCTTCCTCTTCGGCGTCCTCAACATCGTCATCCTCATCTTGAATTATCCACTGAGTATAGCCATCCATGAAACCAGTCATGAGCAGGTGCGCTTCGACATGACCATCGTCTTGGGAGTCGAGCCAAACTATTCCTTCGCATTTTTGACACGGACATAAAACCTCTATCCGGTTGTTTTTTTCATGTCCTGCACCGCCGACCGCAACCACCTGTCCACCATCGTTCCACTGACCATCATGAACGTCTGCACGGTAATAATAAACAAATTGATTATAAAAATGTGTGCATGCATCAAAGTCATACAAAAATTCGGCATGACCTTCCCTAAAAATAGGACATAAATAGATCTAGAGTTTGCCCAGAATTCGCCGAAACATAAATAAATCGACATTTCGGCAAAACATAGGCAACTCAAAAGCACAATTTGGCGTCAACTCATGCCACACACAATTTCCATCATATCTCCCAATTATCATATCACACACACATAAACATATTTCCATTTTGCAAAAGCATGAAATTTTAGTCACCTCTATCTCGAGATCGAGCACACGGTGGAGATGATGATGTAGGGAGATCAAAAGTGCACAAATCTCTTCTTGACAAAGATAGATCTAGTTAGGGGGCAAATAGGTCACTTAACTAAATGCTACATCTACCTAGCTAGCTAATTTGGGAGGAGACAACTTCAACTAGTGGAGGGGGGAGGAAAAAGAGAAAGGAGATGCATTAATGGAGGTGGTGTAGTTAGCTAGGAGTAATGAAGAGAGAGAAAGGTAGGTAGAAGAGGGAGAGTAATGGGGGAGAAGTATTGAGGAAGAAGAAGAGTGAGAGACGGAGGATGTGGGAGGTAGGGGAAAGGGAAGAGCGGAGATGGGGGAGGGGAGGACGGGAGGGGAAAGGTGGTGGGTTGGTGCGGCTTAGCAGTAGCGCGGACGCAAAACACGCTGCTGATAAGAAAGTAGTAGCAGCGCGCTTTCCACACATGTGCTACTGCTAATCGAGACCAATAGTGTGCCCAATTTGAAAATTAGCAGCAGCGACCTCAGAAAAAGCGTGCTACTACTACAGCTTTAGCAGTAGCGCGTGTCGTGACAATGCGCTGCTGCTAAATGTAGGTTTTTTTTGAGGAACTGCTAAATGTAGGTGGGTGGACACTGTCGGTCGATATTTGTAGCAGCGCGAGTTGTTCCGAGCGCGCTACTGCTAACGCTGTGTCAGTAGCGAGTTTTGCGTGCACGCGCTACTGCTAATTAGCAGTAGCGCTTCTTTTTGAGCCACGCTGCTGCTAAGATTCTGTGTATAAGGTTTTCCCTAGTAGTGCTCGTGGGCCCCTCGTGGCTCCCATGACCGACTTCCTTCGCCTATATATATCCACATACCCGAAAACATCCAGGAGCACCATGAGAAATTATTTCCACCGTCGCAACCTTTTGTATCCGTGAGATCCCATCTTGGAGCCTTCGTCGGCGCTCTGACGAGGGGGAATCGACCATGGAGGGCCTCTCCATCACCTCCAAGGCCACTCCGATGAGTTGTTTGTAGTTTACCACATACCTTCGGATCCATAGTTATTAGCTAGATGGCATCTTCTCTCTCTTTGAATCACAATACAAAGTTCTCCTTCCTCTTCTTGGAGATCTATTCGATGTAACTCTTTTTGCGGTGTGTTTGTCGAGATCCGATGAATTGTGGGTTTATGATCAAGTTTATCTATGAGAAATATTTGAATCTCCTACGAATTCTTTTATGTATGATTAGTTATCTTTGCAAGTCTCTTCGAATTGGCAGTTTGGTTTGGCCTACTAGATTGATCTTTCTTGCCATGGGAGAAGTGCTTAGCTTTGGGTTCAATCTTGTGGTGCTCGATCCCAGTGACAGTAAGGGAAACGACACGTATTGTATTGTTGCCATCAATGATAAAAAGATGGGGTTTATATCATATTCCATGAGTTTATCCGTGTCCATCATGTCATCTTGCTTAATGCGTTACTCTATTCTTATGAACTTAATACTCTAGATGCAGGAAGGAGCCGGTCGATGTGTGGAGTAATAGTAGTAGATGCAGGCAGGGAGTCGGTCTACTTGTTAAGGACGTGATGCCTATATACATGATCATGCCTAGATATTCTCATAACTATGCACTTTTCTATCAATTGCTCGACAGTAATTTGTTCACCCACGGTAATAATTATGCTATCTTGAGAGAAGCCACTAGTGAAACATATGGCCCTCGGGTCTATCTTTTAACATATAAGTTTTCCATCTACTTATATTTGCATCTTTTACTTTCCAATCTATATCATAAAAATACCAAAAATATTTATCTTATCATATTATCTCTATCAGATCTGACTTTCGCAAGTTACCGTGAAGGGATTGAGAACCCCTTTATCACGTTGGTTGCGAGGTTCTTATTTGTTTGTGTAGGTGCATGGGACTTTTGAGGAGCCTCCTACTGGATTGATACCTTGGTTCTCAAAACTGAGGGAAATAGATACGCTACTTTGCTGGATCACCCTTTCCTCTTCAAGGGAAAAACCAACACATGCTCAATTGGTAGCACGCATCTGACATAATTATCCAACACTAATCGATTGCCTATGAGATTTTCACATATTGATCTTTGATTAGTTACTTCTCCATTTGCCACTGTTACGATTACTACGAAACTGCTACTATTACTTTTGCCACCATTACCGTTACTTCCATACTACTTTGCTACTTAATACTTTGCTGCAGATATTAAGTCTATTAGGTGTGGTTGAATTGACAACTCAGCTTCTAATACTTGAGAATATTCTTTGGCTCCCTTGTGTCGAGTCGAATCAATAAATTAGCGTTGAATACTCTACCCTCGAAAACTGTTGCGATTCACTATACTTGTGGTTTATCAAGGGCCAGTGTTCGAAGGATGTGAACTATGAGTAGTTGAGTCCAGTTTGTAAGAGATATGTAACGAACTCATCATGTATGATATTTATGATTTCGTTTATCCTCCTATTTTGCCGTTTATATGTGGGAGCAATTAGCTAGAGTAGCTCCGTGCGGAGCATTGTAGACATAGAAAATTTGCAAAATACATACGGCTCTGAATTTAGCAGACCTGTTGACTAAACTTCTCTCACAAACAAAACATGATCACACCTTAGTACTCTTTGGGTGTTAATCACATAGCGATGTGAACTACACTATTAACTCTAGTAAACCCTTTGGTTGTTAGTCACATGCAGATGTGAACTATTGGTGTTAAATCACATGGCGATGTGAACTAGATTATTGACTCTAGTGCAAGTGGGAGACTAAAGGAAATATGCCCTAGAGGCAATAATATAGTTGTTATTTTATATTTCCTTACTTCATGATAAATTTTTATTATTTATGCTAGAATTGTACTAAACCGGAAACTTAATACATGTGTGAATACACAGACAAAACAACATGTCCCTAGTATGCCTCTATTAGACTAGCTCGTTAATCAAAAATGGCTAAGTTTCCTAGCCATGGAAATGAGTTGTCATTTGATAATGGGATCACATCATTAGTGGAATGATGTGATGGACAAGACCTATCCGTTAGCTTAGCTTTATGATCGTTACATTTTCATTGTTACTGCTTTCTTCATGACTTATGCATGTTCCCCAGACTATGAGATTATGCAACTCCCGAATACCGGAGGAACACCTTATGTGCATTCGAATATCACAACGCAACTGGATGATTATAATGATGCTCTACAAATGTCTCCAAAGGTGTTTGTTGGGTTGGCATAGATCGAGATTAGGATTTGTCACTATGTGTATCGGAGAGGTGTCTCTGGGCTCTCTCGGTAATGCTCATCACTATAAGCTTTGCAAGCAATGTGATTATGAGTTAGTTGTGGGATGAAGCATTATGAAAAGAGTAAAAAGACTTGTCGATAACGAGATTGAACTAGGTATGATGATACCGAGGATCGAATCTCGGGCAAGTAACATACCAATGACAAAGGGAACAACATATGTTGTTATGCGGTTTGACCGATAAAGATCTTTATAGAATATGTAGGAGCCAATATGAGCATCCAGATTTTGCTACTGGTTATTGACCACAGATGTGTCTCGGTCATGTCTACATAGTTGTCGAACCCGTAGGGTCCGCACACTTAACGTTTGATGACGATTTGTATTATGAGTTATGTGATTTGATGACCGAAGTTTGTTCAGAATCCCGGAGGAGATCACGGACATGACGAGGAGTCTTGAAATGGTCGAGAGGTAAAGGTTCATATATTGGAAGGCTATATTCGGACATCGGAAAGGTTCCGAGTGATTCGGGTATTTTTCGGAGTACTAGGGAGTTATGGGAATTCATCGGGAGAAGTAATGGACCTTATTGGGCCTTAAGGGAAAGGAGGAGGCTGGCCAAAGGGGAGGTGGCGCGCCCCCCCATGGGTCTGAATTGGACTAGGGGAAGGGGGCGGCGCCTCCTTGCGCTTTCCTACTCCCTCTCTCTTTCCCACTTTCCTTCTCTCCTACTCCAAAAAGGAAAGGGGATCCCACTAGGACATGGAAGTCCTAGTAGGACTCCATACTCTTGGCGCGCCCCTAGGGGGGCGGCCTCTGTGTGGCACCCCGGCTCTGAGCGACCGGTTTACCTTGCATTGCCAGCCCAAAGACCATGTCTTCTGGCAACACTGTCAGTGTACTAGAATAGGGGTACCCTAGTATCCCGAACTTGTGCACGGACAGTTGCAGCACCCCGCGGCAAGGCTTGCCGGGCGACCGCCAAGGTCCTCCGTGGTTCCTTTGGAGCCATTCAAGAATAAAGTATTCAAGCCAAGAGACAAGGCCCCGGCAAGCGGAGCTTGCTGGGAAGGCCAACCAAGGCATCTCAAGGAACTTGCCGCGACGCGCCACGCGTCCCGGCAAGGCCCGGTGAGCGACAAGCTTCCGGGCGCGACAAGACAATGACCGCGGCAAGGCGCTTGCCGCGACAAGCTACCACCCTGTACCTGCGCTCCAGCACATCCACCAACATGTCCCCCTGGGGCCTTTCCAGGCGCGCGTGGCGAGAGGCTGTGCAGCCAACGGTGTGCGGTGGCAAGCGACGCTGACAAGATTACCATCGTGGCGAACGGTGGCATCCCTGACGGTCCTTTTCCGCACTATTTGGGCGACACAGACGGGCATTTAATGCCTTTGTCCCCTGCCGTCAGGGTTAGGTAGGATACACTGTACAGGTAGTTGTACCAACCGCAACTCCTTTTCCATTTTTACCCTTGTCTACGTTGCCACCTGTCGGTGACCCCTTGAGCGTATAAAAGGAGGCCCATGCGCAACGTAGGGGAGGTTCGGCTCAGTTCGAAGCCAGAAAAACGCTCACGCTCGGTCCTGTTAGCTGCTAGAGTGCACTGTAGCACACAGCGCTCCCGAGCAAGAACACAATATACTAAAACATGCAGCAGTAGGAGTGTTATCTCTCCGGAGAGCTCCGAAGCTGGATAAACTGCTCGTGTGCTTCGCCTCGATCTGCTCTTCGTGCGATCTCCGCCCCCCGCCGAACCGAAAGGGGCTCGGTCCGCTGGTCCCATAGGTGTTCGTGGATCAGTTTCCCCGACAAACACACAACAACATGGTGCAGAAAACAACCGCTTTATTCATGCTAGTGGAGCATAGCTCATATTACAACAGTTAGCAAGGCCAAGCGGCACACACGGTGCAGCTGAACAATATTTACATTATTTAGTGAACATAAAGGGGCCTCGATCATGACAACAAATCAGCAGCGGAACAACGTCGTAGCGGGACTCCATAGCACAAAGACACCGACGTGGACACTGTCTAGACTCGGAAAGCACTTCTTTCCAACGGGACTTTCCTGAAATCTGGCATGACACGCCAGGTCAGTACATTGAATGTACTTGCAATCTCACAATAAACATAAACATGATAACAGACAATATCATGATATTTAACCAATTAAACAACAATGCAACCATATATCCAACATGTTGTAATTATGCTCAACAGGTACTCATTCTCTTGACTGGCTTACCAGATGTGACCAATAAACATGATAATACCAAAACACACTCGTGATCCTTACGGCGATCACAACCCGACCAACTCGTGGCCCGTGATCCTTAAGATGATCACAACCCGACCAACTCGTGGCCCGTGATCCTTACGGCGATCACAACCCAACCAACTCGTGGCCCGTGATCCTTACGACGATCACAACCCGACCAACTCTTGGCCCATGATCCTTACGGCGAGCACAACCTGACCAACTCGTGGCCCGTGATCCTTACGGCAATCACAACGCGACCAACTCGTGGCCCGTGATCCTTACAGCAATCACAACCCGACCGCCTCGTGGCCAACTCAACATGATGGCCTCACTGCCATCCTTATTGCAATTTAGTGTGCATATTTATTAAGTGTTGACCCATGGTGTACCCTACTTTCGAGCGTGTCCGTAACCGTGGACTCGGCTATCGATAGATTAAAAACACTATGCAGAGGTTAGTACACTGTACCCACACTACGGAACCCATGGCCTCGCACTCCCATTCGGGTGGACCAACGGCGTTCCGAAAAACCATTTCATTGACATGACACTCTCCCGGCCCTTCCGACTCAGACCCCAACGGGCTAGTCCTGGGTGGCCTCATGTCTACCTCCAGACACCTTGACCACCGTCGTGGCCACGATCCACTCTGGGACCCGGTACCAAAAATTAACTTAACTACGGGATCACAAGGTTATGCTTGCCTACCGGGCGAGGGTACAACACGTCCATAACCTTCCCTAAATAGAGGCACCGACCAGAGGCACGACAATGAAACGCCTTAAGTCTGTCCCATACCGGCAAATGTGGTTGCACAGGGAAAGACTCGTTTCAGCGGCACCACGACCCGGTCAACAACATGTTCAAGTTGAATTATTAATCAGGTTCAACTTAATGTGAATAAAAATAATCGGTGTCATAATGCCATACTATGCATCACTTAACATATGCATAACATACTCGTTTAAACAATTGCACCAACAACGCTCCCACGGAGCCATCATCAACACATGCTACTATTCTGGTTAAAATCTCACTTTGCTTATACCAGAACCATTTCTAGCATTCTCATCATTATTCATCATGAAAAATAATATTTAAACTACTCATCAAACTCTATGACCATATTATTTATTTATTACTTGCAACTAAGTTCTCCTTATCTTGCCAACAATATTTACTTCAAACATTCTGAAGTTCAAGTATTTCATCACATCAAGCATATAACAGAATACATTTATTATATAAATAATTTAAATGCATCAATATTCATAAGTTCAAGTAGGAAAATCATAAATATTGAAGTGGCACCATGAAAATGTTACTGTGGCTTGCCTTAGTACTGGTGAGGTTCACAAGGCTCCTGGTGATCCTCAAGATAAGCTGGTTCTGCAAAAAACTATTCAAAACCACAAAAATAAAATATCAAAAAATATTCTGAAAATGCCAGAAAATCCAGACAGCAAGGAAAAATCCCATCCTTTGCATGTTGTTTGATTTTTGGACACAGAACACAATGCAAAAAGAATCAATGCATTTGGACTTTCAGGTAAAATGTTGTGGCTGTTTGAATGCTACTGGAATTTAAATGATTTTGAAATAATAGCAGAGGGGGGGGTGACGTCGAAGGCGTAATCTGCCGGAGCGCCACCACTCATACCGCTTTGCGCGCGTAATGAGTGGCTCACTAGTGGGCCCTGCTAGTCAGGCCAGAGGGAGGGAGAGGGAAACAGAGATGCGCGGCGCTTCGCCGGAGCTCACGCCGGCGTTGAGACTTCTTGGAGGCAAACGAGAGGGAGGGATCGACGGAGAAGATGATTGCGCACCTGCCCGTACCCGTAGCATGGCTAACGGTGTCCGGACATCGTCGGATTTGACCTCTCCAGCAGCGATATAGGGCGGAGGTTGCCGGAGTTGGAGAAGACTGCGGCTTGGGGCAGCTCCAAGGGCTCTAGCCAGGTGCATTGGCTTCACAGAGGAGAGGCGGAGGCCCTGGCGGGGTCGCCTTGGCTTGGGAGGGTCTAGAGCTGCGGGAACGATCCATAGGGGATCGTCGACGAGCTCGGCTCCGGGATGGCAGCCCGCGGCCTGCCCGGTCGGGCTGCGGCTTCTAGCGGCTCTAGGAGGGGGTGAGAGTGGGTTTGCGATGCTCCAGGAGGCTGCGGAGGGGGGCTTTTATAGGCGAGGCGGCGAGGAGGGCTTGTGCTCCGTCGGAGGACACCTGTCCCCGGCGCCTGATGAATGGTGCAAGAGAGCAATGGAGAAGGCGACGGAGGTCACGCAGCCACTATGCGCGGGTGCGGACGAGCACAGGATCGAGGGGGAAAGAGACGAACACAGTGCACGCGCACTGTGCTGTTGGCCGGACCATGCCCGTGCTCGCTGGGGCGAGCTCCGGCATCGGCGATCAGCAGGGTGGAGTTATGGAGGTGGAGACGAGGATGGTGGAGAGGGGGGACACGCTCTGGCTGGCCGAGCAGCGAGCACGCGCTCAACGGAGGCGCTGGCGACGTGCAGAGCACGCGTTTGGCATGCCAGCACGCTCGGACAAACGCGGTCACTGGGTGGGCCGTGACATCAGTCCACCTACGCACTAACAAGGATGTCTGGCGTGTAGTCCTTAGTAAACTGAGGTGTTACCATGGCTCGGTTTTGTTCCAGTTGTAGTAGAAGTAAAATGGTGATGAGGTTAAGTTATTGGACTGAAACTTTGGGGAGTTATTGTGGTCAAACAACAGGGATTCAAGGGCTGAGCTTTGGGGTTTTACTGTCTCTTACTAAGGTAAATAAGCTCAGGGAAACCAGCTACATTGGAGCTAGTAAAAAGGTAGTTGCTGTAGAAACTACCAGTTTAGCCCAGAAGTGATTTAGTTTTCTATAGCCAAAATATTCCAAAGAGTGGTGAAATATTTTTGCTCGGCAATGTGCCCTAGGGTCCAAAGAATATTTGTGTTTTTTCTCAGGTTTTTTGGGGCAAGAAAGATTAGGGTTGCCTTGGATCTCAAAGAGATAGCTAGGGTTTTGGAGGCCAAAATGAATATTTTTAATTTAAGAAAAAATTTCCAAGCAATATTGTTGGGTTGGACAAGGGTGAAATGATGGCTTTGAGGAGGAGAGGGAACACTTGGGTGAAAATCAAGGGATACCCAAGTGGTTAAGTCCAAATGAAATGATGCAAAACTCCAAACCCAAAACCAACTCAGCTGAAAATCAAGCAAAGAAAAAGAGGGCAAAAACCAGGCTGTCACAAACCTCACCCACTAAGAATGAATCTCGTCCTCGAGATTCGGTTGCTTGAGAAAACCATTCTGGATAACATGCCCCTAGAAATTCTTCTGATTCCCAGGTTGATTCTGACTCGGTATGATGCATCCATTGAACCTTGTAAAACCTTCATGATTTACTGCGGGTGACCCTTTCCATCTAATCCAAACTTTTCACTGGCCTCTCTTCGTAGGTCAAGTCCTTTGCCAGCTCTATCTCCGCCAAATCGGTCTTTTTCTTGGGTGGTGAGATGCACCGTCGCAGCTGTGAAACCTGGAACACGTTGTGCACGTCTGATAGTTTAGGGGGTAGTTCCAACTGATATGCCACAACACCTACTCGCGTCCTAACGGGAAATGGACCAATAAATCTGGGTGCCAATTTTCCACAAGTTTGGAACCTTTTTATTCCTTTCATGGGCGTGACTCAAAGGTAGACATGTTCTCCGGGTTCAAAACTAATCTGTCGGTGCTTTGCATCGTAATAACTTTTCTGTCGCGACTTGGCCAATAGTAATCTGTCTCGAATCTCCTTGACTTGCTTTTCGGCTTCCAGCATGAGATCTGTTTCGAAAATAGGGCTATCTCTGGTTTGACACCAATTTAATGGAGTGCGGCACTTACGGCCATACAAGGCTTCATATGGTGACATCTTTAAACTGGTCTGGAACCCATTGTTATACGAGAAATTGGCGTACGGCAAGCAGTCTTCCCATTGGGATCCTTGGGCGAAAACACAGGCTCGGAGAATATCTACGAGTATTTGATTTACTCTTTCTGTTTGCCCATCCATCTGAGGATGATAAGCAGTACTGTATTTTAACGCTGTCCTGAGGGCCTGATGGAGACAGGACCAGAAAGCAGAGGGGAAAACCGAACCTCGGTCAAAAGTGATGGTTCGGGGAACTCCATGCAAACTGACAATCTTGGATACATACAGTCGGGCAAGTTCATCGGCTCGGTATGAGGTTTTGACTGGGAGGAAGTGGGCTACCTTGGTTAATGTGTCCACTATGACCCATATCACATTATTGCCTCGTCAGGTTCTGGGTAGTCCTATGATGAAATCCATACAGACATCGTCCCATTTCCATTATGACACAAGCAGTGGTTGGAGAAGTCCGGTTGGTTTCTGATGTTCTGCCTTAACTTTGTTGCATATGTCGCAATAGGCCATGAAATACGCAATGTCTTTCTTCATCCCATCCCACCAGAATATTTGTCGAAGGTCTTCATACATTTTTGTACCTCCCAGGTGGATTGAATACGAGGATACATGGGCTTCTGACAACATTTTCTGCTTTAGGTTAGCTTGATTAGGCACACAAATCCTTCCCCTGAATCGGCGGGTACCGCACTGATCCTTCGAGAAATCGGATGACTTCATGCGTTTCTGCAGGTTGGCATCGCCTGACTGGGCCTTGCGGATTTCTTCCTCAAGAGTAGGGGTAACCGTCAGGATATTGGCAAGGCTAGCCTCAGCTATGACCAGGTTGAGTTGAGCAATCTCTTCTTTAAGTTCGAAGGGCAACGATTCCAACATGACGTTTAAACTGACGAGCTTTCGACTGAGTGCGTCGGCCACTACGTTGGCCTTACCAGGATGATAATTTATTCCAAGATCATAATCCTTGACCAACTCAAGCGATCTTCGTTGACGGAGATTTAAATCTGGCTGAGTAAATATATATTTGAGACTTTTGTGATCGGTAAAAATTTGGCACCTTTTTCCAATGAGGTAGTGTCTCCAAATTTTGAATGCATGGACTACCGCGGCCAATTCCAAATCATGAGTGGGGTAATTTCCTTCGTGAGGTCGTAGCTACCGTGAGGCATAAGCTACTACCTTACCATCTTGCATAAGCACGCATCCAAGTCCTTGCCGGGAAGCGTCGTAGTACACGTCAAAGCTGCGGTAGATATCTGGAAGTGTTAACACTGGCGCAGTTGTCAAGCGTTTCTTTAACTCGGTGATACTTTTCTTACAGTCTGAAGTCCATTCAAACTTCTTATCCTTTTTGAGCAGCTCCGTCATGGGCTTAGCAATCTTGGAAAACCCTTCAATGAAATGACGGTAGTATCCGGCTAATCCAAGAAAACTCTGAATCTGAGATACGGTGGCGGGTGGCAACCAGCCGAGCACATCTTTTACCTTGCTTGGGTCCACGGCTATACCTTCAACGGATAGCACATGCCTGAGGAATCCAACTTGCTTGAGCCAAAACTCGCATTTACTGAATTTGCCATATAACTGGTGCTCACGGAGTCATTGTAACACTGAGCGGAGGTGTCCTTTATGCTCTTCTTCACTTCTTGAGTAAATAAGTATATCATCAATGAAGACGACCACGAACTTATCGAGGAAATCCATGAATACTTTATTCATCATTTGCATGAAGAAGGCGGGGGCTTTGGTGAGGCTGAAGGACATAACGGTATATTCATAGAGACCGTAGCGAGTGGTGAACGCGATCTTGGGAATATCCTCCTTTTTAATTTTGTGTTGGTAATATCCAGTCCGCAAATCAATCTTTGAGAATACCTTGGCTCCACTAAGCTGAACAAACAAATCATCAATTCTTGGCAGAGGGTATTTGTTTCTGATCGTGACATCATTCAACTGTCGGTATTCCACACACATATGAAGGCTGCCATCCTTCTTGTCCACAAAAATAGCGGGTGATCCCCATGGCAAGGAACTGGGGTGAATGTATCCTTTTAGGAGCATTTCATCAAGCTGTTTCTTTAGCTCCACCAATTTGGATGACGGCATTCAATAATATTTCTTGTGTATTGGTGTGGTTCCGGGCACAAGTTCTATTGCAAACTTCATCTCTCTGTCAGGTGGCATGCCTGGCAGTTCTTCTGGGAATACATCAGGAAACTCACTGACCATCGGAATTAATTCCATTTCTGCTATTGTTGTCAAAGCCATTTCCTTGGAGGGTATGCTTCTACGAGCAGTAAACTTGGTAGCTTGCCCATCTTGTCCGGTCAAGTTGACTTCTCGTGTCGCACAATTTATGCATACTTGGTACTGAGTCAGCCAATTCATACCCAAGATAACATCCAATTTATCAGACTCAATAAGTATCAAAGACGTTGGGAAACAGATTCCGTTGATACTGACTTCCAGATTGCGGCAGACAATATTGCTTTGGATAAGGGATCCCGAGGTTTGCACCAGCATATTCTTGCCCAAAAGTGAGCAAGGGAAATTGTTTTGGGCAACAAAACTCCGAGAAATAAAAGAGTGGGAAGCCCCAGAGTCAAATAAAATTACTGCAGGTATGTTATTAACAGGGAACATACCAATGACGACTTCGGGATTTTCTTGGGCTTCGTCGGCTGAAATGTGATGAACATATCCCGTGACGTTGTGCTGACTCAGACTGACATCCAGATAATGGACTTGAGGCTTGAACGTAGCATTGGTCCGGTTGTTCTTGGGACACTGTTTGGCAAAATGTCCGGTTTGTCCACAACTGTAACAGGAATTGTTGCACAATCGATTTTCCATAACTGGGTTGAGCACGTGACTTGGGTGGTGGTCTTGTTAACATTTTGTTACCAGCTAGGCTGGTATGCCACTGGAGTTGGCTGCCAGGTACGAACCTTCTGCACTGGTTGAATTTCCTTCTTGGGCTCAAACTTGCGCTCGTGATCATTATGGGCAGACTTAATATCTGACACGAGCTTGTGTTCCCGTTCAGCAATGAAAGCCTTGTTCACCAGGGTTTGGAAATCTGGAAATCAAATACACTAAGGGCACAATGAAGTCGCGGGTTTAATCCAGCAAGAAATCTGTCCATCTTCCTTTCTTCAGTGGCCACATCATATTGAGAGTAACGTGACAGGTGAGTGAATTTCTGCAAATATTCTCCCACTGACTGACTTCCTTGGAGGAGCGCGAGAAATTCACACTGCTTAGTCTTCATAATTCCCGCAGGGATGTGATATTTCCGTAATTGCTCCTTGAATCTTGACTAGGTAATTGCTTCATTCTCAGTCCCTATGGCTTTCTCATTTTCCCACCATATAGCAGCAGCACCTTCCAAATAATGTGTTACAAATGGCACTTTATCCTCTTCATCAGTTCGAGCAACCTCAAGTTTCTTTTCCATAGTTCTTAACCAATCATCTGCATCCAAGGGATCAATGGCCTGACTGAAACTGCAAGGCTTAGTCCTCTGAAAATCAGATAGCTTAGAGTGAGGGGCGAGATGATTTCCATTCTGTCCCACCATTGCTTGGATACTTCTGAATATTTCCATTAGATCATTCTTTCGTCGTTCCTCGAACATACGCATAATTTGCTCGGTGGAGGGCGGATCTGGCGATGGAGGCGGTGGTGGAACGTACGGCTCGGGTGATTCTCCTGCCTGTCGTGCGGAACACCGAACAGGGGAACCCTCGCGAACATTGCTACTGCAGCCTCCCCGCGTCATCCTAATATGATTTTTCCCAAGTCAATGCAACCGAGATGAGAAGCATTCAACAAAAACTGGGGAGAAGCCAGCAACAAAACCAAGCAAAACCGAAAAGACGAAGAAAAGAAAACGGCGAATAAAATAAAGTCCAGCATAATTATACATAGACTCGTACATGAAAGATAACAACATGACGGGTCCAACTACCCTCATACATGAAATGGAACATCATAACTCATACTACTACATCCGTACTCTATCCCGATGACTGAGAATAATCGAAAGCTCTACTGCTCGGCTGGCCCTACGGGGTTCTCTCCTGAAGCAGACTCGGATCCAGAATTGACGGTGTTAACGGAGACCTCCGGGTTAAAAGTGATGTGACGATGCTGCCTCGAGGGCTCTCCCTCTGGGGCAGGTGGAGGGTGGACCATCGGGGCTGCAGGAGTGGCGGGGAGTCAAACCCACTCGGCCGGAGCACTAGGTACACTCGCAGTCACGGTGCCCGAGTTACTCGGGGGAGTAACCAGAGAAACAGGGGATCTAGAACTGGCAGGAACATAGGGAATAAATCCTATGGATGGAGAAGTAGTGGCTGAGCAAGCAGAGACTAAAGTATTGGCTAAAGCAGTATGGGTATGACTCAGCTCACGAGCCAGCTCGTAGTTCAGAAGATAGCTAGCAGTGATGTAGCGAGAAAGGTGGCTAGCTACACTATCAGACTCCGGATCAATGATAGGGATACGAACACGACCATTATCGTGGAGAGAAGGGTAGTAATGGAAACCTGGGTGATTCTACATCCGGACCTCGTTGTAGCGAAGCTCAACAAGTACCTCGAATGAAGCAAACTGGACATCCTGAGAAGTAGAAGAAGTGTAGCCTCTACGAGATGTACGAGTGTAAGAGCCGGAATCGGAACTGGTGCACAGAGTAACCACGGCGTGATACTCATACACAGAGTCAGCTAGGCGCTCCCGGTACACACGATAGACTGGATCATCTCCGTGAGGGTGCAGCCGACACCACACGTTACGAAGGAGATGCGGTGACGTGTACGGCATCAGCTGCAACTGGCACGGATATAGCACCGGAGCCATCTACACTCACAACCATTAGCAGGTTAGCATAGAAAGATATAATCAGCGTAAGCAATGCAACAACCAGCTACAGTTATTACCGACACTCAGCTACAACTCGTATCTAGCATCCAGTTAACTCGGCTTAGTCTAGCGTGGCCTACAGTCAGCGAGGCTCTGATACCAAGCGTTGTGGCACCCTGGTGCAGAGCGACCGGTTTACCTTGCATTGCCAGCCCAGACACCTTCTCTACTGGCAACACCCAACAACATGGTACAGAAAACAACCTCTTTATTCATGCTAGCGGAGCATAGCTCATATTACAATAGTTAGCGAGGCCAAGCGGCACACACGGTGCGGCTGAACAATATGTACATTATTTAGTGAACATAAAGGGGCCTCGATCATGACAACTACTCGGCAGCGGAACACCGTCGTAGCAGGACTCCATAGCACAAGGACACCGACGTGGACACGGTCTATACTCGGACAACACTCCTTTCCAACGGGACTTTCCTGAAATCAGGCATACCACGCCAGGTCAGTACATTGAATGTACTTGCAAGCTCACAATAAGCATAAACATGATGACAGACAATATCATGATATTTAACCAATTAAACAACAATGCAACCATATATTCAACATGCTGTAATTATGCTCAACAGGTACTCATTCTCCTGACTGGCTTACTAGATGTGACCAATAAACATGATAATACCAAAACACACTCGTGATCCTTACGCCAATCACAACCCGACCAACTCGTGGCCCGTGATCCTTACAGCGATCACAACCCGACCAACTCGTGGCCCGTGATCCTTATGGCGATCAAAACCCGACCAACTCGTGGCCCGTGATCCTTATGGCGATCACAACCCGACCAACTCATGGCCCGTGATCCTTAAGGCGATCACAACCCGACCACCTCGTGGCCAACTCAACATGATGGCCTCACTGCCATCCTTAGTGCAATTTAGTGTGCATATTTATTAAGTGTTGACCCATGGTGTATCCTACTTTCGAGCGTGTTCATAACCATGGACTCGGCTATGGATAGATTAAAAACACTCTGCAGAGGTTAGTACACTATACCCACACTACGGAACCCATGGCCTCGCACTCCCATTCGGGTGGACCAACGGCGTTCCGACGAAACCATTTCATTGTCATGACACTCTCCCGACCCTTCCGACTCAGACCCCAACAAGCTAGTCCTCGGTGGCCCCGTGTCTACCTCCATACACCTCGACCACCGTCGTCGCCACGATCCACCCTGGGACCCGGTACCAAAAATTAACATAACTAGGGGCTCACAAGGTTATGCTCGCCTACCGGGCCAGGGTACAGCACACCCATAACCTTCCCTAAATGGAGGCACCGACCAGAGGCACGACAATGAAACGCATTAAGGTCGTCCCATACCGGCAAATGTGGTTGCACTGGGAAAGACTCGTTTCAGCGGCACCACGACCCGGTCAATAACATGTTCAAGTTGAACTATTAATCAGGTTCAACTTAATGTGAATAAAAATAATCGGTGTCATTATGCCATACTATGCATCACTTAACATACGCATCACATACTCGTGCAAACAATTGCACCAACCACGCTCCCACGGATCCATCATCAACACATACTACAATTCTGGTTAATATCTCACTTTACTTATACCAAAACCATTTCTAGCATTCTCATCATTATTCATCGTGCAATAATATTTAAACTACTCATCAAACTCTATGACCATATTATTTATTTATTACTTGCTACTAAGTTCTCCTTATCTTGCCAACAATATTTACTTCAAACATTCTGAAGTTCATGTATTTCATCACATCAAGGATATAACAGAATATATTTATTATATAACTAATTTAAATCCATAAATATTCATAAGTTCAAGTAGGAAAATCATAAATATTGAAGTGGCACCATGAAAATGTTACTATGGCTTGCCTTAGTACTGGTGAGGTTCACAAGGCTCCTGGTGATCCTCAAGACAAGTTGGTTCTGCAGAAAATATTCAAAACCACAAAAAGAAAATATTAAGAAACCTTCTGAAAAATGCCAGAAAATCCAGACTGCAAGGAAAAATCCCATCCTTTGGGTGTTGCTAGCTTTTTGCACACAGAACACGATGCAAAAAGAATCAATGCATTTGGACTTTCAGGTAAAAAGTTGTGGCCGTTAGAATGCTACTGGAATTTAACTGAATTTGAAATAATAACATAGGGGGGTGACGTCGAAGGCGTAATCTCCCGGGGCGCCAGCACTCATACCGCTTCACGCACGTAATGAGTGGCTGACTAGCGGGCCCCGCTAGTCAGGTCCGAGGGAGGGGAGAGGGAAACAGAGATGCGCGGCGCTTCACCAGAGCTCACACCGGCGTTGAGACTTCTTGGAGGCGAACGAGAGGGAGGGATCAACGGAGAAGACGATTGCGCACCTGCCCATACCCGTATCGTGGCTAACAGTGGCCGGACAGCATCGGATTTGACCTCTCCAGCGGCGATAGAGGGCGGAGGTTGCCGGAGTTGGAGAAGACAGCGGCTTGGGGCGGCTCCAGGGGCTCTAGCTAGGTGTGTTGTCTTCACCCAGAAGAGGAGGAGGCCCTGGCGGGGTCGCCTTGGCTTGGGAGGAGTCGGAACTGTGGGAACAATCTAGAGGGGATCGCCGGCGAGCTCAGCTCTGGGACGGCAGCCTGTGGCCTGCCCGGCCAGGCTGCAGCTTCTAGTGGCTCTAGGTGGGGGTGAGAGTGGGTTTGCGATGCTCCAGGAGGCTGCGGAGGGGGGCTTTTATAGGCGGAGCGGCGAGAAGGGCTCGGGCTCCGCCGGAGGACACCTGTCCTCGGCACCCGGCGACGAATGGTGCCAGAGAGTGATGGAGAATGCGAAGGAGGTCACGCAACCACTGTGTGCGGGCGCGGACGAGCACATGATCAAGGGGGAAAGAGATGTACACAGTGCACGCGCACTGTGCCGTTGGCCGGACCGTGCCCGTGCTCGCTGCGGCGAGCTCCGGCTTCGGCGAGCGGCAGGGTGAAGTAATGGAGGTAGGGGCAAGGATGGTGGCAAGGGGGGACACGCTCTGGCTGGCCGAGCAGCGAGCACGCGCTCAACATAGGTGCTGGCGACGCGCAGAACGCGCGTTTGGCATGCCAGCATGCTCGGAAAAACGTGGTCACCGCTTGGGCCGTGACATCAGGCCACCTATGCACTAACAAGGATGTCTGGCGTGTAGTACTTAGTAAACTAAGGTGTTACCATGGCTCGGTTTGGTTCCAGGTGCAATAGAAGTAAAATGGTGATGAGGTTAAGTTACTGGACAGAAACTTTGTGGAGTTACTGTGGTCAAACCACAGGGATTCAAGGGCTGAGCTTTGGGGTTTTACTGTCTCTTACTAAGGTAAATAAGCTCAGGGAAAACCAGCTACATTGGAGCTAGTAAAAAGGTAGTTGCTATAGAAACTACCAGTTCAGCCCAGAAGTGATTTAATTTTCTGTAGCCAAAATATTCCAAAGAGTGGTGAAATATTTTCGCTCAGAAATGTGCACTAAGGTCCAAAGAATATTTGGGATTTTTCTTAGGATTTTTGGGGCAAGAAATATTATGGTTGCTTTGGAGCTCAAAGAGATAGCTTGGATTTTGGAGGCCAAAATGAATAAAAATATTCCAAGCAATATTGCTGGGTTGGCCAGGGTTGAATTGATGGCTTTGAGGAGGAGAGGGAATACTTGGGCGAATATCAAGGGATACCCAAGTGGTTAAGTCCAAATGAAATGATTCAAAACTCCAAACCCAAAACCAACTCAGCTGAAAATCAAGCAATGAAAAAGAGGGCAAAAACCAGGCTGTCACACTCTCTCCCTCCCTCCTTTATATACGTGGGTAGGGGGCACCCCAAAGACACACAAGTTCTGCCTTAGCCGTCTGCAATGCCCCCTCCACCACTACTAGGGAAAAGCCTAGCAGCAGCGCGGGTTTTGGGCCTATTAGCAGCGCGGGGGCCGGCGCTACTAATAAGGCGCTACAGCTAACTTATAGCAGTAGCGCGGGTGCCACCCGCGCTACTACTACGTCCTTTAGTAGTAGCGTGGGTAAACACCAGCGCTACTACTACCAGCACGGGTTTTTTTTGAATTTTTTCGAAAAAATATTTTGATTTTTTCCCTATTTTTCAAATTTCTTAATTATTTTAACCTCAAATCTCTAATCACCCCTCATCGCTGCTCAATTTAATCTCTAATCTCCCCTCATCATTCCAAATCATCTAAATTCCCGGACGGTCACCCATCCTCTAACTACTCCAGCCTGAGCATGCTTAACTTCCGGGTTCTATTCTCCCTCGTTTCCAAGTCTGCACTTGTTGTTTTCCTCACAATAGTAAGATGTCAATCCTATTAACCTTAGGAATTTAGCTTGAGCATGAAGTCACACATTTCACTATTTGAGTTTGAAACTATTGTTCTAAAAAATTAGTAACACTAATATTTCTTGAATAATTAGTTTGACCACAGTTTGACCACAGTTTGACCACAGTTTGGCCATAGTTTGACCAGATTTGACCAAAATTCAAAAAAACTAAAATAATTATTTAGTAACACTAATATTCTAGAATAATTAGTTTGACCATTGTTTGACCATTGTTTGACCACACAGTTTGAAATTTTTTCGATTTTTTCCACTCTAGATCTTAAAAGGCCCGTAACTTTTTTCTGTTAGGTTTTTGAGGATTTTGAAAATGTTTAAAGGGGTTCCCCGCGTTAAATTTGGATGTAACTTTTCGAGTAGATGATTTTTCATATAAAAAACTTTTTCATCCGAGTTAGTATGCAAAAGTTATGCCCATTTTTACAAATTCTCGAGAGATTTTGTAAATAAAGTCGAAATTCATATTTGCAAATTTTCCCAACAACTAGACCACATATCACATGGGAAACTTATTTTCTTTTAATTTTTTGACATTTTCATCATTTTCTCTTATTTTTTGTAGAACTGAAAAGGCGATCCACAGGGGGGGGGTAGAGTTTGAAAATGGGACCTTTAGTAGCAGCGCGGTTTTTTACCCCCACGCTACTACTATGGCACCACTTAGTAGTAGCGAGGGCTAAAAACCAACGCTACTGCTATCAAACTTAGTAGTAGCGAGGTTTTAAAAACCGGGGCTACTACTATGGCATGTCCCGGGGGGCATGGTAGAGACCACTTAGTAGTAGCGAGGGTTAAAAACCCGCGCTGCTGCTATCAACTTAGTAGTAGCGAGGGTTAAAAACCCGCGCTGCTGCTATCAACTTAGTAGTAGCGAGGTTTAAAAACCTGCGCTACTGGTAAGTAGTAGTAGCGAGGGTTTTTAACCCTCGCTACTAGTAACTTTCTGTGTATAGGCTTTTCCCTAGTAATGCACAGTTACATACCTCGATCATATCGCCGTAGTGCTTAGGCGAAGACCTGCGCCGGTAACTTCATCATCACCGTCGCCACGCCGTCGTGCTGATGGAACTCACCCTCATACTCAACTAGATCAAGAGCACGAGGGACGTCATCGAGCTAAATGTGTGCCGAACGCGGAGGTGCCGTACGTTTGGTACTTGGATCGGTTGGATCGCGAAGACGTTCGACTAAATCAACCGCGTTACTAAACGATTCCACTTTCGGTCTACGAGGGTACGTGGACACACTCTCCAGTCTCGTTGCTATGCATCTCCTAGATAGATCTTGCGTGATCATAGATTTTTTTTGAAATTACTACGTTCCCCAACACACCCTTGTAGCACCTCGCCGGTCGTGGTGAGCACGCCGAGGTGGTGCAACATAGTAGCGTATCTCAACGTGAGTAGACGTGGATGTGCTCTCCATGCACCTCCTCAAGGCGGCGTTCGTCCTGCTATTTGGGGAGTTGTAGATGTCGACCCCGTGTAGCAAGCCTATCTCAACGGAGTTTCTGGTGAGGGAGTCGATTCTCCAGCCAAGATTGGTCTCCATGGCTGATATGCGCCTCTCCACCTTGTTCAACACATACTCTCGTGTATCCTCCAATGCCAACCCATAGGCGGGCCGCAAGCTAGGATAATACACGAGAAGTGGTGGCTCCTCCTCCATGAGTCGGCCACCTCCATGCACACCATCAACACTGCTAGACCTCCTCGAACCCATGGAAGCTTCTCAGAACAAAATCATCAAGAGAGAAAACAACACCGTGAACAACCTCAAGCTCTGATGCCAGGATGATACGGATGCCTCAGAAACAATCTTTTACGGTGCCAAAGAACTCACAAGGAGCAGCAACAAACGCACTCGAAACTTGTTTCATCAGGCTTTGTTTCTCTCAAGTGGCAAGGAACAAAAGGAAACACTCTTAAATAAATTGCAGCAGATAACTAGCTTGGTTTACAAGGATGTGCTACCTCTTGAGCATGCGTTGGTTCTTCCCTTGAAGAGGAAAAGGTGATGCAACAAAGTAGCGTAAGTATTTCCCTCAGTTTTGAGAACCAAGGTATAAATCCAGTAGGAGGCTACACTCCAAGTCCCTCATACCTAAACAAACAAACAGGAACCTCGCAACCAATGCGATAAAGGGGTTGTCAATCCCTTCACGGCCACTTGCGAAAGTGAGGTCTGATAGAGATAATAAGATAAGATAAATATTTTTGGTATTTTTATGATGTAGATTGGAAAGTAAAGAATGCAAAATAAAGTAGATCAAAAACTTTGAAGGAAATATGCCCTAGAGGCAATAATAAAGTTATTATTTATTTCCTTATTTCATGATAAATGTTTATTATTCATGCTAGAATTGTATTAACCAGAAACATGATACATGTGTGAATACATAGACAAACTTAATGTCACTAGTATGCCTCCACTTGACTAGCTCATTAATCAAAGATGGTTATGTTTTCTAACCATAGACATGAGTTTTCATTTGATTAACGGGATCACATCATTAGGAGAATGATGTGATTAACATGACCCATTCCGTTAGCTTAGCACTTGATCGTTTAGTATGTTGCTATTGCTTTCTTCATGACTTATACATGTTCCTCAACTATGAGATTATGCAACTCCCGTTTACCAGAGGAACACTTTGTGTGCTACCAAACGTCACAACGTAACTGGGTGCTTATAAAGGAGCTCTACAGGTGTCTCCAAAGGTACATGTTGAGTTGGCGTATTTCGAGATTAGGTTTTGTCACTCTGATTGTCGGAGAGGTTTCTCTGGGCCCTCTCGGTAATGCACATCACTATAAGCCTTGCAAGCAATGTAGCTAATGAGTTAGTTATGGAATGATGCATTACGGAACGAGTAAAGAGACTTGCCGGTAATGATATTGAACTAGGTATTGGATACCAACAACCAAATCTCGGGCAAGTAACATACCGATGACAAAGGGAACAACGTATGTTGTTATGCGGTTTGACCGATAAAGATCTTCGTAGAATATGTAGGAGCCAATATGAGCATTCAGGTTCCGCTGTTGGTTATTGACCGGAAACGTGTCTCGGTCATGTCTACATAGTTCTCGAACCCATAGGATCCGCACGCTTAAGGTTTCGATGACAGTTATATTATGAGTTTATGAGTTTTGATGTACGGAAGGTTGTTCGGAGTCCCGGATGTGATCACAGACATGACGAGGAGCCTCAAAATGGTCGAGACATGAAGATTAATATATCGTAAGCCTATATTTTGATATCGGAAGTGTTCCGGGTGAAATCAGGATTTTACCGGAGTACCGAGGGGTTACCGGAACCCCCCGGGGGCTTAATTGGCCATAGTGGGCCTTAGTTGAGAAGAGGAGAGGCGGCCAGGGCTAGGCCGCGCGCCCCTCCCCC